>NC_041382.1:127674788-127738368 GCF_002162155.2 Triticum dicoccoides
AACGCTCACTGTTCATCCCATCGATCGGCTTCAGTTAGCAGCAGTAGCGAAGGAATCGCTCGATCAGGTTCAGTTAACAGCCATCGACCGATCGCTCGGGTTCAGTAACGCGTACCCTGCAGTGCAATCGCTCGGGTTCAGTTAGAGCCCAATGCTTCACTCGGGTTCAGTTAGAGCCAACGCCTCGCATACACGCGCGTACGTGTATGAGAGAAACGCGCATCGCCCGGCCCCTGACCTCCCACGTAACCGGGAACTCCCCGAAATTTTCCTCCCCCTCGCTTCTACCACGGTTTTTTCCGTCATGGACGGCCCAAAGAATGTCATGCAGCTGCGTCTCCGGTCCGCCCAGGACGAAAAGCCCATTTTCTGTCATGATTTTTTGTCATAGAAGTAGGAGCCCACCACATCTATGATGATACCGGGTTTTGTCAAAATTATCGTCATAGAAGTGTCATATGTATGACAGAAAAAAAATTCGTTCGGCCCAAAATGTCACGGATGTGTCTTTTTTTGTAGTGCGGATATCCGTAACTCCGATTGGGCTGAATTTTGGACACGATTTTATCCGTATATTAGCGTTCTTGCGGCGAAATAAGGGAACCAACCGCCTTACGGGGTGGCCACAAGGGCCCAGGGCGCGCCCCCTGCCTGGTGCCTCCCTCGGGCATCGTCTCGCGTTGATTCTTCTTCCCAAAAATCACATATATTCCAAAAAAATCTCCGTTAGTTTTTATCCCGTTTGGACTCCGTTTGATATGGATTTATTGCGAAACAAAAAACATGCAACAAACAGGAACTGGCACTGGGCACTGGATCAATATTTTAGTCCCAAAAATAGTATAAAAATTTGCCAAAAGTATATGAAAGTTGTATAATATTGGCATGGAACAATAAAAATTATAGATACGACGGAGACGTATCAATGCCATAGTCCTTGAGAGTTTGCTTCATCCACAGAAGCTGAGTGCAGCAAGATCTAGCAGCAATGTATTCAGATTCAGCAGTGGAGAGAGACACACAGTTCTGCTTCTTTGAAGACCAATAGACAAGAGATTATCCAAGAAAGTGACATGTGCCTGGTGTGGACTTGCGATTGACCTTGTCACCAGCATAGTCAGCATCTGAGAATCCAACTAGATCGAACTCTGAGCCCTTTGGATACCATAATTCTAGTGTTGGGGTGTAAGCCAAATATCGAAGAATTTGATTCACTACTAAGTGAAGCGATTCCTTTGGTGCCGCTTGGAATTGAGCACACATGCAAACGCTAAGCATTATATCTGTCCTAGATGCACATAAATAGAGTAAAGAACCAATCATGGAGCGGTATACCTTTTGATCGAACTCTTGACCATTGTCGTCGGGACCCAATTGACCTTTGGTTGGCATTGGCATCGTGTATCCTTTGCAGTCTTGCATTCCAAACTTCTTCAGACAATCTTTGAGGTATTTCTCTTGTGATATGAAGATGTTGTTGCTATGTTGACGGATTTGAAGACCGAGGAAGGATTTCAGCTCACCCATCATGGACATCTGATACTACTCTTGCATCATGTGTCCAAACTCTTCATTATATCTCTTGTCAATGCAGCTGAAGATAATGTCATCCACGTAGATTTGGCACACAAACAGTTCTCCATCATATGTCTTCGTGAAGAGTGTAGGATCTAGAGAACCAGGTTTGAAGCATTTTCTCTTCAGGAAGTCTTTGAGTCTGTCATACCAAGCGCGAGGAGCTTGTTTGAGACCATACAGTGCCTTGTTGAGCTTGGATACCATGTCAGGATGTTTTGGATCTTTAAAGCCCGGTGGTTGTGCAACATACACCTCTTCTTCAATCTTGCCATTGAGAAAGGCACTCTTCACATCCATTTGGTACAGAAGAATGTTGTGATGGTTGGCATAGGCTAGCAGGAGGTGAATATCTTCAAGCCTAGCCACAGGAGCAAAAGTTTCATCGAAGTCAATCCCTTCTACTTGAGTGTAACCTTGAGCAACAAGACGAGCCTTGTTTCTGACAACTTGACCATGCTCATCTTGTTTGTTGCGATAGATCCATTTTGTGCCAATGATGTTATGTTTCCGAGGGTCAGGACGCTTAACCAATTCCCACACATTGTTCAGCTTGAACTTTTGAAGCTCTTCTTGCATTGCTTGAATCCATTCAGGTTCCATGAAGGCTTGAACAACTTTCTTGGGTTCAGATATAGATACAAATGCAAAGTGCCCACATAAATTTGCTAGCTGTGGTACTCTTGAACGAGTGAGTGGACCAGGTGCATTGATGCTATCAATTATCTTCTCAATCTGCACTTCATTTGCAACACGAGGTTGAACTGGACGAAGACTTTGCTCTTGCTCATCATTGTCTTCATCATCAGTATTGACTTCGGGCTGAGCAATGTCTTCGGGTTGATTAGGTGCAGAAATGACGAGTTCTTCTTCAGCCTGAGCCTCTGAAGGTATGATTTCTCTAGTACCCATAAGATTGATGGTTTCACTTGGTGAGACTTCATCTAGCACATTTGGCAGGTGCTCTTTTTGCGAGCCGTTAGTTTCATCGAACCACATGTCGGTGCATAAAAGTGGGGGCTCTCTTTTGTACCCCTTTACTTGTGCCCAAACAGTTAGAGTCGTGCCTGTAGCCAACCTAGCGGGGTAGAGGAAGCAAAACCACAAGACAACCAAAACAACGCCAAGCCAGAAACACAAAGAGCAGGAGGGTGAGGTCGACCCCCGGTAAGGCCCTTTCCGGGGCAGCCTCCACAGCCTCGGCAAGAGCCTTGCCGGGGCAACTTGCCCAACACCAGCAGAGCCGCCACCCTTGAGCCCAAGGGTTCCAACACCATCGACCACTTTGGAACCAAGGCTGGGGAGGCACCTCCATGGTGGCATGCAAATCTTTGTGAAGACAGAGAGCCTACAAGACTAGATGATGACCAGAAGACAATACGATCACAAGACTCCTTGCCAAGGATGCCCGCGAGGCCCCGGCAAGGCCCCTTGCCAAAGACGCTCGTAAGGCCCCGATAAGACTCTTGCCGAGGGTGCTCACGAGACCCCGGTAAGACCCTTGTCAGGAATATACACGGGACCGTGGCAAGACCTTGCCGCCCCCATCGCCGCCCCAGCTCAGCGGCCAACCCACCAACTAAAGCAAGTACCCACGTGGCAGTATGTGGATACTAATCCAACTAGCCAAGCACCAGCGTGGCGGCATGCAGATCTTCGTGGGTACCCTACAACCACGCCAAGTCAGCATCCTGCCAGCCTGTGTGGCGCCACATGCCTCGTTGGCCTGGACGCGTGTCGGGGCAAGGAGGAGCGGCGACGGACGGGACGGGCCACGTTACCTCCCCCGATAAAGCAAGTGGACACCTAAGTAGTGCATTTAATACACTTGTCTTGTGATGACAAGCAATAAGCTTGTACACTGCATACCTTTCCACCTCCTGTGTGCCACTATGGCAGCCCCTTTTGACTATAAAAGGAGGCCCGCGACGTACAGAGAGGGGATTCGGACTTTTTGGACAGCACACGCATCGTAGCTAGTTCAAGAACTCAAGAACACTCAAATATACACAAAAGCAGGACTAGGGTATTATGCATCCTTGCGGCCCGAACCTGGGTAAACGTTCCTCGTGCTAGCTTCTAGATCCGCTCTTTGCACAGCCTCACGCCCGCCAACCGCGGCAAAAAGGGACCCCAGTGATCCCATAGGTGTCGTTTCCCCCGACATCTCTAGCGCGCCAGGTAGGGGGGCGCAGTTGTGAAAATCTGGTCTAGTTGACGCAGCGGCTTCATCGTGGTCATCACTCCAAGGAAGAAGACGACCGAGCAAGCGGCATCATTTGTGGATGCAGTAAATGCTCGCGCGACGACAAAAAAGCTAAGTCATTCGAAACTTCGAGCAATTCTTTTATATATAAGGTTGTTTTCCTCGGAGGTCTTGTTTTTGGTATGAGAAACCTGCACGTGATTGGGGGCCTTCCGCTATTGGCAACACCCTTGTTCTGTTTCGAGTCCGCTCAACAGTTCGAGCGGCCGCGTCAAGAATGGCAAGATGGCTTTCCCGCTATTGGCAACGCCCTTGTTCTTTTTTGAGTCCGCTCAATAGTTCGAGCAACCGCGCTGAGAATGGCAAGGTGGTTTACTTGGCCGCAAGCACACCCGACCGGTTGTTGAGGATCCATCCTCAAAACACCGCAGCCTGGGTTTGTGTGCCAATAAGCCTATCCAATTGAGCGTAGGGTGTACATACAAAGAACGATCGAACATGAAAATAACATGCATTGTTTCAAAGTACTGCAGAGTTATATTACACCAGTTGTTGCTGCGGTTCTAACTAAATATAAAAACTATCTTGGTCATGAACCTACAGCGGTGATGAGAAACGGGGTGCCTAGTCCCGGCGCTGGCCCTCTATCCTCCAAACTCCGTCGACGCGGCTGATGATGGGCTCGATACGCTCTTCGAGCGCCGCGAGTTCCACGTCCTCCGGCATGCTCTCCTGCGCGGCGTCGAAGTCGAGGTTGGGGTTCCAGTACGCCACCTTGGTAAGGACCTTGTCAGGGCACCCCGGCAAAGCTTCCGGGCCTCATTGGCCAGGGAGGTCGTTCTGTTGGAGCAGAATTGCTCCAAGGCTCCGAGAACGCCCTCGAAGAACAGGGTCAGTTTGGCGTTGGGACTCACGTTCGGCTCCGAAACGTACCTCACGTCTGGCATCCCCATGGCCACCAGCTTCGTGGTGATCCTGCCGGCGACGTCAGTGAGGTGGCTTACCCAGAGGTTTTCGCCCTTCACGAAATCCTTGTGGTTGGCAGCGTCATTCCTCCGCAGCTACCTCTCGTCCTCCAGGGCTTTGGTCAGGGTCTCTTCCCGGACCCTGACCACCGAAAGCGTCCCCTCAAGACCCTCCAACTTCAGCCTCAGGTCGTTGATGGAGTCATTGGCCTTGGAGAGCAACTCGGCTTTGCCGAGGACTGCGGCCCACGCCTCCACCAAAGTGTCGTTGAGTGTGTCCTTCTCCATCGCCAGCTCCAAGACCTGCTTCTTCAGGTCGTCCCGCTCCACCTCCAGCTCCATCACCTTGCCGGCATGGACCAGGGCTTGGGCGTCGAGCGCCTCTCTGTGTCCCTGCTCCAGCTCCTGTGTCCGCTGCGCGACGAGCTTCTCGACCTCCTCATCCTTGCCGTAGAGCATGGCGGCGAGTGCCTCCTTGCGAGAGGCAAGGTCCTCCTCCTGGGAGTTCAGCTCGGCCTGGTGCTGATGTCGAGCGGCCTCGTCCTTGGCGGCCTGTTCCCTCGCCGCCTCTTCAGCTTTCTCGACATCGCCCTGCTTCAGGATGAGCTCCCGTTTACGCTCAGCCAGCAGGTCCTGAGAGACCTTTAGTTCCTCGTGGGCTTGGCGGAACCAGGCCTGTGTCTCGACGACGCGTTCATCGAGATCCGCCTCCGCCTTGTCCACCACCGCCATCTTGGATTTTTCCTTGTCCAGGCGGGCACGGTGAAGCGCCTGAAGCTTCTGGAAGTTGGTGCTCATGGCCTGAAGCAGCTGCTCCTCTTGGTAACCGCCACCGCCGGTGCTCGATTCATCAATGACCTGGAGCCCGGCGGAGGCGAGCACCTCGTCATCGAACACCTTCCCTTCGGTTGGAGCCCTAGTGCTTGCCGTTCGTGGAAGGTGGACGAACAGGCTGTCGCCCACCTTCAAGTACTTGATCGAGCCAGAGGCAGCAGAGGAGGAAGGTTGGTCGTCAACCACCCCCTCCTCGGCAGCGGCCTTGCCGGCCTCTCCGGCAGACCCCTTGACGGCCTCCTCGGCAGCAGCCTTGCTGGCCTGCCCGGCAGGCTGCTTGGCGGTCTTGGCGGCCTCCTCGGCGGCGGTCTTGTTGGCCTCGGCCTTGGCGTCCTTGGCGACCTCCCCGATAACGGTGTTGATATCCTCCCGGTCCGCCAAGGGAGGGTTTGGATACCAAGAAGGAAGGATGAGCCGGTGCCAAGGTCAAGGTTCAAGAAGAAAAAGAAAGAGCAAGGACGGAAAGCAAACGACTGATGAAGCTATGTACCTAGGGTAGGGTCATAGGCCTGACCTAGACACCCTCCCCTAGGACATCACCCTAAATTCAGAAGCATTCAAGGGATATGATCATCCACTTGACCATAAAAGTTCCACTCGGAAGACCCTATGTCACTCGACCATAGCAATGATCACTCGACAGACAGAAGATCGAAAGCCACTCTAAAAAGCAACGGTCGGACGTTTACTCTGTAGACTTAATGGTCATTTATGTCACTTTATTACTAGTGTTACCAGAAACGCCCCATCTTTATGTAGCTTAAACCCTTTGTAACTGAGGGTGGGAGGGGTCTGACGAACTCTATATAAGTCACCCCCCCTCCTCAGGGACAAGGGTTCACACCCCCTGTAACACCACACACATATAATCCAGTCGACCGCCTCCGGGCACCGAGACGTAGGGCTATTACTTCCACCGTGAAGGGCCTGAACTCGTAAATCTTGTGTGTGCAACTTCACCATAGTTGGGATCTTGCCTCTTCATACCTACCCCCCATTCTACTGTCAGTCTTAGAACCACGACAATTGGTGCCCACCTTGGGGCAGGTGTCTTAGCGACTTTTTGGTGAAGTTGCGATTTTTCTGATTCCCATCATCATGGTTTCCGGCGGTGGATTGGCTGAGGGCCACGAGATCCCTCTCGGCGCGCTCGTCTTTGTTGCCGACGACACCGCCTGGCTTCAGGAAGCTCCCCTTGACGTTGAGGCGCTCCCCGTCCACGGGGCGACGCATTTTCACGCGTGCGCTCACGGTGTCCTTCTCCTGCAGCCATTGACCCAGTATCGGTCGGCTCCCCTGGTGTCCTCGCTCCCCGCTGTTCGCCGACGCAAGTGATCTGGTCGGTCGCGGCTTCAGCGGTGGGTGAAACACGCGGTGGCTCGCCAGTCGGCCACCCCACAAGTCGCGGCAATCGAGCCTGACGAAACTCTCTACGGCCTGTTCGACTGGCTCCGTCGAGACCGCATCCGAATGCGATAGCAGCGATCCTGCGGCTGAAGTCTTGATGGTCGACGGACCACATAGTCCTCCTAGCTTCCGCCGTGACGACGGCAGTGATGGCGGCAGCGATCCGCCACGCACTCATGAGGAATACCGCCCCGAGCCTCTTTCTTCACAGCAGAGGGAAGAGCTTCGCCGCTGCAATATGGATGCCCTTCACACGCCCATCGTTGGGGAAACCTCCGAGGCCCGAGCCTTGGAGGAGGCGCGCCTGGCCAACTTGGCTGAGCGCACTCGACTGGAGAACCTTTAGCGTGCACTCGACGAGCGTGCTCGGCAACGGGCTCCTGAGTCCAGTCGACGACAACTTTTTCCACCTCAACCTCAGGTATACCGCACTCCGATTCAAAATCTCACAGCTGCAACCCGTATAGCAGAGTCAATTCAGCCTTCCCAGTTGGAGGTTGGCAGAGGGTTGATGCAGATCCGGGCCTTACTCCGGGCGGCAGGAGAGCAGAACACAGCAGTGTGTTAGTCGCGGAATAGGATTCATAGCAGATCTATGATGGCAGATACAGTTCAGTCGGCCCACAGCCCGAGATCGCCCCCTCGGCATGAGGGACGTGGGCATCGGCAGGAGAAATATAGAAACCACGAGCAGTACGATCACCGACTCGGTCGGTATGACCGTCGTCGAGTGCCCACACCTCCTTCGAGGAGTGGATCATATGTGCCTCGGCAATATGATGACAGACGCCCTCGCAGTGGCGAGCGAAGAGTACCAGCCGACCCAAGGGAGCCAGGCTTTGATGCGAGATCTATTCTCGTTCAAGGTCTAGTTAATCGGAACAGAGCACACAGGGAGGGCCTTGACAGAGATCACCGGACTGGCAGCAGAGTTCATGTTTCAGGTCTAGAGTGTTTCAGCATAGCCATCAGAGCCACAGTGATTCCTCCCAACTTTAGGTTGGCGACTGGAGTCAGCAAGTTCACTGGTGAGTCCAAGCCTGACACTTGGCTCGAGGATTACCGAGTGGCTGTACAGATCGGTGGCGGCAATGATGAAGTGGCCATGAAGCATCTTCCTCTGATGTTGGAAGGATCAGCTAGAGCATGGTTGACTTAGTTAGCGCTAGGCAGTATATTCAGTTAGGAAGAACTTGCTCGAGTGTTTGTTAAAACTTTTGAGGGTACTTGCAAGCGGCCAGCGGTGTCAACGGAATTGCAGCATTGCATGCAGAAACCGAATGAAACTCTGAGAGATTACATTCAGAGGTGGACCACTTTGCATCACACGGTGGAAAATGTTTCCCACCATCAAGCAGTTTGTGCCTTCAAGGAAGGCGTTAAAATCGGGAGCTGGTCCTGAAATTTGGTCGGACAGGAGATATGTCTCTGACTCGGATGATGGAAATAGCCATTTGGTATGCTAACAAAGAAGAAGAGGATCGACTCCGCAGTGGAAAGAGCAAACCAGTCGGTCAGGACACTGGTGGAGGCAATTCCAATCGGAAACAAAAGCGTAAAGCTGAGCCTGCAGGATCTGGTGAAATTGCGGCAGTGATTCAAGGAAAGTTTAAAGGGAAACCTAAGGGGCCCTGGACCCCCAAGAAAGTAAATGATGCAACTGGTAACGATGTGATGGATCTGCCATGTCACATTCACACCAAGAAAGATGAAGAAGGCAATCTGATTTATCCTAAGCATACCACTCGACACTGTCGGGTTCTGATCGAGCAATTCCGAGAGAAACAACCTAATGAGAAGTAAAAAGAATCTAACAAGGATGAAGACAAAGAGGAAGATGATGGTTTTCCCAATGTCAATTACACCCTAATGATTTTTGCGGATGTTGAGAGCAAAAGTCAACTGAAAGTGATCAACAGAGAAGTGAATATGGTTGCTCCGACAACGACAACATACCTGAAGTGGTCACAAATAGCTATCACATTCGACCAGTCTGACCACCTGCTCGCATAGCCACTCCAGGGAGGCAAGCATTGGTGGTCGACCCAGTTGTTGGGGGTACTCGATTGACATAAGTGTTGATGGATGGTGGTAGTGGTTTGAATATTCTTTACGATGAAACCTTGAAAGGGATGGGCATTCCGATGTCCAAACTTAGTGAGAGCAACATGAGCTTTCACGGCGTCATCCCTGGCAAGAAAGCTGAATCACTCGGCCAGATAAACTTGGACATGGGTTTCGGTGATTCAAAGGATTACCATAAGGAAAAGTTGACATTTGAAGTAGTGGATTTCCAGAGTGCTTATCATGTTATTCTGGGGAGGCCTGCATACACGTGTTTTATGGCTCGACCATGTTACATGTATCTCAAGTTGAAAACGCCTGGTCCCAGAGGAGTGATCACGGTCACTGGCAATCGGAAGAAGGCAGGGGAATGCTTCCAGAAGGGTTCTAAAATTGCCGATGCACAAATGGCAGCTGTTGAAATGCAAGAGTATCAAAAAAATGTAGATCTGAGTGATTTGCTGTGAGCCAAGAAGCCTGCCACAGCTTCTGCATTTCAGTCATCCGGAGAAACAAAACTGATTCATATTCACCCGACCGATCCTAATGCTGCTCCTACTCATATCTCAACATCACTCGATAGCAAATAGGAAGAAGCGCTCATCTAGTTCCTCCGTGAGAACTAGGACATCTTTGCATGGAAACCTTCTGACATGCCAGGTGTGCCCAGGGGACTGGCTGAGCACTATTTGCGAGTTGACCCAAAAGTGAAGCCAGTCAAGGAACATCTTAGACGGTCTGTCGTACAGAAGAGAAAAGCAATTGGCGAGGAAGTGGCTCGGCTCCTAGCAGCTGAGTTCATCCGAGAGATTTACCACTCCGAGTGGCTCGCCAATGTTGTCATGGTCCGCAAGAAGGACGATTCACTTCGTATGTGCATTGACTTCAAGCATATCAATCGGGCCTGCCCGAAAGATCATTTTCCTGTCCCCAGTATCGACCAAATCGTTGACTCGACTGCGGGGTGTGAGCATTTGTCTTTTCTAGACACCTATTCCGGTTATCACCAGATTCGACTGTATGGACCCGATGAGATAAAAACAGGTTTCATCACTCCATTCGGGTGCTTTTGTTATGTTACCATGCCATTCGGTCTCAAGAACGCTGGTGCCACATTTATGAGGATGATTCAGAAGTGCCTGCTCACTCAAATCAGTCGGAATGTGGAAGCATATATGGATGACATTGTGGTCAAGTCACGTAAAGGTTCCGACCTGCTGACTGACCTCGCTGAAATCTTTGCCAACTTAAGAAGGTATGATATCAAGCTTAATCCGTCGAAATGCACATTCCGAGTTCCAGGAGGAAAGTTACTCGGTTTCCTCGTTTTCGAACAGGGGATCGACGCCAACCCAGAGAAAGTTGGAGCCATACTCCAGATGAAACGCCCTATGCGTGTGCATGATGTTCAGAAGCTTACTAGTTGTTTGGCCGCCTTGAGTCGATTCATCTCTCGCCTTGGTGAAAAGGCATTGCCTCTTTACTGACTGATGAAGAAATCTGATAAGTTCGAGTGGACTCCTAAAGCTGATGCAACGTTTGCAGAACTCAAAACCCTGCTTTCCACCCAGCCGGTGCTTGCTGCCCCAATCAGCAAAGAGCCTTTACTGCTTTATATTGCAACCACTGGACAAGTTGTCAGTACAGTACTTACAATCGAGCGGGAAGAAGAAGAAAAAACCTGTAAAGTTTAGCGCCCGGTGTACTATATTTCTGAAGTCTTGACTCCATCCAAGCAAAGATATCCTCATTGTCATAAGGTTGTTTATGGGATTTACATGACCACAAAGATGGTTGCACATTATTTCTCTGTTCACTCATTACAGTCGTCAACGACGCACCATTGTCAGAAATTCTAAACAACAGAGATGCAACTGGTCGAGTGGCAAAGTGGGCGATTGAACTCCTTCCCTTGGATATCAAGTTTCAGGCAAAGAAAGCTATCAAGTCCCAGGCAATAGTAGATTTCCTCACCGAGTGGGTCGAGCAGCAACAACCGACTTAGATTCACTCAGAGCATTGGACCATGTTCTTTGATGGACCCAAGATGCTGAACGGTTCTGGTGCTGGGGTGGTACTGGTATCCCCTCGAGGACAAAGAATCAGCTACGTTCTTTAGATCCATTTTGATTCCTCCAACAACGAAGCTGAATATGAAGCACTTCTGTACGGGTTGCGTATGGCCATTTCACTCGGCGTCCGTCGCCTAATGGTCTACAGTGACTCAGATTTGGTGGTCAATCAAGTGATGAAGGAGTGGGACATCAGAAGCCCGGCTATGACTGGCTATTGTAATGCAGTGTGAAAGTTAGAGAAGAAGTTTGAGGGGTTAGAGCTCCATCATATACCCCGACTGAAAAATCAAGCAGCTGATGATTTGGCAAAGATAGGCTCCAAGCGTGAGCCTATTCCCAGTAATGTGTTCTTGGAGCATCTTCACACGTTGTCCGTCCAAGAGGATCCCTTCACGGAGGAGCCCCCACAACCTCGAAGCCCTACTGATCCGACTGAAGTTGAAATCCCAGCCGTGGTCGACTTGGTCATGGAACTTTTGGTTGTCATACCCGATTGGACGGTGTCGTACATCGCGTATATTCTCAGGAAAGAGCTCCCAGAGGATGAATAAGAGGCCCGTCAGATTGTCTATCGATCTAAAGCCTTCACAGTAATGGGTGGACAACTTTACAGAGAAAGTGTTACCGGAGTTGCTCAGAAGTGTATAACACCGGAAGAAGGTCGAGTGATCCTCAACGACATCCACTCGGGGACCTGTGGTCACCATGCGTCCTCTCGGACCATTGTGGCCAAAGCATACCGAGCGGGATTTTATTGGCCACAAGCAAACGACTGATGAAGCTATGTACATAGGGTAGGGTCATAGGCCTGACCTAGACACCCTCCCCTAGGACATCACCCTAAAGTCAGAAGCATTCAAGGGATACCATCATCCACTCGACCAGAAACGTTCCACTCGGAAGACCCTATGTCACTCGACCATAGCAATGATCACTCGACAGACAAAAGATCTAAAGCCACTCTGAAAAGCAACGGTCGGACATTTACTCTGTAGACTTAATGGTCATTTATGTCACTTTATTACTAGCATTACCATAAACACACCATCTTTATGTACCTTAAACCCTTTGTAACTGAGGGCGGGAGGGGTCTGGCAAACTCTATATAAGCCACCCCCCCCTCCTCATGGACAAGGGTTCGCACCCCCTGTAACACCATACACATATAATCCAGTCGACCGCCTCTGGGCACCGAGACGTAGGGCTATTACTTCCACCATGAAGGGCCTGAACTCGTCAATCTTGTGTGTACAACTTGACCATAGCTGGGATCTTGCCTCTTCATACCTACCCCCCATTCTACTGTCAGTCTTAGAACTACGACAATGACTTACCTGCTTCAAGCTGGGAAGAAGTAGCACCCTCCCCTCCAGCATTTGTTGCCAGGGCAGAGCCCCCGGCACCCAAGTTCGTCTCCTCCTCCATATGAGTGGGCTCGGTGGTGGATGCCCTCGTCGGGGACGCCCCTCGGGGCGGCGTAGTCGAGGAGGGCGGCGTGTTGGGGGTGGCCCTCAGCGGCTCCTCCTGCCGCCGTTCTCCTCCTGCGAACCCAGCAAGGTCAGCATCAAGGGTTCACACCCCAATGTTCATCAGTGGAGGAGTGAGTGGCGAGCTTACGCTGGGGGCTGGAGCGGGGGCTGCACCGGGGACTGCTGTCCGGGCTGCTCTCCACCAACAACGGCGTACGCGAAGTACCCGCCGGGGGCTTGTCGCCTGTCGAGGCCTTGGCCTTCTTCGCCACCCTCTGGGCCAGCGTCTCCATATCCCTGCAAGAGTAAAAACAAGTTAAGAAAATCAGCACGGTCTGAAGGAACGGGGATGATGAAGGGCAAGATGTTTACTCATCCTCCACCTCCTCTTCCGATGCCTTCCTCTTCCTCCTTGGGCTGAGAGACCCAAGATCAAAGACGACCTCTGTGTCGACATCTGTGGGGGGAGGGGAAGGGGATGGAGTCCAGCGACGCTTGGACGAAGAAGAGGCGGTCGCCTTCTTCGACATCGCAGTCTTCACCACCTTCCTCGTTGTCGCGGCCCTCGTCAGGCGCACGGACTCCCCCTGGGCCTCTTGCCGCTGCTCGGTCCTGCCGGGCCGGACCGGCTCACCAGAGCTGGCCCGTCGCAGGACACGCTTTCTCCCCGTTGCCGGAGGATCGTCAGCCCCGGCCTCTTCCTCAGTCGTCTCCTCGACCACATCTTCGATGAAAGGGGCCCCGGTGTCGGCACTGCTGGCCTCCCTAGCAGACTCTACCCATCCGACAAGCTCCTCCTCCTTCGCGGCCACCTCGGCCTCATTCTCCACGTGGCTGACGCTGCCAGCTTCCCTAGCGAGCGTCGCCTCTGCCGCCCTGGCAGCAATGTAGTCTAGCTCCTCCTTGGTGGTGTCCTTGATAAGCAGTGGCTCATCACGGACATACCTCTCCGACAGGTTGTCGAAGAACTCCTGCACCTGCTCCGCCTCTGGCTCGGCCCAACTTGGGTCAAGGCCGTGCGCGTTGAAGTTTGGCATCATGGCGATGATGTCGGTTTAGCGAGAGTTGTTGCTCAGTGGGACCACTCGCACCGGCAACCCAAACAGAGGCCCCTTGACGGCCTTTCCGGCTTCGTGGCCTTGCCGGCTCTCTTAGCCCTACCGTCATCACCTACATTAAGCTGGAAAAGCCTTTAAAAAATGGGCGTGGCCCATCACCATGAAGTTGTGCTTCAAGCCAGGGTGAAGCCTCATGACATCGGTCGCGTTCCTGAAGAGCCAGGCCGGCCTCCCCTTGTTATGCAGCGGGGCGATGCGGCGATGGATGAAATCGGCCCCAATCATCTCAAGGGTGAGCCCGGCCATGGTGAGGCGATGGATTCTAGTAGTAGCGATCGCGAGCTTCTTGTCGTCGGTGTCGAGGTCTCTCCAGTCCTTGCGACGGACTGGCGGACTCTGACGAACTTGGCAGAACTACTGCGGATCCTCCTCCTCGATCCATAGCCACCGGCCCCTCCACTCCTCCTATCTCTCCTTCTGGGCACCCTCCGGATAAGTGCCCTTCTCCTGGGGCCATGGGATCCAGGTGACGCAACCGGAGATGGCACCCCACGCCTGGATGCGGGGAAAGAAGTAGTGGCGGAAGAGCGCCGTGCTAGGAAGCATTCCGGTGAGGCCCTCGCAGAGGTGGGTGAAGAGGGCCATGCACGCCACGGCATTTGGCGTGAAATCAAGAAGATGGAAGCCGAAGGTGTGCATGACGTCGTTGAAAAAGTCGGAGAAAGGGAGACAGAGCCCGCAGGAGAAGTAGTCAACGAAGAAAGGATACTGATCCAGGCCGACCTTGGCAAAATCGGCGGGGATGATGTGCATGGCCGGATGCCCCGTCGTCTTCGCCCCCCACAGAGGCCTGAAGTAGTCCCTGAGGTGGACCGCATCAACTGTCGAGGGAAAGAAGGCAAGCTGCATCCGAAGCGCCGCCGACTCGCTCTCCGGCATCTCCTTCTCCTCGGCGTCCTTGGCCACTCCCTTGCCCTTACTGGTTTTGGGTCCCATGGCAGCCGGGAAAGAGGTGAAGAATCTGGAGCAGTGGGGGATTGGGGGCAATGGGGGCGCGGCGGCGACGGATGGAGGCGGGAGTTTTGGCTTTTTCGCTTGAGGAAGAAGGAGGGGGATGACGGTTCCGAAATTGGAGAGACGCGGAGGGTAAATGAGTAGCGCGCCCGCGGTTTCCCCTTTTCTTATGGGGAAGGTACGGGCCGCCTCTTTACCATTCACTGCGATGTGACCCATGAGGGCAGCAACCGCCCCACGCATGACCCCCAGGTCGTGCATTCAACGCGGGTCATGGGGAAGCGCGACGGGCGAGGGAGTTACAGCAGTAAAACTCGGCCCCGCATGCCCATGCACCGTTTTGGGCCTAGCCCAACAATGCATCGCGCTTATGTATGGCCCAGGCTCGGGGGCTCCTGTCGGTGCACCAAAAGTGGGGGCTCTCCTTTGTACCCCTTTACTTGTGCACAAACAGTTAGAGCCGCACCTGCGGCCACACCTAGCGGGGCAGAGGAAGCAAAACCACAAGACAACAAGAACAACGCCAAGCTAGAAACACGAAGAGCATGAGGGTGAGGTGGACCCCTCGGCAAGGCCCTTGCCGGGGCGGCCTCCGCAGCCTCGGCAAGACCCTTGTTGGGGCAACTTGCCCGACACCAGGAGAGCCGCCACCCTTGAGCCCAAGGGTTCCAACACCATCGACCACTTTGAAACCAAGGCTCGGGAGGCACCTCCATGGTGGCATGCAAATCTTTGTGAAGACAGAGAGCCTACAAGACTAGATGATGGCCAGAAGACAAGACGATCACATGACTCCTTGCGGAGGATGCCCGCGAGGCCCCGGCAAGGCCCCTTGCCAAAGACGCTCGCAAGGCCCCGGCAAGACCCTTGCCAGGAATATACGTGGAACCGCGGCAAGACCTTGTCGCCCCCATCGCCGCCCCAGCTCAGCGGCCAACCCACCAACTAAAGCAAGTACCCACATGGCAGTACGTGGATACTAATCCAACTAGCCAAGCACTAGCGTGGCGGCATGCAGATCTTCGTGGGTACCCTACCACCACGCCACCTCAGCAGCCTGCCAGCCTGCATGGCGCCGCATGCCTCGTTGGCCTAGATGCGTGTCTTCTGAACCGCCAACCGCCTGGATGCGTCCGGGCACACGGCGGGATTGGCATGTCTGCCATCGTTATCCATAGCGTTGCTATTGCAGGATGGGCACGAGCGGATGGTAGCAACATGACACCCGGGAGTGTTCATGAGGTACGAAGATGCGGAGACGCAAGGGGTGAGGCCGGCCCGCATTGGAAACCAAGGCAGCGGCAGCGGCAATCCATAGTCGCCGACCGGTCGCCGTCGACGTATAGCAATGCGACAGCAGAGTGGCAGGGACAACGATCTGAAGATGGCCATGGCGGTAGGTGAAAGTGCTAGTTATCGACTAGGAGGGTGAATAGGCGATTTTTATGAGAGTCTTCAATACACGGGGGCTTTGAAGACAAACAGTAGAAATGAACCTATTGATATGCAGCGGAAGGTAGACTACACTAGACAAGCCATAGTCAAGTAAGCAATGAAGTGAAAGCACGAAGACTATTAGCAGCTAGATAGTATGGATCAGGATGGAAGATAGTATGAAGCCAACCAACAACAGTCTTCACACGGTGAAGTCAATCAGATCATGCAAGCAGGCAATGACTTCACGAAGACAAACTGTAAGTAAAAAGAGGTAAGAGATAGAACCAGTTGCTTGGAGAGGACAAGGATTTGTTGGACCAGTTCTAGTTGCTGTGACAACCGTACGTCTGGTTAGGGAGGCTGAGATTTAACACAGAAGACCACGTCTTCACCTTATTCCCCTTGAGCTAAGGACACACAGTCCTCGCCCAATCACTCTGGTAAGTCTTCAAGGTAGACTTCCAAACCTTCACAGACTTCGTTCACCGGCAATCCACAATGACTCTTGGATGCTCAAAACGTGATGCCTAACCGGCTGGAGGATTCACGGTCCTCAAGTGTAATAAGTCTTCAGATCACGCAGACAGAAAGACTTCAGTGATGCCTAACACTCTTTGGCTCTGGGTGTTTTGGGCTTTGTCCTTGCAAGGATCTCTCTCTCAAATGCTTCATAGGTGGGTTGCTCTCAAACGACAAAAGCCGTTTACTAACTCTGAGCAGCCACCAATTTATGGTGTAGGGATGGGCTACTTATAGCCAGGAGGCAACCCGACCTAATTTGTCCGAAATGACCCTAGGTCACTAAGGAACTGACACGTGTCCAACGGTCAGATTTCAAACACACGCGGCAGCTTGACTTGGGCTACAAGTTAAGCTGACTCATCCAGCTCTGGATAAGATTTGCTCTCATTGTCTTCGCTCGAAGACATAGGATTTAGTTGAGCATCACATCAGTCACTCTGACTTTGTTCACTTGGACCCCACTTAACAGTACGGTGGTTCTTATGACTCAACAAAGAAGAAAAGGAACTACGAAACAACTATGTCTTCACACTCTATAGTCTTCACGTGATGTCTTCTCATGTCATAGTCTTCAATGTGAATATCTTCACAGAACACAATTGTCTTCAATGTCTTCACACATTTTTAGAGATCGTCTCTGATAGGTAAACCGAGTCAATGAGGGACTACTACCTGTGTTATCCTGCAATTCTCACAAACACATTAGTCTCTCAACCAAGTTTGTCGTCAATACTCCAAAACCAACTAGGGATGGCACTAGATGCACTTACAGTAGGGATCCAGGACGGGGGGCTCCGGTAGCGTGATGCAATAATGGGGCGGTACGGGACGGCCCGAATGGTCGAAGCAAGCCCTTTTATAGAAACGTCCGGCGGTGGAACGGTGGCGCAACAGCATCATCAGATTGGTCTGGAGACTTCCGGAGAGAGGGAGATAATCAAGAAGAGAACCATGGACCAAAGAGCACAACCGCTTGACTCTACACAGGATAAAACAAAAAACAAAAATCGCCAAGCGCACACGAAAGCATACCCCGCAAGGTCCCCTAGTAAATAGCGTGTCACCACCTCATTGGTCTGATTACCACTGTAAAAAAACTTAAAAAATTAGATAAAAGAAACCTGGCTAGATTTAGTATATTTAGATGTCCATGTCAATCTGGGATGTCGTCCTAGCCAAAACATTTGACATGCTTTATCTCAGTCTATCTCTATATCTTCTTCTTGTCCAAAATTAGTTCATCCGTACCTACACTATGCAATCTTCTCTATTTCTCCATCCCTTGACCAGAGATGGCTCGACCACAAATGACCTCATACATGGCAAGGTTGCATGCAGCCGGCGATCGACATTAGCATGATTGATTCGGTCGTGTAGCTCCTTAGACCTCTTACATAAAAAGATATCATAAGAGTATTATGCACATAAATGCTTTTGGAGGCCGAGCTTCATGGAGGTCTTCAAATACAAAATTCAAAACTTGTGAAAATTTATATTTTTACATTTCATAAAATTCTAAAAAAATTTACATAGAGAGATGAAGGCATAGTGCATAAGTGTGTAAATTTTTAGGATGAAATACATTGAAATGAGGGTTGTGCAAAAAAGATAAATCTGAGGATTTTTAACACATGATACTATTCATCTTCCTAGACCATGAATTTGTCTTTTTCGTACAGGTGACATTTCAACGTATTTCATCCTAAAATTTTACACAGATACGCCTCACATTCTTGTTTTACTTGTACAAATTTTTTCAGATTTTTTGAAACCAAAATTTTTTAATTTTGAATTTTTCAAAAAATCGGCCTCCATCGAGGCCGAGAGCCAAACATACATTCTCTATTATGCATTGCTATCTAAGTAAAATAATAATATGACGTGGCACTGTAATTAATGATGTGTGTGAGTTACAATAGCACATTGTGATACAATATCTAGCACATGAACCAAGAAAAGTTAATAAAATAAATCTGGGTCATAACTCAAATTGGGACTCTACCAATGAATTAATCACGTAACAGTTTGGGAGGAGTAGTTTATGATATTCCCCACTATGACAGGTCTTAGGTGTACCTAAGCTAGGTTCAGCTACCATACATGGGTAACCATCGATCAAAACTAAGGTTAAAAAAATGTTAACCAAATGCTTTGATAGTTTTGTCAAAAACTGAGAAACACTAAACTTTAAGAAAATAGAGCATGCACTACCCACACATTATAATATCCAGGTTTTCTGAAACTGTGTTGTAAAACTAGACCTAAGTCTAGCCATAGATTAAAGGAGATCAGCTAGCCATGCCTTGAAGATATTAATATATTTCCTCTTGATTCTATAGCTTAGCAAAGTAAAGCCTCCTTTCGTTTAGAGGAATCTTGTAGGAATTTCATAGGATAGGATTTCTATAGGAAAATTTCCTTTAGAGACCTTTGGTTTATGGAATGGAATCCTATTCCTATGGAGAAATTCTTCCTATCCTCCACATTTCATAGGAAAATAAACATTAGCCTAGGCTCAATGAAAAAATTCTATGTTGTAATCAAAGAGCATCTTCTTTCCTATTCCTACTCATAGGATTTGAGATACATGTCATCTCACTTCCTATGATTTTCCTATCCTGTGAACCAAAAGATCCTTTACATAGACGCCTTTCCAATTGCGCAAAGTTGGGTCCACAATTATGAAGATCTTGTTGATTCTTGACATCCATATGACCCAACCAGCAATGATAATAACCTTATTTATCCTATTCTTGGATCAACAAATGCATCCAACACTCAAAGGTTTGTGCCCCTGTTGGGATAGACAAAGTTCCATCACCTTTTAGAGAAGGGCTATCCTAGAAAAGATGATGCCAAATTTCTTTGTGCTAACATTGCAAAATGGCACAATTGTAGTTTTGCAGAACAAAATTATTTCTCAACAGTAAGTTTCTAGCATTGAATCTTTCTTGGAGTAATAACCAAAAAACACCCTAGTGTTTTTGGGCTTTGGGCTGAGAACTTCCCCAAATCCATTTGAAGTGAGGTGGAGCTGATTGAGCACCAATCATCATTTTATAACCCTTGACAATTGAAAATTTAGCATTACCTCGGATGTAGCTCTAGGTGTCATTTGAATTCCTATGATCATAAGAAGTGAGATTTGAACACAAGTCCTCGATTTGCAAGAATTCTTGATGTGCTTTAGTGGTGAGTGGCAAGTGAAAAAGATCCTCAAAAAATCATTACAAAGCATTGTTTCCACATTCAGATTAACATCCTTTGCAAAGGTAATTAAAAAGATGTCGAAACTGAACAAACAAGCAGTAGTATTCCAAATAGCAGTCCAGAAAAGCACACTTTTACCATCACCTAAATTAAATCTGGCCATTGTCTTGATATTTGCCTTTCACCCAAAAGAAAAACCTTGCATATGATTATCACGAAGAGAGCATGTGGTATAGTAGGACTCCTATATGAGTTAACCCAGGGCATGTCGTGCCCATTATAAAATTTGTGCAATTTCCTGGGCGAGCCTTGTTCTGAATGTTAATATTGATCACCTCGGGACCGCCTTGAATTTTTGCCATGCACACTTTGGACCAAGCAACAAGAGCATGTTATTACCATGCATGTCGAGAAAACAAAATCTGTCACCCATGTTGGGTAAAATCATCTTTAGCCACCTACTCAAATCACACACACACACCATCGTATATAGTGGTTGGTGCACATGTGGCTGAAGAGTAGGCCACTAACACTAATATATTTCCTGCTCCACTCTCCTTACTCCCCAAATCGGCAATCCTACCCCATGAGCCCCATTGATCCGATCCTATTCCCTCTAATCCCAGGACAAATATGGTGTTGGCTTGGTTGAAATATGAACCGAGTTTGAGCCAAGACTAGCTCGCTCGATTTTTACCTGATATAGCTAAAACTAACAGGGCAATTATGTTATCTTTGATAGATTCAATGAAATTAGAATAATCAATTACCTTTCTTTTTTGAAATGACTTGGTTGAGCACATGCGGACTCACCATGGCCACCAGTAGATGTATTGATTCATTTTCTTTCGATGTATTTGTGACAATTTAAGTTTGGTTGTAAACTTTGAGATTTTTATAAACTGTTTATTATTGGGGCATGTGATTCATTTGATTGTAAACTATAAACGTGTTTATTTTTAGTTAGACATATGCATGAAAAAATTTATACATTTGGTCCGCTCGGCAGCACTACCCATGCAAAAACAGAAGAGGTCGGAGGGCGCCTCTTTGGCTGACCCAAATAGAATCCAGACAAAACGGGTTCATGGAGTTGGCCTAAGGGGGCACAACATCAAATTCCATACACAAACATTCCATAATGAAGTAACTGCATAGTGGCGAACCTTAATTAAGTCTCCCGATTTTACACATATTATTCAGGAGAAGTTGGCATGTCAAGTTCAACCATATCATACGACGCTAGACAGGTACTGTACTATGGTGGTTGCTGGTACTTCCTCCATTTTAAAATATAGTGCACCCGCAATTTTTAAGGTCCAACTTTGACTATAAATTTAACCAATGAGATTGACTGCGGCGGGAGCAGAAGTTATACCAGTGAATTCGTATTCAAAAGAAGTTTTCAATTATATAATTTTTCCGGTATAATTTTTCCTTCCGCAGCAGTTGATCTCATTGATTAAATTTATGATTGAAGTTGAAGCACAAGAATAGAGAAAACACTATATTTTGAAACAAATGGAGTAGTTTTCATTCAGTAGGCCGAGATAAAAAAACCCATGGAGCCAGCCTAGGCAGGCGGCTACCAGGCAGAGATCCTCATGCCGAGATCCTTCTGCGCGAAGGCGACGAGGTTCTCCACCTCGGCGTCGTCGATGAAGCCGCTGTTGTCCCTGTCGGCGCGGCGGACGGCGCGGCCGGCCCTGAGGGTGGTGAACCAGCCGCCGCGGCGGCGGATGGCCTCGCGGAGCTCGTCCCTGCTGATCCGGCCGTCGCCGTCCGCGTCGAACTGCTTCAGCCACTCCTTGAACTCCGCCACCGTCATCTCCCGCTGCGAAGGTACCCCCCTGATCGCCATGACCGGCCGCGTTAGCAAGCTCGAGACCCTTACAGCTGCAGAGACGGGATGCTATGCTAGCTAAGGTGATGGATGGTGTGAGGGCCTCTCGCGGCTGCGCCTCCTTTTATAGTCGATCCGATCCGCGCAGCATCTCGTGGCTTTGTTCGTCTTCATCTGCAGGCTGCGAGGGGGCGCTGATCTGAATCTTATCAAGTTCTTGGTGGAGGGTGAGCTGAATTTTCAGGCATCGCATCGCTCTTTACACGCAGGGCTAGTCAGCAAGTGCGTGTCACACTCTTTCTCTGACGAATAAGTTTATGTGTATCACGTTGCGATCTTTTTCGAGAGACATATCACATTGGTCGATTCTTACACTTTGTCTGAATTTTCCAATAAAAACCATGCATTGCCTGCATTTTTTCTGATGTTTGGTGTAGCCGCGTAGGTGTGTGGTTATTTCATACTACTGCCAGATTATATTCCTATGCTTGCTTGCAGCAACGAGGCGTGGGAATAAATTCGAAGTGGGGGAAGTGGTAGGGCCTAGATGAAGTAGATTCTCCGTTGAAAGACCAATCCAAAAGGGGAACAAAAAGGAAGGAGATTCTACCAGAAGTTATTCCGTGCTGGCTTGCCAAACCTGCTTAGAGCATGGTTAATAATATAGCCAGCTGCTGGCTATATAGACATGCCATGTCATTAAGAATTAGCACTGTTAGTTACTCATACAATAGAGTTGGCTATAAGGTTGACTATAAGGATGCGTTCGGATCTCACCAGCGTTGGCCCTGCCAACGATTAGCACGCCAAATTTTTGGCGGAGGAATCGGCCGCCAACGCCTCGCCCAAAAATTGGTCACGTATTGAACGTGGATGTCCAATGGACTTGCGGCGCGCCAATAATTTGGAAACCATCCAAACAGACGCTAGCTTCGTAATCAACGACAATATATTGGTTCGGCGGACAGCGGCAGCAATCCAAACACACCCTAAGTCCACAACTTCTTTTCATTTTCTCTCTATCTCTCTCTTCTCATTAAATGCCTTTGCCTAGGAGCACGCGTAGAGGCGGGCTATTGCATGAGAGCCCACTTCTTCATTTTTTCTTTGCTCTCTCCTTCACATAGACAAAAATGCCATGTAAGCAGGCTTATAGCCCACTAGTGTACTTGCTCTTATCTTCTACTCCCTCTGTCCCATAATATAATAGCGTTTTTAACACTACTCCCTCTACTGCCAAACACCTGCTTATATCTAAATAGCTAATCCTCATTAACATATTTCTCTCAACATGCGAGCATGCCATCCCATCATTCAACATTCATGGGAAAGGCCCACCTAAACATGCAAGTATTCATAATAATAATCCACCCCAACATGCAAACATGCATGCATGGAAAATTCCATTCTATTATGCTATTAACATTTAATTCTTACATTCGTTCAAAAACTATCATTTTAAATATTTATGTTTCATATATAATCAAAACCTTATTCCCACAATAACGTGTGGGGCATCATCTAGTTTGATATAGTTCTGCCGTGCTTTTGTTACTGATGCTATAGCTTTGGCACAAGGACATGGTGTTACCAACTTCAGGTCTTCAGAGAAAACATGCTAGGATTAATCATGCCGGCATGGCCTCCCATTTATTCAGAGCTCAACAGTTGGGCTAAGATGTTGAAGGAGGACTACACCCAAACAAAAAGAATTGTAACCCATAAAAAAAAGGCACTGTCCTCGCAAGAGGAGGAAGATAACAGAACAGAACAGGACGTGGAGTTTCTACTCCCAGGAGCAAATGCTCCTGGTGTGAACAGTAAAATCAAATAAATTCAAAAAATCTGAAATTTTTTTGTGCCATACTTTCACAAATGTTTGTTGTGCCTACAAAATTTCATCGCAAAATCACACTGATGGAAGGCGTGGTAAAAAAAACAAAATCGATGCTCTGAAAATGTTACTTACAAAAGCATTTTGAAGCTCTGATTTTGTTTTTTTTTTGGCACGCCTTCCACCAATGTGATTTCGCAATGAAATTTTGCGTGCACATCAAACATTTGTGAAAGTATGTCACAAAAAAAATTCAGAATTTTTTGAACATTTTTTTTAGTTTTTTAATTTTACTATTCATACCAGGAGCATTTGCTCCTGGGTGTAGAAAGGTACTTCCGAACAGAACAGTGCTACATTCGAGCATTTTCCTCACAAAAACTATCCTGAGTTGCCCAAAGAATGATTTTTGTGGAAAAATACCCCCTGGGTTTATACCAACAAATTACAGCTTAAACAGAAACCAACTTACAAGACAAATTGAATAACTTATTACAGCAATGTACAGCTCGTCGATCCGCGCTTTTATGACCTGTTTTCTTATGTTTGTGCCGGGGTATTTCTCGACAAAAATGAGCCCATTCGAGGGAGAAACGACTTTTTCTTTCGCAACTTTCGGTTCGGAACATGGTCCTCGTAGCTACTGCCTGACATGTGCAGCCGTGAATCCTGCTCTTTCAGGTAAGGATCGACAAATGGGCTACTCACGGGGTTAACCGCACGCTTCGCGGCCTCCTGAATTTTCCGGCGCTGCTCATGGTCAGACCTCCATTTCCTCAGTTGCTGCTCAGCGGCGAGTTTCCCCTCGTTTGCCCTCTCGGCTCTCTCCAATGCAAGTTCAAGAGTTCTCTTCTTTTCATCCATCTCCTTTGTTGCTTCAGTTAGCCTGTCTAGGCTCTCTAATTCAGAGCCTTTCACGGACTCTACCTGTGCCAGCGCTTCTGTCACCTTCTCATTTGCCAGTTCTTCAGCGTCTTGTGCTTTCTTGCTAAGGGCGTAATACTCGCTTATAGGAAGCGTCACTCCTCTGGGAGAATCCTCGACGTCGCTGGCCTCTTTGCTTTCATTCAATGCTCGAACTGCCGCAAGTGCTAGCCTCTCGGACGCTTTGGATGCTTCTATTTCCTTCAGAACAGCACATAACCTGCTGCTTGTTGTAGTTGCAGCTGCTTTGGTTTGCTCAGTATCTTCCTTGGCTTTTCTCAGCTCCTCTTCTGCTGCTTGAGCTGCGTCCTTGGCATCCTCGGCCTCCTGAGCTGCTTGCTGCAACATCTTAGGGAGCTCCACCATTTTCTCTTGGGCATCTTCTTCCTTGGATCTCACAGATTCTATCTCTTTTTGAGTCCTGTTGAGCTCAGCTTCTAGTGAAGAAACTGCAATTGATGCCATCACTTCCCTCTGCTGCAATGAGTCAAGTGAAGCTTTCTCCCTGTCGAGCTCTGATCTGAGAGTTGTCGCCGCAACTCTTAACAATTTGGCCTCAGTTTTTGTATTTTCTATGTTTGCTTTAACCTCCTCGAGCTCTTTCTGTGTTGAAGCTAGAGTTTCCTTAATTGAGCTGCTAATTTGTCTAGCATCTTCAGACTCATGCTCCTTGGCAACTCCTAAAGCTTCTTTGCACAGTATACTCTCCACATAGTCTGCAAGCTCAGACTTGAGGCCATGCAACTTGCGCAAATTTGCTTCAAGATTCCTCTTCAAATCATTTTGGGACAGAAGCTTATTGTTCAGTTGTTGCACCTCCTCTTGTGCCTGGACCAACTCTCTATCCCAAGCAAGGCAATCTTGCTCTTTCGCCAGTACTGCGCCGATTCTACGTTCTTCAGCATCATGATGTGCAGCATGGGCCAACTCAAGAGATCCTTTAGCTGCAATCAGTTCTACAGTCAGCCCCTCCACTCGCTTCTCGATATCTTTCCCGGCGGCTAACACTTCTTCAGCCCTTTTGATTGCTCTGTCCCTTTCATTGACTAAGCTAGCATACTCTTCGTGTAATGTTCTCAGCTCCTCCTTTACTGATTTAAGTTCGGCAACAGATTTTTCGTGTCTTTCTTTTGCGACTTCCATTTGAGTCTTGGCTATTACACTAGAATCGTCAGCTACTCCCCGCTCAATTTCTTGCACCCTCAGTTGTGCAAGCTCAGAGTCCTGTTTTGCTTGAACTTCTTCCATCTGTGCTTTCTCCAGTTCATGCTTCAGCTCTTCTACAATTCTCTTAGTAGTCTCTAGTTCATCAAGTACCTGTGATTTAGCCATCTCTGCAGCTTCTAGTTCTTCTTTGCATTTTGGAATTTCTTTCTGAGCATTTTCAAGTTCAAGCTGTATGAACTTGCGTCTCTGCATAAAAAGGAAATTCCTTTAGAGTACTCTACATGATTAAAATTCAGCTATGTACTCTAAACTATGATAATCATGTAGTTGTGTACTTACATTATCTGATACTCCATAATGCAAATTCAGTTATGTACTCTAATCCTTGTGGAGTATCAGATAATGTATGAGCATATGTATGGCTAAGACTTGACAAGAATTACCTCCATCATCTGAACTTTGTGAGCTTTCCAATCAACGATTCCTCCAAACTTGGTAACAGCTTCTCTCACAGACTCAAAAGGCGCAGCAGTGTCAATAAGACCTTTATATGGACTTTCAGGTTTTGCTTCTGACTCTTCCATCACTTTTGGTTTTACAGCAATTTTTCTCTGAAAACGTGCCTTGTCTTCAACATGGTTCACTTCGACGGGATGTACTGAAGAAGAATGATCTGCCTGACCCTTCACCGAGTGTTTGGATTTCTCAGTTGGTACTGAATTTGAGAGCATTTCAGGACCTGCCCCTGTGGGGGAATTTGATTCCACGTCATGCTCTGCTACATCAGGATGAGACTCTGCCAATACTTCTGAGTGTGAAGATAACTCCGAATCATCGGCAGCAACTGGAAGGCCATTAGAGATACCCGATGTGGCTGCTTGAGCTGACTTTTCCATGTTTGCATTGATATTTTCGTGAACACCATTGCTACTGACTTCCAGAGTTGGTGAGTCCACACAAGTTTCTGGGATTTCTACCGGAGATGACTCTTTTGAGTTATTTTCTTCAGATGCATGAGTCGACTCCATTCCTTAGACCTCCGCAATGTTCGCTCCTAAAAATTGTGTAATGAAAGTGACGTTATGAGACCGAATTATAGCACAAAATTCAAGCAAGTAAGAGTACACTGCACTACATGTGGGAAGTAGCATTATCAGTATATTTTTTTCGAGTAGTATGGAATAAAACAATTGTGAAGCTGTCAAACAGTAGCCCAAAGTTATTTTGCAATGCCAAGTCTCTATCCATGTTCCAAGGGGAGCAGAGATAACAAAACTGCAATAACAATAGATAACTATGTGCAGCAACTGACCAAAAGAACTTTACTGATCCTGCCCTACATTCACTAATCATTGCCACCGACTGACACCGAACCTGCTTTCTGTCTGCAATAATTCAGCTACTTTTTGCACCCAACCGTATGTATGCATGACCTAAAACCATCTTTTCTAAATAAAAAGCGAAAGTAAGCAACCAAATAAAGCATGCCATTTTTATAGCTCCTAAAAATATGTCATAATGGACCAGATATAGCAGAAATCCTTGTCCCAGCACCATTATTATTTGCAGCAATTATGAGCGAAATCATTTCAATCATGTCCAGTTATAATTCCTTCAAATCATGGTCAGTCCTATGTGCATCAATCAAACCTGAATGTTTGACTTGCACAAGAAATTTCTCATCTCCGTACAGGCTCATATTTCGGCATGTCCTCATCATTAATTAGTAATCTAATCCTAACTAGTATAATATTATTACATGGTAAGATTGAACACGCTTGAGATTACAGAACTAACTGTACCTAGCAAGGTGAAATATTCAAGTTCTACTACTACTAAACTGGCTTTAAATACTTCCTCTGTAAAACAGAGAGTTTTTTTTATGGCAGTGGGGTCCTAGCGCTCTTCTTTCACGCAGTGACGTAAACACCCCAAAGAATGAAAATTCTTCCCGGACCGCCCATGATTTCATCGCACAACGAGACCGAGTAGTCCTACTAATCCATGGTATGAACTACAAGGGGAATTTCCATCTTTGGTTGGTTGCAACCTCGGTTCCAGACCAAAATTAGATTCTTCCTGCAACTGACTGTACACCCAAGAGAACGAAACCGACATGAAAAACCTCGAAAAATAAACATAAAAGCACCGCAAAATCGTCCAAGCCAGGGGAACAATCTCGCATCGGACGAAGAATCAAGAACTCGCACGCCGCCGCGGCCGTGCTCAAACAGGAAGGAAAGCACGGAGCCGCGGCGGGATTAATGGCAGATTGAGGCGGGAGGGGAGGAAGCTTACTCGATCGCGCGGGCGGAGGTCTTGCGGACGAAGCGATCGGGCCCTCCTTTGGCGGCGATTCGGATCTCCGCTCTTCGTGCGTGCTCGCGATTTTTGGCTTCCTTCTTTTCTTCTTCTCCTGTGAGGGGAGAGGAGAAGGAGAGGTGTGGTGTACGTGTGCTTGGGTTTTGTCCGGGCCCGTGAGTCCACTGGTCGGTCGGACACTTCACACCTGGGATTGATTACTGCGAGGAGCGGATGGACGGGACTCCCTTGTTTTGCAGAAAGCCCCTCTGGTTTTGTTGAATTATAAGAGAAGTGCCTGACCTAGGCCTTGCTGCAAAAGAGTGGATGAGATTTCTTGCAGAAATCGCCTCTTGTATGTTGAAACTTGAAACTATGGTATCCATTTGTTAGACTAGACGACTTTTCGAAGGATTGCTTTATGAAACTGGTTCTTGGATCTAGTACGGATTTTGGGGGCGGCCAATTGGTGGATAACCGTGGACTCGTTGTCTGCGGAGCAACTTCGAAAGATGTTCTACAACTTGTCTTATCAAGCATAATGTTTAGGAATTAGTAGTAGGATGAGTGGGTACGCTGACGCGTGTTGTATACAATTTGACACATATGTGAATACAGATCATATGATGTCGACGACACTTAACTGGGTATTGATCTAGAATTTTCAAGAAACACAAGGTGTCAAATGGAAAGGCTGATGGAGACTGTTACTGCTCCACATGGTATGCTAATTAAGTGCTTGGGTACTACTCTACTCTAGTTTAGTTACCATCGATCGAACTCGTGGCTTTGAATGAAACCTAAAACATTTCTAAATAGCACAACTCACAGGTATACAGTACTACTACTGCTAGAAGTACTACTTTGCAATAATTATACTCCGTAATTTATATCCTAAACTGGGGGTATTTGGCGTGGAAGGGGGAAAGGGAAGAGATTCCGGCAGCGAGGCTTTCGGCGAGCGACAACGGCGACCTGACGCGATGCATCCTCCGCCCGTTCCCGCTAAGATTGGGACGTAGCCGGATGAGCGTGACGTGGTGGAGGCTGGTCGTGGAGCCGTTGGACTTTGGAGGTGACACCTGCAACTCTGCAGCGGAGGCAGAAATTATTCAGGATGGCCCACATTTTTGCGCTGCGAAAGCCTCCGACGCTAGTTTATGTGCTTACCTGGCTAGATTAGGCTCCAGCGAACACGTTCTCGTCGGCACGCGGAACAGCCCGTCCCCGTCGCGGTCGTGGAGCCTGTGACCGGAGTAGCAAACAAGCCGTAACGATCCGGCGGCAAGTGGCGACGGCGGGCCGGCGACACGCATGTGGACGCGGAGCTGACACGGCCGGAGGGGGGAGGCGGCGACGGCGCGGATTGGATGGATGGATGGCTCCGGCGCGGTCCGCGTGCTCCAGCCTCCGGCTTGAAGCGAGAGGCGGGGGAACACGAGGAGGCCGTGCGATGCCCCAGCTACACCACCGCACCGCACACGGCCGCCTCCTGGTCCCCCGTGCCGTGGCCCCGGTGTGTAAAAAGCGGGTCCTTTTTCAGAGTCTGGAAGCGGATTCAGAAAAAGGGTCGACGGTCCTGTAGCGCGGACAGTCGGAAAGAAGCTGCAGGGGAATGGGGACTGTGCGCTGCAGCAACCTTTGTTCGTTAGCTGACGGTGTGCCATGTAGAGGTCGGCACGTCCCGTGGGGTGGGGTAGCATTCCTCTCTCCGGATTCTGGTTAAATGCTCCTAAATGCTGGCGGTCCATCCAGTCGGCCCATTAAGGACGGCATTTGCTAGTGCTAGTAGTTGATTCTGGTGACCAGACCGGAGCTGCCATCTAATCGAAATTTCTTTGTTGGAACTGTCGTGGTTCGGGTAAGGCCGTGACAGTTTGAGGGGATCATGCTGTCGAGAACAAATTTGCCCCGACTGTGTTGTGCATCTCTTTGTTCGTTAGTAGTTGGTTCTAAATAAAAGTACTCCTTTTATAATGAAATATAAGATCGTTTAAATCACTATTATTACTTTAGTGATCAAACTACACTTGAAATTAAAAAGGCATACAAAAACTAGATTGAGGGTTGTCGCCGTCTTCAGTCGCCGTCGTCGTCGTTCTCATCGTCCTTGGATTGCAGACAGAAATGTTTGAGTTACAAGTTCAATGAATATCTAATGAGTATAATGTTTTGAGTAGATGTGATCAAACTATGTATGACATGATGAGGTCAAAGATGAAACTAATCGATTTGCCAATATACTTTTAAATGTGATGCTTTTTTTGCGAGAAAACTTTCGATCTATTCATCAAATGTCAAGATAATACAAAGAACACCAGAAGTAAGAATTACATGCAGGTCCGTACACCATCTAGCGACGACTACAAGCACTGGAGCGAGCTGAAGGAATGCCACCGTCATGGCCCCTTCCTCATCGGAGCCGGACAAACATTATTGTAGTAGACAATCGGAAAGTCGTCGTGCTAAGGCCTCATAAGACCAGCGCATCAGAACAACAACCGTCGTTGATGAAGAGACTATGGCTTTACACTGAAAAGGAGCACCATCAAATCTATAAGATAAATGCTACTTTGTAAGTTATCCCAAACAGTTGGGTATTCCTCTATCACGACGTTGGAGCAAAGTCTTTTGCCATAAAGTGCCGAAATTTTGAAGACAATATTTTCTGCAAAAGAGTAAGTGGGAGGACAATGCAAATCGACGAGATTGCAGAATCTTTGTGATTAGGTCAAAGAAATGCTACATGTGGTTCTTAAATTTCTTACCGCGACTGATACAGAACCCTCTACATAAGATATAAAGACTTCGGTCGAATATGCAGTTGAACTGTATAGGTCGGAAAAAAATTCGTACAGACCTTCAGGGTGTGCAGACAAAATATTATTAAACAAATAATGAACTTATATTCACAGAGAAACGTTGATGGGCCCTGACTCCAAAAAATTGGCTATGTGTCAAAATAATCCAAGATAGTATTCATACACATAATTCAAGTATAAAACTTGATGAACCCTTCGGAAGACTTTGAGTCTAAAGAATAGTATAGATCTATAAACAGACAGATATATCAATGTTTTATAGTGTTTGAATTGTTAAAAATAGTTTATGAGAAGAACAAGGAATTGACTATGATAAGATTGTCTCATCATAACAATACTTACAGTCAAGTGCAGGTTAAACTAGCAATTACTAAATATTTCAATTATGAGATAATAGATGGATGTCAAAATGATTCCTGTGAGATAAAAACAGAACCAAGGTTGTATGTTTGATACGGTCCAAGATAATTTTGTCGATCAATAGGATGCTAGTAAGTGTGCAAACTTTGAGAGATCCTATATGAGTTAGAATCTTCGTGTTGATGAAATGATCATCGAGGAAAGCGAAGATGCTTGTATTTACAAGAAAGAAAATGGGAGCATGATAATATTTTCTAAACACTATATGTGCTTAACACATTGTTGATTGGAAATTATATATTTTTTGACACGAATTAAGTATATATTGAAACTATTTTTTAGTAAAGTACTTACGCAATATATAGTCCTGGTATTAAGCATAATGATCAATGGGATAGTAGTGTCTAATTGGGCTTAGCCAAAATACACATTGACAGAACCTAAAGTGGTTTAGTATCAAATACGCAAGAAGAGTTTCTTGTCAAAGTCACATGGAAGGAGTTTTAACCAAGAATCAGTATCATGAAACACTAATGAGCTAAATACATGATTTTGATCGCACTTGTGTTAAATATGTTTCATGGTATGTCAACAACCAGATCTGTCCAGTACTCCAAATAAGTTGTGAGTAAAGTTATCAGAATGGTCAAAAAAATTATCATAGGACAACAATGAAATATACTTAAGTACCGATGACATGTTTCTCGCATATGGAGAAGATGAAGAGATTGTTGTAAGGATTTACATCAATACATATTCATTGTAAGTAGTACACCGACAAAAGATCTTCATCGGTGCTCCAAGTGATTTTTGGTTTCAGTTAAAATATTTATGGTGGCACGGTAAGTTGAAATTGATCCAAAAAAGTTATTATGGTGAATTCTATAACAGAGGGCTGAGTATATTGTCACTCTAGAAGCAATAATATAGGGTGATGAATCAAAGGTTCATCTATGAACTTGGTATGGTTTCTAGATGATTGTGCCAATGAAACATTGTTCTCAATAGTGGTTCCATACCTTAGTCTAATGAATAAAAGGTTCTGCCAGTGATTCAATATATACAAAGCCTGTTTCACAGAAATTATGAATTCTTGTGAAAACTGTTGGGTTTCGTAGCAGAAATTTAAAATTTTCTACGCATCACCAAGATCAATCTATGGAGTCATCTAGCAACGAGGGGAAGAGGAGTGCATCTACATACCCTTGTAGATCGCGAGCGGAAGCGTTCAAGAGAACGGGGATGATGGAGTCGTACTCGTCCTGATACAAATCACAGATGATCCTAGCGCCGAACGGACGGCACCTCCGCGTTCAACACACGTACGGAGCGAGGACGTCTCCCGCGCCTTGATCTAGCAAGGAAGAGGGAGAGGTTGAGGAAGAGGGATCCAACAGCAGCACGACGGCGTGGTGGTGGTGGAGCAGCAGTACTCCGCAGAGCTTCGCCAAGCTCTTGCGGAGGAGGAGAGGTGTTGGGGAGGGGAGGGGCTGCGCCTTGGATGTGGTGTGCAGCCCTCCCCTTGCCCCTCTATTTATAGGGGAAGGAGGAAGGGGGCGTCCCCCTCTAGATGAGATCTAGAGGGGGGGCGGCCAAGGGGAGGGGGCTTGGCCCCCAAGCAAGGGGGGTGCCCCCCTTAGGGTTTCCCCCCACCCCTAGGCGCATGGGCCCAAGGGGGGATGCGCCCAGCCCATGTAGGGCTGGTTCCCTTTCCTCTATGGCCCATTAGGCCCTCCGAGAGAGGTGGCCCCTACCGGTGGACCCCCGGAACCCCTCCGGCGGCCCCGGTACAATATCAATATGCCCCCGAACCTTTCCGGTGACCGTATGATAACTTCCTACATATAAATCTTCACCTCCGGACCATTCCGGAACTCCTCATGACGTACGGGATCTCATCCGGGACTCCGAACAACATTCGGTAATCACATACAAGTCTTCCTAATAACCCTAGCGTCATCGAACCTTAAGTGTGTAGACCCTACGGGTTCGGGAACCATGCAGACATGACCGAGACAACTCTCCGGCCAATAACCAACAGCGGGATCTGGATACCCTTGTTGGCTCCCACATGTTCCACGATGATCTCATCGGATGAACCACGATGTCGAGGATTCAAGCAATCCCGTATTTAATTCCCTTTGTCAATCGGTACATTACTTGCCCGAGATTCGATCGTCGGTATCCCAATACCTTGTTCAATCTCGTTACCGGCAAGTCACTTTACTCGTTCCATAATGCATGATCACGTGACCCACTACTTAGTCACACTGAGCTCATTATGATGATGCATTACCGAGTGGGCCCAGAGATACCTCTCCGTCATACGGGGTGACAAAACCCACTCTCGATTCATGCCAACCCAACAGACACTTTCGAAGATACCTGTAGTGTACCTTTATAGCCACCCAGTTACGTTGTGACGTTTGGTACACCCAAAGCACTCCTACGGTATCTGGGAGTTACACAATCTCATGGTCTAAGGAAATGATACTTGACACTTAGAAAAGCTCTAGCAGATGAACTACACGATCTTGTGCTATGCTTAGGATTGGGTCTTGTCCATCACATCATTCTCCTAATGATGTGATCCCGTTATCAATGACATCCAATGTCCATGGTCAGGAAACCGTAACCATCTATTGATCAACGAGCTAGTCAACTAGAGGCTCACTAGGGACATGTTGTGGTCTATGTATTCACACATGTATTACGATTTCCGGATAACACAATTATAGCATGAACAATAGAAAATTATCATGAACAAGGAAATATAATAATAACCATTTTATTATTGCCTCTAGGGCATATTTCCAATAGTCTCCCACTTGCACTAGAGTCAATAATCTAGTTACATTGTGATGAGTCGAACACCCATAGTGTTCTGGTGTTGATCATGTTTTGCTCGAGGAAGAGGTTTAGTCAACGGATCTGCGACATTCAGGTCCGTATGCACTTTACAAATATCTATGTCTCCATTTTGAACATTTTCACGAATGGAGTTGAAGCGACGCTTGATATGCCTGGTCTTCCTGTGAAACCCGGGCTCCTTGGCAAGGGCAATAGCTTCAGTGTTGTCACAGAAGAGAGTCATCGGGCCTGACGCATTGGGAACAACTCCTAGGTTGGTAATGAACTCCTTCACCCAGATTGCTTCTTCTGCTGCCTCCGAGGCTGCCATGTACTCCACTTCACATGTAGATCCCGCCACGACGCTTTGCTTGCAACTGCACCAACTGACTGCCCCACCATTCAAAATATACACGTATCCGGTTTGTGACTTGGAGTCATCCAGATCTGTGTCGAAGCTAGCATCGATGTAACCCTTTACGACGAGCTCTTCGTCACCTCCATAAACGAGAAACATATCCTTAGTCCTTTTCAGGTACTTCAGGATATTCTTGACCGCTGTCCAGTGTTCCATGCCGGGATTACTTTGGTACCTTCCTACCAAACTTACAGCAAGGTTTACATCAGGTCTGGTACACGGCATGGCATACATAATAGACCCTATGGCCAAGGCTTAGGGGACGACACTCATCTTTTCTCTATCTTCTGCCGTGGTCGGGCATTGAGCCATGCTCAATCTCGTACCTTGCAATACAGGCAAGAACCCCTTCTTGGACTGATCCATATTGAACTTCTTCAATATCTTGTCAAGGTACGTACTCTGTGAAAGACCAATGAGGCGTCTCGATCTATCTCTATAGATCTTGATGCCTAATATATAAGCAGCTTCTCCAAGATCCTTCATTGAAAAACACTTGTTCAAGTAGGCCTTTATGCTTTCCAAGAATTCTATATCATTTCCCATCAATAGTATGTCATCCACATATAATATGAGAAATGCTACAGAGCTCCCACTCACTTTCTTGTAAACAGAGGCTTCTCCATAAGTCTGCGTAAACCCAAACGCTTTGATCATCTCATCAAATCGAATGTTCCAACTCCGAGATGCTTACACCAGCCCATAGATTGAGCGTTGGAGCTTGCACACCTTGTCAGCATTCTTAGGATCGACAAAACCTTCCGGCTGCATCATATACAATTCTTCCTTAAGGAAACCATTAAGGAATGCCGTTTTGACGTCCACTTGCCATATCTCATAATCATAGAATGTGGCAATTGCTAACATGATTCGGATGGACTTCAGCTTCGCTACGGGTGAGAAAGTCTCATCGTAGTCAACCCCTTGAACATGTCGATAACCCTTAGCGACAAGCCGAGCCTTAAAGATGGTCACATTACCATCTGCGTCTGTCTTCTTCTTAAAGATCCATTTATTTTCTATGGCTCGCCGATCATCGGGCAAGTCAGTCAAAGTCCATACTTCGTTTTCATACATGGATCCTATCTCGGATTTCATGGCTTCTAGCCATTTGTCGGAATCTGGGCCCGCCATCGCTTCTTCATAGTTTGAAGGTTCACCATTGTCCAACAACATGATTTCCAGGACAGGGTTGCCGTACCACTCTGGTGCGGAATGTGTCCTTGTGGACCTACGAAGTTCAGTAGCAACTTGATCTGAAGTTTCATGATCATCATCATTAACTTCCTCTCTAGTCGGTGCAGGCACCTCAGGAACATTTTCCTGAGCTGTGCCACTCTCTGGTTCAAGAGGCAATACTTCATCAAGTTCTACTTTCCTCCCACTTACTTCTTTCGAGATAAACTCTTTCTCTAGAAAGGATCCATTCTTGGCAACAAAGATCTTGCCTTCGGATCTGAGGTAGAAGGTATACCCAATAGTTTCTTTAGGTTATCCTATGAAGACGCATTTTTCCGATTTGGGTTCGAGCTTTTCAGGTTGAAGTTTCTTCACGTAAGCATCGCATCCCCAAACTTTTAGAAACGACAGCTTAGGTTTCTTCCCAAACCATAATTCATACGGTGTCGTCTCTACGGATTTCGACGGAGCCCTATTTAAAGTGAATGCGGCAGTCTCTAAAGCATAGCCCCAAAATGACAACGGTAGATCGGTAAGAGACATCATAGATCGCACCATATCTAATAGAGTGCGATTACGACGTTCGGACACACCATTACGCTGAGGTGTTCCAGGCGGTGTGAGTTGTGAAACTATTCCACATTTCCTTAAGTGCGTGCTAAATTCGTGACTCAAATATTCTCCCCCACGATCTGATCGCAAGAACTTGATTTTCCTGTCATGTTGATTCTCAACCTCACTCTGAAATTCCTTGAACTTTTCAAAGGTCTCAGACTTGTGTTTCATTAAGTAGACATACCCATATCTACTCAAGTCATCAGTGAGGGTGAGAACATAATGATAGCCACCGCGAGCCTCAACACTCATTGGACTGCACACATCAGTATGTATGATTTCCAATAAGTTGGTTGCTCGCTCCATTGTTCCGAAGAACGGAGTCAATAATAATAAACCATTGACCAGCGGGGCATGACCATAAAACATATCTCTCATATAAATAGAACAACCATTATTCTCGGATTTAAATGAGTAGCCATCTCGTATTAAACGAGATCCTGATACAATGTTCATGCTCAAAGCTGGCACTAAATAACAATTATTGAGGTTTAAAACTAATCTCGTAGGTAAATGGAGAGGTAGCGTGCCGACGGTGATCACATCGACCTTGGAACCATTCCCGACGCGCATCGTCACCTCGTCCTTCGCCAGTCTCCGCTTATTCCGCAGCTCCTGTTTTGAGTTACAAATATGAGCAACCGCACCGGTATCAAATACCCAGGAGCTACTATGAGTACTAGTAAGGTACACATCAATAACATGTTTATCACATATACCTTTGGCGTTGCCGGCCTTCTTGTCCGCTAAGTACTTGGGGCAGTTCCGCTTCCAGTGACCACTTCCCTTGCAATAAAAACACTCAGCCTCAGGCTTGGGTCCATTCTTTGGCTTCTTCTCGGCAGCTTGCTTACCGGGCGCGGCAACTCCCTTGCTGTCCTTCTTGAAGTTCTTTTTACCCTTGCCTTTCTTGAACTTAGTGGTTTTATTCACCATCAACACTTGATGTTCCTTTTTGATTTCCACCTCCGCTGATTTCAGCATTGAATATACCTCAGGAATGGTCTTTTCCATCCCCTGCATATTGAAGTTCATCACAAAGCTCTTGTAGCTAGGTGGGAGCGACTGAAGGATTCTGTCAACGACCGCATCATCCGGGAGATTAACTCCCAGTTGAGACAAGCGGTTGTGCAACCCAGACATTTTGAGTATGTGCTCGCTGACGGAACTATTCTCCTCCATCTTACAACTGTAGAACTTGTCGGAGACTTCATATCTCTCGACCCAGGCATGAGCTTGGAAAACCATTTTCAGCTCTTGGAACATCTCATATGCTCCGTGTTGCTCAAAACGCTTTTGGAGCCCCGGTTCTAAGCTGTAAAGCATGCCGCACTGAACGAGGGAATAATCATCAGCACGGGACTGCCAAGCGTTCATAACGTCTTGGTTTGCTGGGGGTGGTGCTTCACCTAGCGGTGCTTCAGGACATATGCTTTCTTGGCAGCTATGAGGATGATCCTCAAGTTCCGGACCCAGTCCGTATAGTTGCTACCATCGTCTTTCAGCTTGGTTTTCTCTAGGAACGCGTTGAAGTTGAGGACAACATTAGCGTGGGCCATTTGATCTACAAGACATATTGTAAAGATTTTAGACTAAGTTCATGATAATTAAGTTCATCTAATCAAATTATTTAATGAACTCCCACTCAGATAGACATCCCTCTAGTCATCTAAGTGATACATGATCCGATTCAACTAGGCCATGTCCGATCATCACGTGAGACGGACTAGTCATCATCGGTGAACATCTTCATGTTGATCGTATCTTCTATACGACTCATGTTCGACCTTTCAGTCTTCCGTGTTCCAAGGCCATGTCTGTACATGCTAGGCTCGTCAAGTCAACCTAAGTGTTTTGCGTGTGTAAGTCTGGCTTACACCCGTTGTATGCGAATGTTAGAACCTATCACACCCGATCATCATGTGGTGCTTCGGAACAACGGACCTTAGCAATGGTGCACAGTTAGGGGGAACACTTTCTTGAAATTATTGTGAGGGATCATCTTTATGCTACCGTCGTTCTAAGCAAATAAGATGTAAAACATGCTAAACATCACATGCAATCAAATAGTGACATGATATGGCCAATATCATTTTGCTCCTTTTTGATCTCCATCTTCGGGGCGCCATGATCATCGTCGTCAGCAGCATGACACCATGATCTCCATCATCGTGTCTTCATGAAGTTGTCTCATCAACTATTACTTCTACTACTACGGCTAACGGTTAGCGATAAAGTAAAGTAATTACATGACGTATAAGTTGACACGCAAGTCATAAATAAATTAAGACAACTCCTATGGCTCCTGCCGGTTGTCATACTCATCGACATGCAAGTCGTGATTCCTATTACAAGAACATGATCAATCTCATACATCACATATATCATTCATCACATCCTTTCGGCCATATCACATCACACGGCATATGCTGCAAAAACAAGTTAGACGTCCTCTAATTGTTGTTGCAAGTTTTTACGTGGCTGCTATAGGTTTCTAGCAAGAACGTTTCTTACCTACGCCAAAACCACAACGTGATATGCCAATTTCTATTTACCCTTCATAAGGACCCTTTTCATCGAATCCGATCCGACTAAAGTGGGAGTGATAGACACCTGCTAGCCACCTTATGCAACTAGTGCATGCCAGTCGGTGGAACCAGTCTCACGTAAGCGTACATGTAAGGTCGGTCCGGGCCACTTCATCCCACAATGCCGCCGAATCAAGATAAGACTAGTAACAGCAAGTAAATTGACAAAATCGATGCCCACAACAACTTGTGTTCTATTCGTGTATAGAAACTACGCATAGACCTATCTCTGATACCACTGTTGGGTTTTGTAGGAGAAATTTAAAATTTTCTATGCATCACCAAGATCAATCTATGGAGTCATCTAGCAACAAGGGGAAGAGGAGTGCATCTGCATACCCTTGTAGATCGCGAGCGGAAGCGTTCAATAGAACGGGGATGATGGAGTCGTACTCGTCGTGATCCAAATCACCGATGATCCTAGCGCCGAACGGACGACACCTCCGCGTTCAACACGCGTACGGAGCGAGGACGTCTCCCGTGCCTTGATCCAGCAAGGAAGAGGGAGATGTTGAGGAAGAGGGCTCCAACAGCAGCACGACAGCGTGGTGGTGGTGGAGCAGCAGTACTCCGGCAGGGCTTCGCCAAGCTCTTGCGAAGGAGGAGAGGTGTTGGGGAGGGGAGGGGCTGCGCCGTGGATGTGGTGTGCAGCCCTCCCCTTGCCCCTCTATTTATAGGGGAAGGAGGAAGGGGGCCGGCCCCCTCTAGATGAGATCTAGAGGGGTGGCGGCGGCCAAGGGGAGGGGGCTTGCCCCCCAAGCAAGGGGGGCGCCCCCTTAGGGTTTCCCCCCAACCCTAGGTGCATGGGCCCAAGGGGGGATGCGCCTAGCCCATGTAGGGCTGGTTCCCTTTCCTCTACGGCCCATTAGGCCCTCCGAGAGAGGTGGCCCCTCCCGGTGGACCCCCGGAACCCCTCCGGTGGCCCCGGTACAATACCGATATGCCCCGAACCTTTTCGGTGACCGTATGATAACTTCCTACATATAAATCTTCACCTACGGACCATTTCAGAACTCCTCGTGATGTCCGGGATCTCATCCGGGACTCCGAACAACATTCAATAATCACATACAAGTCTTCCTAATAACCCTAGTGTCATCGAACCTTAAGTGTGTAGACCCTACGGGTTCGGGAACCATGCAGACATGACCGAGACAACTCTCCGGCCAATAACCAACAGCGGGATCTGGATACCCATGTTGGCTCCCACATGTTCCATGATGATCTCATCGGATGAACCACGATGTCGAGGACTCAAGCAATCCCGTATTCAATTCCCTTTGTCAATCGGTACGTTACTTGCCCGAGATTCGATCGTCGGTATCCCAAGACCTCGTTCAATCTCGTTATCGGCAAGTCACTTTACTCGTTCCATAATGCATGATCCCATGACCCACTACTTAGTCACACTGAGCTCATTATGATGATGCATTACCGAGTGGGCCCAGAGATACCTCTCCGTCATACGGAGTGACAAATCCCAGTTTCGATTCATGGCAACCCAACAGACACTTTCGAAGATACCTGTAGTGTACCTTTATAGCCACCCAGTTACGTTGTGATGTTTGGTACACCCAAAGCACTCCTACGGTATCCGGGAGTTGCACAATCTCATGGTCTAAGGAAATGATACTTGACACTTAGAAAAGCTGTAGCAGACGAACTACACGATCTTGTGCTATGCTTAGGATTGGGTATTGTCCATCACATCATTCTCCTAATGATGTGATCCCGTTATCAATGACATCCAATGTCCATGGTCAGGAAACCGTAACCATCTATTGATCAATGAGCTAGTCAACTAGAGGCTCACTAGGGACATGTTGTGGTCTATGTATTCACACATGTATTATGATTTCCGGATAACACAATTATAGCATGAACAATAGACAATTATCATGAACAAGGAAATATAATAATAACCATTTTATTATTGCCCCTAGGGCATATTTCCAACAAAAACATGATAGATGCATAGAAATGCAAATGATACACACAGATCTGAGGTCGTCAAGATCTGATAGGATGAAGGCTATACCACATGCAAAGCATGTTCAAATACCGGATTGCCATTGGTGTTAAAAATGTGCTAACTAAATTATTGACTCTAGTTCAAGTGGGAGACTGTTGGAAATATGCCTAGAGACAATAATAATGTACTATTATATTTCATGCTATAACTACTATGATCCTGGAATATTTGATTAAGTGGAAAACTCATATGCACGTGTGGAATGATAAACGATAAAGAATAGGTTCCTAATCTTGCCTCTAAGACTGGTTCAAGTGTTGTTGGTGATCATGTTTTCCGGATCTTAGGATATCGTTAAGTGTAACGATAGTCCTACAACAACATTAAGAGTATGCCTTTAGAAGAACGATCATATTGAATTTACCCATACTTGTTTGTTATACTTTGAGATAATATCGTCTGAAATCAATTATTATAACAAGGAGTGTTAACATGTGTTTTTAGTTCCTCAGACCATAAGAGTATCATAGTCACTTCCTACCGTACGGTGGACTTTAGGGTTTCTCAAACGTCATCTGTAACTAGGTGATAAGAATAATAACTTACAGGTACATCTGAAAGTTTGATAAGGGACTAGATAGCTCGAGAGTGGGATTTTCTCATCCGACGATGGATAGATATTCTTAGGGCCCTCTCGGTGTGATGGCATCCATCATTTTCTGGCCAGACATATGTGACTATGTCACAGGGATGCCGGAACATATCAACGAGAAAGAAGAACAAAACCGGTAACAAGGGTGACGGTATAGTGAGGATGTGTATGACTCGGGAGGATACCGATGCTTCTCAGGTTTTGTAAAGTATCGGAAGCAAAGGGAACATCACATGATAACCAAAGGGTTCACTTGAATGTCATTCGTGTAATCATAGGGATCGATATGGACGTCCGCGGCTCCTCTATCGGTCATTGAACAAAGGAGTTTCGTTCATGTCTATGATTTACTGAACCTACGGGGTCACAAGATTAAGGTAATCATGATCTGCCGAGTGTTAGTAGAACATAGTATCAAGGTATTATTTTTTGAAATTGTTTCATTAATATTAGGAATAGTTTCAAGAGGAATCGAAAGTGTTTTGGGGTCAGTGGAAGGGTTTTGGAGTTTATCGGGCAATACCGGGTATTACCGATAAATAATATATAGGTGAAAAATATTTCCAGAGATATTAAATTATTTATAATATGCTCTAGTAATTGTTGGAGGGTTTTTATATTTAGTTTAATATCAACCGGCCTTAAAAGGGCTAGTGGTGGAAGGAATATTAGGCCCACCATGGCCCAATAGGAAAGGCTCCCCACTTTTCCAAGTGGGGAGGCCGAATTGGAGTGGCCCCCTTGGTCGGCGCACCAAAGAGGGGCTTTCCCTCCTTGGTGGCAGCCCCGCCCTTCCCCTCTAATCTATATATACATGAGGCGTTGGCCCTTTTCTATACACAAGTTTTGGAGTCTCTTCTAGTTCATCTAGTTCTAGTTGGTCCTAGTTGACTAATCAGAGTTAGACCTAGTTCCTCTAATCCTCATAATTAGAAGCCCAGTGTGGTTCTAGCAACCTCCCTCTAATTCTCTGGTGACGATTAGCTTTGGGCGGTGAAGCGCTGCCGGGTCGTGAAGATCGTACGCTTGCAACCAAGTAAAGAGGTCGTGCTTTCGGTCTTCCTTTCGAGGGATCCTTCGAGGGCGGTTCGTGGGATCGTCATCAACGGTTCGAGGGACTCCAAGTACGATCTACACCAACTCGTCTACTTCCAATGCACTCCAGAGTCGGTAATTGAGAGAGGAAAGGGTGATGCAGCAAAGTAGAGCAAGTATTTCCCTCAGTTTTGAGAACCAAGGTATCAATCCAGAAGGAGACAACACACAAGTCACCGAATACCTGCACAAACAAACAACAAATTGCACCTAACACGATAAAGGGGTTGTCAATCCCTTCACAGTTACTTGCAAAAGTGAGATCTGATAGAGATAGATAAACGGTAAAGTAAATATTTTTGGTATTTTTGGTCTATGGATCGGAAAGTAAAAGATTGCAAAAAAGAGTAAAACAGAAACTAATATTGTAGATCGGAAACTTATATGATGGAAAATAGACCCGGGGCCATAGGTTTCACTAGAGGCTTCTCTCAAGATCGAAAATATTATGGTGGGTGAACAAATTACTACCGAGCAATTGATAGAAAAGTGCAAAGTTATGACGATATCTAAGGCAATGATCATGAATATAGGCATCACGTCCGTGTCAAGTAGATTGAAACAATTCCGCATCTACTACTATTACTCCACACATCGACCGCTATCCAACATATGCATCTAGAGTATTAAGTTCATAAAGAACAGAGTAACACATTAAGCAAGATGACATGATGCAGAGGAATTAACTCAAGAAATATGATAAAAAACATCTTTTTATCCTCGATGGCAACAATACAATACGTGTCTTGCTGCCCCTACTGTCACTGGGAAAGGACACCGCAAGATTGAACCCAAAGCTAAGCACTTCTCCCATTGCAAGAAAACTAATCTAGTTGGCCAAACCAAACCGATAGTTCAAAGAGAATTACAAAGATATCAAATCATGCATAAAAGAATTCAGAGAAGATTCAAATAACATTCATATAAAAGATGATCATAAATCCACAATTCATCGGATCTCGGCAAGCACACCGCAAAAAAGTATTATAGAAAGTGCTAGTTATCGACTAGAGGGTGGGTGAATAGGCGATTTTTATGAAAGTCTTCATGACACGGAGGTTTTGAAGACAAACAGTGGAATTGAACCTATTCATATGCAGCGGAAGGTAGACTACACTAGACAAGCCATAGTCAAGTAAGTAATGAAGTGAAAGCACGAAGACTATCAGCAGCTAGGTAGTATGGATCAGGATGGAAAATAGTATGAAGCCAGACAACAACAGTCTTCACAAAGTGAAGACAATCAGATCATGCAAGCAGGCAGTGACTTCATGAAGACAAACTGTAAAGTAAAGAGATGGGACGGATAGAACCAGTTGCTTGGAGAGGACAAGGATTTGGTAGACCAGTTTCAGTTGCTATGACAACTGTACATCTGGTTAGGGAGGCTGAGATTCAACTCAGAAGACCGCGTCTTCACCTTATTCCCCTTGAGCTAAGAACACACAGTCCTCGCCCAATCACTCTGGTAAGTCTTCAAGGTAGACTTCCAAACCATCACAGACTTCGTTCACCGGCAATCCACAATGACTCTTGGATGCTCAGAACGCGATGCCTAACCGGCTGGAGGATTCACGGTCCTCAAGTGTAACAAGTCTTCAGATCACGCGGTCAGAAAGACTTCAGTGATGCCTAACACTCTTTGGCTCTGGGTGTTTTGGGCTTTGTCCTTGCAAGGATCTCTCTCTCTCAAATGCTTTGGAGGTGGGTTGCTCTCAAACGACAAAAGCCATGCACTAACTCTGAGCAGCCACCGATTTATGGTGTAGGGGGTGGGCTATTTATAGCCAGGAGGCAACCCGACCTGTTTTTTCCGAAATGATCTTGGGTCAATAAGGAACTGACACATGTCCAACGGTCAGATTTTAAACACACGCGATAGCTTGAATTGTGCTACAAGTAAAGCTGACTCATCCAGCTCCGGATAAGATTTGCTCTCATTGTCTTCGCTCAAAGACATAGGATTTGGTTGAGCATCACTGTAGTCACTCTGAATTTGTTCACTTGGACCCCACTTAACAGTACGGTGGTTCCTATGACTCAACAAAGAATAAAATGAAACTACGAAACAACTATGTCACTGGTGCGCGTCGGTCCTAAACAAACGATTTTTAACCCATTTCCGGGACATCATTTGGAACCGTCGCCAAGTGAGTGTGGGCGATAGGGGAGTCCTTCCCACACGACCCAGAAACCATTGTGGATAGGGAGCCTTGATGCATACAGTTGACCCTATATAACCGTTTCCGATATCTCGAATATCCCAAATGCTTCATCCTTGCTACTCGTTTGTGCTCGCATTACCATCGCAGTCGGAGTTTTGTGGTTCTGCCTAAAACCAGGCAGATTCCAGGCAGGGGAGTTTTCCAGGCAGATTCTAGGCACGGGAGTTTTACGATGCCTAGCACATCACAAACAGTTCATGATTATAAACCGTGTACGATAGGTAGACAATCACACACATTTAGTTTTCCTGTACCGTATGTGATAGTGTCTGACATCACACACACTTTGCAAATGGCAATTGTGTGCATGCTTTCACACGTTTTCTCTCTGTGAACCGTCTCGGATTATGGTGTATATCGCAAACGTTTGTGTTTTACCAACCATGTGCCGTAATGACCTGCACAACGTAATTTCGCCCTAATTTAATTACTGCTATTTAAAATTGTACCAAATTTAAACTTGAAAGTAGGCTATAGCTTTATTCATATCCACCGGGTTCAAACAACCAATGCATTATTCCATTCACATGTACATATGTTTAAGAATTACAGAAGCACCAATGGTTCTATACTTGTACTATTACATGTGGTAAAGAAAGAGGCGACAGACATTCCAGTTGCTGAACAAGGTGAAGCGGAATGGCCCTATTGTGCTCTCCTGGATGCAGAAGGCATGCAGGACTCTAGTCCAACCCCTTGTGATGGCCGGCCGCCAATCATGTAGTTTGAGAGGTAATCTTGAGTAAACTTCTTTAGGATCCACTACAAAAGAAAAAAGATTCAGATATTGTCATCTAACACAACTCATTACGGGCAGTAAAAAGAAGGCTACATGGTTCTTACTTACCATCCTGCAGTTCACTGTTGTCTTGCATAAAGTGTAAACAAATAGTTCGATTGACATCTTTTGACCCATTTTAATAACAATCTTTATCAGTTTCCTCACTTGATGCCGGTTCATGAATATCTCATTGCCCCATACGCAAAAAGGGTCGAAGTGTGGATCTTTGGCAATGATATATGTACCTAAAAGCACCAAGTTAATATTAGAAGCTAAACAGCAATTGAAAAATGGAGTACAACACTCCATCCATCCCATTATATAAGATTTTGTTACATGTATATCTATACATCATCAGAACATTAAGGTAACACTCTTCCTTGTTGCTATGTAGCCCGGGATTGCATATTTAGTCATTCAGTACAATGCATGTTGCTAAACAACAATTGAAAAATGAAAAGGCATGTTAACTGCAATATCCTTAACAACAATCAAATATAGTAATTCATAGTGGTATTGTTGAAACTATTATTGATGAAATTGAAATGCACGGCAAATAGTTGCACATATAGAGCATCACATTGTGAAGAACTAAAATAAACAAGGCATAATGACATCTCTAGGCGATCCTTAAAAAGTTAAAGGACTAAAACCCTTAGTGGATATATATATATATATATATACTCCAGCAATTTTTGGCCTTTTCTAGTCGATCCCCTAAACTTAAGGTTATAAACTTTAATTTGATAAAGTTCAAAGTAGGTTCAGCCGAAAGTAGCATGCATTCAAACATAAACATCGATAGTTTTACATAACTGAACATAAAACATAAATTTAAACTAAGCTAAACTACTTTCGGTCGAAGTAGAGGTCGAGCCAATCCTTCCTTGTCATGTATGGTGTGCCACGAGCCGGGTCCGAGCCAGTACCGTCTTCGGGGTCGTTGGGTAAGGCACTCCTCCACTCATCGACACCGATCTCCTCATCCTCGGGGCCCACCTCGATGCCCTCTGCGCCGCCGTCGCCGTCGCCTTCGACCTCGTCATCAGAGGAGAGTGTGATAACCTCACCGCCCCCCACACCACCGTCCTCGTCGCCTTCGACCTCATCATCAGAGGAGAGCGTGATAACCTCACCGTCCTCCGCACCGGCAAAGGTCCCCGCTCCGCCTCCACGAGCTTCGGGTGCTGCTGGCGGAGCTCTTGCATGTAGGCCTCGTCGGTGGCCTCGGCCTCGTCGGCGGCCTCGGCCTCGAGGAGCTCCCACGCCTCGCGGTCCTCCCGCGCCATAGCGGAGCTCACCACCCCTGGCTCCGGCAAAACGAGGTGGACCGGACATGTGTTGAAGGGAAATTGAGCCTAGCCGCCGCGCCGTGGTAGCGGACCTGCCAGCGGTCGTACTCCATGGCCGTGAGCTCGGTCGTGTGGAAGCTACCGAGCCACCAGCGGGTGTGGGTCTCTCGATCTGTAATCTCGGCGACCAACGTCCCCCACCACCGCTGCCGGACCCCGAGGTAGGACTTCGTCGGCTGCCGGGTCCGGGGGAGGATGGGGAAGTCCTCGAACCGGAGTAGGGGCACGGCGGCGGGCGGATCGGGGGACCGGCGACGGTGGATCAGGGCCGCGGAGGACGACGGGGACACCTTGGCGGCCACCTCGCCGACGTTGGGCAAAAAGGCCGTGATAAACCTCTTTTTGGCCATTGGCTCCTCGAGCTCCCCCGCACACAGGCAGAGGTTGAGAATGGAGGCGCCAGCGATGGCGGTGACCTACCAATGGTTTCGAGCCTTGTGTGTGTCTGTGTGAGCGGAGGTTGTGTTTGAGGAAATAATGCGGCAGTTGAAAATTTTACTAGGCGGGAGTAACAAGGCGGGGCTACTGAAAATTTGGATCAAGGACGAGCAGATATTTTTAAGATTGCAAGGGATGTAGATGCGGGAGTAAAATGCCAGGGCTACTGAAAATTTGAATCAAGGGATTGAAGTAGAGTGGGAGTAACAGACATTGCACACGGTCTAGACATACTAATCGTGTGCTATCAAACATTAAAACCTTCCAGGAGGTAGATATTTTTGAGATTGCGAGGGATGCAGAGGCGGGGGTTTTGGGGGAGTGAGCTAGTGTGCTTGACACGCCGGTTGTGGACTGTAGCCGACGAACCTTCTCGCATAAGCCATAGGCGTACTGTCGGTGTCAAAACTGGCGGATCTCGGGTAGGAGGTCCCAAACTGTGAGTCTAAGGCGGATGGTAACAGGAGGCAAGGAACACGATGTTTTACCCAGGTTCGGGCCCTCTTGATGGAGGTAAAACCCTACGTCCTGCTTGATTTATTATTGATGATATGGGTATTACAAGAGTTGATCTACCACGAGATCAGAGAGGCTAAACCCTAGAAGCTAGCCTATGGTATGATTGTATGTTGTCCTACGGACTAAAACCCTCCGATTTATATAGACACCGGAGGGGGCTAGGGTTACACAAGGTCGGTTACAAAGGAGGAGATATACATATCTGTATTGCCTAGCTTGCCTTCCATGCCAAGTAGAGTCCCATCCGGACACGAGACGAAGTCTTCAATCTTGTATCTTCATAGTCCAACAGTCCGGCCAAAGGATATAGTCTGGCTGTCCGGAGACCCCCTAATCCAGGATTCCCTCAGTAGCCCCTGAACCAGGCTTCAATGATGATGAGTCCGGCGCGCAGTGTTGTCTTCGGCATTGCAAGGCGGGTTCCTCCTCCGAATACACCACGGAAAAATTTGAATACAAGGATAGTGTCCGACCCTGCAAAATAAGTTCCACATACCACCATAGAGAGAATAATATTTCCACAAATCTTGACACGTCTTGTCAACGCAGAGATCGTGTCCCCCTTATTACGGGATTGTCATCAATATGGGCGTGGGTAACCCAACCGCACCACCAATTACGATGCTTGGGGGATAAGTGAGTTTTACCAGGCTAGTGGGGGCGCATAGTTTCGGCCGCCCTTATAAATAGATAAGGTTTAACCTTTCTCTACCCATGCCTTCTTCCTCCTTGCTCATCCGTTCTTGCGCACTCGAGCTCCAACGCCCAAGTCCACGTCCTTCGCCTCAACCTTCTCCAAACATGTCCGGAGTGGGAGGCAAATGGATGGCTTCCTCCGTTACGGAGGGACACATCAAGAAGATGTGCGGAGCCGGATACTTAGCCGTGAATATCGCGCATCGGTTGCCCGCTGCGGGGCAGATCGTTCCTACCCCGGAACCTCACGAGAGGGTAGTTTTCCTCCACCACTTCCTCCGCGGACTGGGGTTTCCCCTCCATCCATTCGTCCATGGTCTCATGTTCTACTACGGGCTGGACTTCCATGATCTGGCCCCGAACTTCATCCTCAACATTTCGGCGTTCATCGTCGTGTGTGAGGCTTTCCTCTGCATCCGGCCCCACTTCGGCCTATGGCTGAAGACCTTCAATATCAAGCCGAAGGTGGTGGGGGGCCAACAAGCAGAATGTAGCGGAGCCATGGTGGGCAAGATGCCCAATGTTATATGGCTTGAAGGCTCCTTCGTGGAGACCATAAAGGGGTGGCAATTGGCGTGGTTCTACATCACCGAGCCACGCGACACCAACTGAGTGGCGGCCGCTGAGTTTGGATCCGGAATCCCCACGCGGCTCACCTCCTGGAAAGAGAAGGGCCTATCCTGGGGTTCATCGATGGAGCTGGACGGAATCCAGAAATGTATCCAGAATATGGCAAGCAAGAAGCTCAAGCTTGTCAACATAGTCTAGGTCATGCTCATCCGCCGGATCCTCCCGTGTCAACAACGGGATTTCAACTTGTGGGAGTTAGACCCGGCCCAGCACCAGACTTTGAGCGAGCTCTTCGACACGACACACAAGGACGTCTGGAGGGTGTTGTTCAAGGGCGCCGAGGTCCCTCCCTCTCTCACTGAGGACCACGGGCTAAGCGCGAAGCGCCTAGCACATTCGATGAGTTCTATACATCCGGTAGGATATTTACTTCCCCTAGCTTAACCATGTGCGGGGTCTGAGCTCCATGCCTTTGGGGCAGATTAACTGTCCGGCCCCTCTGCCCAAAGACACTGCGGATGCTCTCTTGACAGAGATGCTGACTCCGGCTCCTTACAAGGTGCCGTAGAAGACCAAGAAGGCCAAGGGAACCCGAAAGAGTACTCGATGCCAGGTGTTATCGGACTCATCGTCCGATAACTCCGCGACACACTCCTCCCCCAAAGATGAGGAGGAAGATGAAGATGCTCCCCCTTCAGTCGGGGGAGACAAAAAAAGGAAGGCCGCCCCGACCGGGGGGGGGGGGCGAAGGGTCCAAGAAGGGGAGAACCCTCCTTCCGGACTACTCCACCACCGCCGCCGAAGGCGAAGATGAGTGGCTGCTCAGGGCCAAGCACCTGGCAAAGTCGTAAGTATTTGGATACCAGAGTAACTCATAGCATACCTTCGTCGCACTGCTTCCCCTAACGCCGAATATGATTATGAAGACCGCCCCAAGCCCGTATCGACGTATCTTCATCGGGCGGCTCCTTGGGCTCGTCGGATATGGATAGCGATCCACTTCCGACCGCCACCTCCCCGTGCCCTACGGACAATGCCGAGGTATTGTCTCAAGACGCACCAGGTCTAGGGGAGACAATCCCAGAGGCGCCTCAAGGCGACTTTCCGGACTCCAGGAGCAGAGGGAGTAAGGCTCCCGAGGGCTCCGAGTTCGGCCCTCAGCCGAACACCGCGCTGGAACCCCCAGTGGTTTCGGGCTCGGGCAGGCGGCCTCCTTCCAAAAGGGGCAAGATGCCTGTGCCCGATGAACTCTGCCCATCTAGGGGCACCGGACAATCTGCTGGGAGCGCTTCGTAGCGCTTCCATCAACGAAGAGCACCGCACTATTATGAGTGCGGTGATCCAGAAGGTTCAGTCCGCCAAGAGCGGACTGACTGAAGCCTGTGCCAGCCTTCTAACAGGCTTTGAGGTAAGTATTTGAAATATAGGAAAAATATTATCGCATAGACAGTAGCCCCTGATGCTCTGTTCGATGTTCACAAAGAAAAGCCGAACAAAGGATCAAACAATATCGCAAGAGTCTAATATAAGTATGTCTATATGCGCATGCAGGCTTCGCTACTGGCCTTTGCCGCACTGACTGCGGAGGTCGCCGCACTGAAGCAGGACCTCGAAGGGTCCAAGGAAGAGCTCAGCCTTGCCAAGAGACAGCTCGAGGAGAACAAAGGTAAGTAGTACCTAGTCTATGGATATATATATATATATATATATATATATATATATATATATATATATATATATATATATATATATATATATATAAAGAATGCGATTGCAAAATGACAGGATCAACGTAAATTTGCCAGGGGCCACGACCGAGGTGGCGACCCTGAAGCAAGCGCTATCCGAGGCCGAAAACAAAGCGGCCTAGGAGCGCACCGAGCGGGAAAAACAAGAGGCACGGGTGGGCGAGGTGCAGCAAGAGCTCCACGCTCTTGTGACGAAGCACGAGACGTTGGAGCTTGACTTGAAGATGTGAGAGTCCGAGCTTGCCGTGGCCCTTGAGAGTGCAAAGAGTGCCAAGGCCGAAGCCCAAAAGGCCCTCCTGGAGATTGATGCGATGAAGAAGATAGCGGCAGGTAAGGCATTCTATATGCAAAGCAAGCATGTGAAAGTAAATTACTTGTTACTTACCCGAATCCGAAGCTCTCCAGGAGCATTCGCAGATTTGCCCCGTAGCGTGTCGGATGCCACACAGTTTTACCAGGCCGAGGAGGGAATCTCAACGGAGAAGCTGTTCTGGTCTCAGTATACTGGGACCGAACACCCGATGCCTCTGAGCGACCAGCTGAAGCAACTGGTCGAGTTGCACAAGGCGGCCGAACAGGCCATGAAGGGCTTTATAGTTCGGATGTGGCCTGGCGATGCCCTTCCCAACAGCTACTTCAGCCTGGTGAGGCGGCTTGTGGAAGCCTGCCCATGGCTGGAAGTCATCAAGCGGTCCGTCTGCATCGAAGGTGCATGCCGAGCTTTCGCCCGTCCGAAGGTGCACTGGGCCAAGATGGACGCCGTGAAGTTGGTGAAGGAAGGGCCGCCGCGGGGCAAGGAGCATCGCCACCCCGAGATGTACTATGAGGGTGTCCTGAAGGGTGCCCATATCGTAGCGGACGAGTGTACGAAAGATGTAATATTTGAGTAAACTTGCTCATGTAATCCTATATTATGAAAACTTGTTCATATGCGCTATGCAACGCTTGTTTGAATTTAAAATATTACCCTCTGTTCGGCTGTTTATCAAATGTGAGAGATGGCTAGTCGTCGGCTTCTTCCCCCACGCCACGAGTGCTGGGGTGTTCGGGATAAACCTGAGCACTCTTGTTCCCATTTTTGGGTCCTTCGAGGGAGGTGCTCAGCACAACGAACAAGGCAATCGGACTATAATGCGTTATCACTCTCACTTAGCCATAGAATTCTATAATTTTAAATTTCGGCGAAGCCCCTAGTATTCGGAAGGCCGAATTCGGGGCGCCATACACGCCTTAAGCCGGACAGGGCCGACTCCTCGCTCTAAGCGGTATGAGTCTTTAGGGACTCGAAACCTCTCAAACAACGACCAGTCTCTCGCCTTATCATGACAGTCAGTTTTAGCTTTCTCTATTGAGGTGCTTAGCCCAGCAGAACCGGGACACAATTGCAGTAGTTCTCCCAGTGCTACCTTAGCCGATATAGCGGAACGTAAGGTACCAAAACATGGGAGCTGGGCAAACCCAACTATTGACCCAAGACATGATTCGAAGCTGATGCAAATAATGCTATAAGTTCGGGGTGCCGCACTGTCGAAAGTGTTCGGACTTCTCACGCCGCATTATGGGGTATGCTTAAGCCCCTAGCGTATTGGCCATACCAGAGTGTATGGATGCTAGATGTCGTGAATGAACATATATATATATATATATATAAAGGAAGAATGCAATGATAGTCTTAATGCTAGGCATTGTTTATTTCAAAAGGTGCGTTAAAGCAGAATGATACAAGTAGTGCGATAAGCAAAAAGTAGGACTGTTTGACATGTCCCTTCCAAGGGCAAGCTGAGGAATAGTATTAAAGCAAATATTTCACTCGTTATCGTAATCCACCTGGGAGTTCCGTGGTGTGACGCAGCTTTCTGCCTCCTTGGTTGCTGCATCATGTGTTTGGCAATCATGCTGCCGGACAGGGTTTCTAGAGATTAAAGTCCTAAAATAGAAAAATAACAAAGCGGGAAGCCCCTAGTGCGGTTTAAGCCACGACTTGGAGCGTGCCGCAGTCGTACCCCCTCCCCACCTGTGCCCATGGTATTTTTAATGCGTAATTATGTACGCGTGGCACGGATTTCGCCGTTTGGCTGGGACCGAGGCGGGGGCCGCATTGCTATGCGAGCTCGGAACATGCCAGGCGGTCCTGTTGCTGATTACTCCAGGCGCGCTTGAAGGTGTCCGGGTCCTTGATCGCCGAACTAGTGGATTGCCTTAAGAGGCTGCTTTGCGCTTCTGCTGCGAGGGCCGCAGTGTGCTCCTCCATGCGGAGAGAGCGCTCTGTGTTTCCATTGACTGTTATGACCCCCCGAGGTCCTGGCATCTTGAGCTTGAGATATGCATAATGCGGTACCGCATTGAATCTTGCGAATGCGGTTCGCTCGAGCAGTGCATGGTAGCCACTGCAGAACGGGACTATGTCGAAGATTAACTCTTCGCTTCGGAAGTTATCCGAGGATCCGAAGACCACTTCCAGTGTGACTAAGCCTGTGCAATGGGCCTCTACACCTGGTATGACACCTTTAAAGGTCGTTTTTGTGGGTTTGATCCTTGAGGGGTCTATACCCATTTTGCGCACTGTGTCCTGATAAAGCAGGTTCAGACTGCTGCCGCCGTCCATTAGGACTCGAGTGAGGTGAAATCCGTCAATGATTGGGTCTAGAACTAATGCGGCGAACCCTCCATGACGGATACTAGTGGGGTGGTCCCTGCGATCGAAGGTGATCAGACAGGAGGAGCATGGGTTGAACTTTGGGGCGACTGGCTCCAACGCATATACGTCCCTGAGCGCACGCTTCCGCTCCCTCTTGGGGATGTGGGTTGCGTATATCATGTTCACCGTCCGCACTTGTGGGGGGAACCTCTTATGTTCTCCGGTGTTCGGCTTCCAGGGCTCCTCCTCGTCATCGCTATGTGACCCCTTATCTTTGTTTTCGGCATGTAACTTGCCGGCCTGCTTGAACACCCAACAATCCCTATTGGTGTGGTTGGCTGGCTTGTCGGGAGTGCTGTGTATTTGGCACGAGCGATCGAGTATATGGTCCAAACTGGACGGGCCCGGAGTGCTTCTTTTGAATGGCTTTTTCCGCTGACCGGGTTTAGAGCCTTTGAATCCGGCATTGACTGGCGTATCCTCGGTATTGTCGCTGTTAATGCGGCGCATATGTTTGTTGCGATGTGACTTGCCATTGCCATCCTTGGTATTCGAAGTACCATGGTTCTTTGATATGTTATTGCTGCGAGCCAGCCAGCTGTCTTCTCCCGCACAAAAGCGGGTCATGAGTGTTGTGAGGGCTGCCATAGATTTCGGCTTTTCCTGGCCAAGGTGCCGGGCGAGACACTCGTCGCGGATGTTGTGCTTAAAAGCTGCTAGGGCCTCTGCATCCGGAAAGTCGACAATTTAATTTTTCTTTGTTAGGAACTGTGTCCAGAATTGCCTAGCCGATTCCTCTGGCTGCTGAATTATGTGGCTCAAGTCATCGGCATCTGGGGGTCACACGTAAGTGCCCTGGAAGTTGTCGAGGAATGCGGCTTCCAGATCCTCCCAACAGCCAATGGACTCTGCTGGCAAGCTATTGAGCCAATGTCGAGCTGGTCCTTTGAGCTTGAGTGGGTGGTATTTAATGGCGTGTAGATCATCACCGCGTGCCATGTGGATATGCAGGAGGAAATCCTCGATCCATACCGCAGGATCTGTTGTGCCGTCATATGATTCTATATTTACGGGTTTGAAACCCTCTGGGATTTGATGATCCATTACTTCGTCTGTGAAGCATAGGGGATGTGCGGCGCCTCTATACTGGGCTATGTCGCGATGCAGCTCGAATGAGTCTTACCCGCTGTGTTCGGCCCGGCCGGACTTACTTTTACTGTATCCGGCATGACGATTATCGTCTCGCATAGTGGCACGCCCTCATGATCCGTAGATTGATCTTGCATGTTTTGCTTTGTCCTCCAATACGTCTCGCAGGTCTGGTGTATTTCCCCATGCCTTTTTACTTGAATATCGTCGGGGTGCGGGCTGAGCTTTTGGCTGGAATGCCTCTCTGTCGCGGCCACGAGGTGTCCGATCAGCCGCGTCATACACGGGGGATGGTGCTTCCTCCTCCAGTCGGGGTAGCAATCTGCACTTTGGGTAACTCTTGGAGGGGCGTTCGAGTTTATATTCCTCGGCTACTGCTTTTTCTTAAGGCTATTTGCCGTGGCTATAAGCCGGCGCTTGAAGCGCTCTTGTTCAACGGGATCCTCAGGCACGATGAATTCGTCATCATCGAGCCTTGCCTCGTCTTCGGAGGGAGGCATGTAATTATCATCCTCCGCCTCTCCATCTGCCGCTCTCTCTAGAGGGCTGGCTTCTCCATCCTCCTGCCCTAAATCTTGCTGGAGGGGATTGTTGCCGTCTTCGGCACTGTCCGGAGTGCTATTATCTCCTGTGCCGGTATCACCGCTTTTGCCTTGGCGGGACTTAGAGCGGCGCCGCTGACGCCGGCGCTTGGGCTGCTTCTTGGAGGGGTCATCCTCCGTTGTCTCGTCGCCATTGCCTTCTCTGGGTGTGTCCACCATGTATATATCGTATGATGAGGTGGCTGTCCAGTGCCCTGTGGGCAGTGGTTCCTCTTCGTCTCCCGCATCGTCGTCCATACCGTCGATGTCTTCGGAGTCAAAGTCGAGCATGTCGGTTAAGTCATCAACAGTGGCTACTAAGTGGGTGGTGGGTGGGCGGCGAATTTCTTCATCATCTGCATCCCAATCCTGCCGGACATAGTTCGGCCAGGATCCTCCTGACAAGGAGAGAGACCTTAATGAGTTCAGTATGTTGCCGAAGGGCGAGTGCTGAAAAATATCCGTGGAGGTAAACTCCATGATCGGCGCCCAATCGGATTTGATAGGAACGGGCACAGTCGGTTCGGAGCTCGTGGCAGGAAAAGGATCCGACAGTTTGGCAGCACGGCTCTCATGAAGGGTAAGGTCGATATTTGGATTGATAGCCGCTGAGGATACGGCCACCGTGATGGGGTCTATCCACCCGTCCATAGATGGCACAACTGGCTCCGAATTGAGGCTCGGAGCGGCCGCCGGTGTGATCTCCTAAATACGGTCCGATGGTAGAGCTAAATCGTACTCATCGTGACCACGTGGCGCACAAGGCAGGGGCTCGAATCCGTCGAAGATCAAGTCTCCGCGGATATCGGCCATGTAATTTAAGCTTCCAAACTTGACCTAGTGGCCAGGGGCGTAACTTTCGATCTGCTCCAGATGGCCAAGCGACTTGGCCCGTAGTGCGAAGCCGCCGAACACAAAGATCTGTCCAGGGAGAAAAGTCTCACCCTGGACTGCATCGCTATCGATGATAGTAGGAGCCATCAAGCCTAACGGCAACGACCCAGAGGAACTCTCAATGGAAGCACCAATGTCGGTGTCAAAACCGGCGGATCTCGGGTAGGGGGTCCCGAACTGTGCGTCTAAGGCGGATGGTAACAGGAGGCAGGGAACACGATGTTTTACCCAGGTTTGGGCCCTCTTGATGGAGGTAAAACCCTACGTCCTGCTTGATTTATTCTTGATGATATGGGTATTACAAGAGTTGATCTACCACGAGATCGGAGAGGCTAAACCCTAGAAGCTAGCCTATGGTATGATTGTATGTTGTCGTACGGACTAAAACCCTCTGGTTTATATAGACGCCGGAGGGGGCTAGGGTTACACAAGGTCGGTTACAAAGGAGGAGATATACATATCCGTATTGCCTAGCTTGTCTTGCACGCCAAGTAGAGTCCCATCCGGACACGAGACAAAGTCTTCAATCTTGTATCTTCATAGTCCAACAGTCCGGCCAAAGGATATAGTCCTGCTGTCCGGAGACCCCCTAATCCAGGACTCCCTCACGTACTATACACCGACGGTGCTCCAAGATATTTTGTACTACATCTCACACGGTTGGTGATAATAAACTGTGTGGGATCTACTTGATTTGAATTACAAAATGAGGTCACAGCGGCAATGGACGCTGTTTGAATTGCTAGACCTTTTATCTGCAGTGAACATGCAACTATATATGTGTCACAAAAGAATTGGAATTATTCAGGGTTCGTTTGGACATTTTATACATTAAACTGGTTTTCTAGCCATTTCAGGTGCACAATTCAAAATTAAACTACATGCACATGCTCTGGTGCATACAAATTGGTTGAAAAAACAAATCTGTGTCCTTCAGTGCATGCTTAGGTCCCATGCAAGAAATGGGAATGAATTTTTTGGGGTTCGTTTGGCCTTTTTTATACATTAACTGGGTTTTCTAGGCATTTTATGTGCATGATTCAAATTTGAACTACAAGCACATGCTCCAATACAATAAAGTTGGTTGAAAAATCACATGTATGTCCTTGGGTGAATTTGTAGGTCCCATGCAAGAGATGGGAATGAAATTCAAACACCAAGGCACTGTTGATTGCCGACAAAACGTTGAGATGCTTGGTTTTTACTAGTAAATCCAAAACTCGTCTGAAATTCATGAAACTTGGCATGCTATCATGGAGCGGCATCAACATGCCGTGGTAAAAAATTTGTCCCATTTGGGGCAGGTTTGGGTATAAGCTTCTCACAAACCAGAGCTTCTCACAACAACCATGATGGTTTCGATAGGGAACGTCCCACCTTTGGGGACGAAATGATATCCATTGCCTCTTATTGCTTTCAAAAAATTTCTAGTGTCAACATAGAACAACAAGAGTGTTGTGTCAATTTTTTGATTTTTCAGGGTTCATTTGGACATTTTTATGCATTAACTGGGTTTTCTAGGCATTTTATGTGCATAATTCAAATTTGAACTACAAGCACATGCTCCAATGCACTAAGGTTGGTTGAAAAATGTAATCTATGTCATTGGGTGAATTTCTAGGTCCCATGCAAGAGATGGGAATGAAATTCAAACACCAGGGAACTGTTGATTGCCGGCAAAACGTTGAGATGCCTAGTTTTTAAATTCTAGTAAATCCAAAAATCGTCTGAAATTCATGAAACTTGGCATGCTATGATGGAGCGGCATCAACATGCCGTTGTCGGATTACGGGTTCCGGCAAACCCTTGAGGTTCGAACACTAGGGTGTGCACGAAGATCTCTCTTCCCCTAGCTCACGCTCTCGCAATGATCTCACAGTCCGGTTCGCCGAACCCGAAGAACAAGGGACACAAGAGTTTATAATGGTTCGGGCCACCGTTGCGGTGTAATACCAGACTCCAGTGTGGTGTGGTGGATTGCCTTGTAGGCTGGGATGAACAAGTACAAGGGAAGAACAACCTCCTGAGGAGAGGTGTTCTTGAGCTCGATGAGCTTGTGTGGTTGGGGATGATCTGAATGATCCGTCTCTAGATGAGCCTCTCGTCTCTCGATGAGCCGCCGCCGGCTATGGTGGTAGCTAGCCCTATTTATAGAGGGTCGGGTCCTCTCCTCAAATATTAGGCCAGAAGGGATCCCACAACGGCCAATTAGAAGGTGGAAAACGAGTACAAGTTATCATGACAAAAGGTGGTCTTCACCTACCAAAGGCTCTAGTGGTGACGCCGTCGTGGGCTCCATGGTGACCTCCGTCTTGCCGTCCTGCTGGTCTTGGTCTCGTTGCACTGATATGGAAACATTTTCCTGACGCCTCGGGACTCCTCGCCTGTGCCTGCCTCTTTAGCACCAAAGAGGAAACTGGCACTCTGCACCCGCTGGCGCCCGCCTGGCCTTGGTCGTCATGGCTCACGTGACGAAAACCTCACGAGGTGCCCCTCACCTTGATCTCTCCTCTCCTCGCGAGCCAGCCTAGTGAGGCTGCCCCTGAGGAGGTCTTGTGTCATACGCCTCGTGAGGCTTGGCCCCTTGCGAGGGTCTTGATTGATGGTTGATGAAGATGGGTCGTACTAGGCCGCTGGTGGAGCCATGCCCTGGGCCGCGGGCAGGCAAGTCTGGGTACCCCCGTTCCTAGGACGCCGACAGTAGCGCCCGGGCCCAAGGAGCACTCGTGCTTGGCTTCGCGGTGAAGCCAAGGGTCAAGTGCAGAGCGCCGCGAGCCCCAATGGCCTACGGCCTTGATTGACGCGTGGCGATTGACGGGTCGTGGGCGTCTCTGCTTCCCCATGCTGCCTTGGCAACTGCCTGACTTGACGAGTCCCTGTTGCATGCAGAAAAAGGTCATTATTACCTTAGATCATGGAGGCCGGCGGTTGGCCTCCTCCTGGCTATAAATAGAAAGGGGGTGGAGCCTCGTCACCCATCTCCTCCTCCACTCCTCCCACTTCTCCTCCTTCTTCCTTGCCGCGACACCCATGGCACCGGTGAAGAGGTTCTCGGCCACCGAGAAGGGGAAAGCCCGCAAGAAGGGCCCCGGCTCGCCATCTCCTAAGAGGGGGCGCGGCCGCCCGCGCAAGCATGCCGCGACCCCTGCTGCGGTCCCTCATGGGTGTGGGAGGACTCCTTTGGGGTACGGTGTCGTCCTTGGCGGCCGCATCGGCACTCCTTCACGCGATGGGAGCCGCCTAGGTCGGGGCAGCCCCGTTGACAAGGGGAGGCGCGCCATGGTCGCCCGGCCTCCCCGGCCGCACTTCCACTCGGCGGAGGTGCTGCCGGAGTTTGTCGTGTGGTCGGCGAATCTAGCCGGCACTTGGCTTCAATTTCCCCGCTCCTTCACCGGCGAACTTCCGGCCCCAGGTCTCGGCGGCCTCTGGCTGCAGGCGGACGGCTGCTGCAGCAAGTCTTTGTGGCTCACGGTGGAGGTCTCTGTTGTGGGCAACGTAGCCCTGGCCCGCGGCTGGCAGACGTTCGCGCCCGTGCGCGGCCTGGGCAGGCTGTGCACCCTCCACTTCAAGTACGACGGCGCAGCGACCCTCTTCGTGAGGGTGTTCGGGGAAGATGGTCGCCGCGCTGGATGCTACCCTGAAGACGACGACGACGGTGGCGAGGTGCTTGGCCTTGGTGATGGCCGTGACGAGCACAAGGGTGACCTTCCGCTCGGTGGCGACCGCGGTTCGCCCAGCTACGGCAACTCCTCCTCCGGCGGAAGCTCCAGCAGCGGCGGCTACGACCAACCGCCACGCCGTCGGGCCCACTTCAAGGATGGTGGCGTTTCATCCCGCCGTCGCGCCCCGGTGAAGCGCGAGGAGGGCTCTGGCTGAGTCCGGGGGCCGACCCTCGTGAGCTGCCGCGTCGTAGGAGCCGCTTTCGCTTGCCCTCTCTTTCCCTTTCCCCTGTATTGTCTGAAACGAATTCGGGGCCCTGCGAGGGCGTGTAATGAATCGTGGTGCTTATGTTGCTTTTATGGTGCGTTTATTGTTTCCGGGTTGTGTTGTGAGATCTATGACTTATACGGATGTAAAGGGGGGACTTAGCTCGACGCATCTGGGGTAGCTTTGACCTCACGAGGGCGCGCGTCTCTGGGCACCTAGTGGGGCTTCCCCACTGTTGATTCGGGTAACATCGCGAGGCTGCATCGCGAAGCTGCAAAAACTTGTTAAGAAATATTTACTCCTTCCTGCGCGAGGCCTCAGGTATGGGCTGGCTATGGCCAGACGCACCGCGTCGCGGTACCAGTGGGGCACGGACTAAAGGGGATGCGCCGATCAAAAGCTCAGACGAGAATGTCCTGTAGGGACTAGGGGAGTGCGCATGCGCATACTACCTGTCCAACCCCCCTCGCGGGGCGTGCGAGGGAGAGCGTCAGGCAACTGCCGCCCTCCCTAGCAAAAAAACAAAGAATCAAGGGAAGAAACAGGAAGAAGAGGCAAGCCGTCGAGAAACGCTGGAACTCCAAATTTCATTAAAGGAAAAGAGGCAAGACAACTACAGAAATCAAATGAACAGCCGCATCTGACACCTAGTCCAGTCTTCTCACCAGCGCGGAGCTAAGTGCTGCCACTAGGACGTGGGAGGGAGCCCCCGAGGCCCGAGGGCAGCACTCCTGAGACTCCGGGGCGTATACAGCCCCACTCATTATTACGTGAGAGTGTCACGAGCGGAGACCTTCTCAGGCACTAGGCCTTGCTTCATGGGTAGAACTTCCAAAGGTGTTGGATGTTCCAGGCATTCTGGATGGGGACCCCGTCCTGCGTCTCCAGGCGCACGGCGCCACGCCTGGAGACGCGGACAATCCTATACGGGACCTCCCACATGGCTGAGAGCTTATGCAGCCCTTCCCTGGAGAGCACCCACCTTAGGACGAGATCGCCCACCTCAAGCGTCCTGGAGCGGACGCTGCGACAGTGGTACCGTCGCAGCACCTGCTGGTATCTTGCTGCTCAGAGTGAGGCTTCACGGCGGAGTTCCTCCCCCTGTACGAGGTCCATCCCCTGCATGGTGTCCTGGTGCGTCTCATCAAATGCCAGGACCCGCACGGAGCAATGCCTGACCTCGTGAGGGAGAACCGCTTCTGCTCCATAGACGAGGAAGAACGGGGTATCGCCTGTAGGCTTGGTGGCGGTGGTGCGGATGGACCACAACACAGACAAGAACTCGTCGTGCTAGCCCCTGTCACAAGCCTCGAGCTTCGTCTTGAAGGACCTCGGCGTTGGCGCGCTCAGCTTGGCCGTTGCTCTTGGGGTGTGCCACCAAAGCGTAGCAAATCTGCGTTCCAAGGTTAGCACAATAGGTCTTGAAGAGATTGCTAGTGAACCGCCAGCCGTTGTCGGTGATGATGCGGTTAGGGACCCCGAACCGGCTTATGACCTTTGATGAACTTAACTGCTGACCAGGCTGGGATGGTGCGGACGGCTTCGACTTCTGCCCATTTGGTGAACTTGTCGATGGCGACGTAGAGGTAGCGGTAGCCCCCAGGCGCCCATGGGAACGGGCCCAGGATGTCCAGCCCCCACACCACGAAGGGCCACGAAAGTGGGATAGTCTGAAGGCCCTAAGCCGGCTGGTGGATTTGCTTGGCATGGAACTGGCAGGCCTCGCAGGACCTTACCAGCTCAGTCGCGTCGTTGAGTGTCGTGGGCCAGTAGAACCCGCTGCGGAACGCCTTGCCAACCAGGGTATGTGACGATGAGTGATGCCCGCAGTCTCCACCGTGTCTGTCAGCCAGCAGCTCGTTCCCCTGCTCCCTGGAGATGCAGCGCAAGGAAACATCATTTGGTCATTTTTTGTACAGCTCACGGTCTTGGATGCAGTATGCCATAGCCTATCGAGCCACACGCTCCGCGTCCTCCTCCTTCTCTGGTAGCGTCCCATGCACCAGATATGCCTTGAATTCCTCGGTCCAGCACCCCTCTTGAGGCTCGAGCACCAGGAGTAGACGTGATCCTGAGGTAGGGCCGCAAGCGGGGGATCCCGAGGCTGGTGGCTGAGGGAGTTCTTCTTGAGGTGATGCAGTCTTCACGGCCGCAGGGGTCGCCGAAGGCTTGAAGAGTTGCTCTTTCAAGACACCAGGTTCTTGGGGTAGCCGCCTCGACGCCTTCTTGGTGATTTTGTCAACCTCCTTGTTGGTGCCGCGTGGCACATGCTGTAGCTCTAGGCCCAGGAATTGCTTCTCCATCTTGCGCACTTCCGCGAGGTATACCTTGCTACCTCTTTTAGCACTGCGTTGGTTTTCCCCGAAGAGGAAGGGATGATGTAGCAAAGTAGCATAATATTTCCCTCAGATTTTGAGAACCAAGGTATCAATCCAGTAGGAGGCTACACGCAAGTCCCTCGTACCTGCACAAAACAAATAAATCCTCGCAACCAACGCAAATAGGGGTTGTCAATCCCTATAGGGCCACTTATGAGAGTGAGATCCGATAGATATGATAAGATAATATTTTTGGTATTTTGATGATAAAGATGCAAAGTAAAATAAAGGCAAAGTAAAATAGAAAAGTAAATAACTAAGTAGTAGGAGATTGATATGATAAAGATAGACCCGGGGGCCATAGGTTTCACTAGTGGCTTCTCTCGAGAGCATAAGTATTCTATGGTGGGTCAACAAATTACCGTTGAGCAATTGACAGAATTGAGCATAGTTATGAGAATATCTAGGTATGATCATGTATATAGGCATCACGTCCGAGACAAGTAGACCGACTCCTGCCTGCATCTACTACTATTACTCCACTCGTCGACGGCTATCCAGCATGCATCTAGAGTATTAAGTTAAAACAGAGTAACGCCTTAAGCAAGATGACATGATGTAGAGGGATAGACTCATGCAATATGAAGAAAAGCCCATCTTGTTATCCTCGATGGCAACAATACAATACGTGCCTTGCTGCCTTACTGTCACCGGGAAAGGACACCGCAAGATTGAACCCAAAGCTAAGCACTTCTCCCATTGCAAGAAAGATCAATCTAGTAGGCCAAACCAAACTGATAATTCGAAGAGACTTGCAAAGATAACCAATCATACATAAAAGGATTCAGAGAAGATTCAAATATTATTCATAGATAGACTTGATCATAAACCCACAATTCATCGATCTCAACAAACACACCGCAAAAAGAAGATTACATCGAATAGATCTCCACAAGAGAGGGGGAAAAGAGAGGGGGAGAACATTGTGTTGAGATCCAAAAAGAGAGAAGAATCCATCTAGCTACTAACTATGGACCCGTAGGTCTGAAGTAAACTACTCACACTTCATTGGAGAGGGTGTGGTGTTGATGTAGAAGCCCTCCGTGATCGATGCCCCCTCCAGCGGAGCTCCAGAACAGGCCCCAAGATGGGATCTCGTGGATACAGAAAGTTACATCAGTGGAATTAGGGTTCTGGCTCCTGTTCTGATCGTTTGGGGGTACGTGGATATATATAGGAGGAAGAAGTACGTTGGTGGAGCAACAGGGGGCACACGAGGGTGGAGGGC
>NC_041382.1:127738516-127753141 GCF_002162155.2 Triticum dicoccoides
CCCTACCTCGTGGCCTCTTGTTGATTGGCTTGATGTAGGGTCCAAATCTCCTGAGTTGTATTTAGTGATAAAATCACGTTCCCGAAGGTTTCATTCCGTTTGGACTCCGTTTGATATTCCTTTTCTTCGAAACCCTAAAACAGGCAAAAAACAACAATTCTGGGCTGGACCTCCGGTTAATAGGTTAGTCCCAAAAATAATATAAAAGTGGATAATAAAGCCCAACAATGTCCAAAATAGTAGATAATATAGCATGGAGCAATCAAAAAATTATAGATACGTTTTAGACGTATCAAGCATCCCCAAGCTTAATTCCTGCTCGTCCTCGAGTAGGTAAATGATAAAAACAAAAATTTTGATGCGGAGTGCTACTTGGCATAATTTTAATATAATTCTTCTTAATTGTGGTATGAATATTCAGATCCGAAAGATTCAAGACAAAAGTTCATATTGACATAGAAAATAATAATACTTAAAGCATACTAACAAAGCAATTATGTCTTCTCAAAATAACATGGCTAAAGAAAGTTATCCCTACAAAATCATATAGTCTGGCTATGCTCTATCTTCACCACACATAATATTTAAATCATGCACAATCCCAATGACAAGCCAAGCAATTGTTTCATACTTTTGACATTCTCAAAACTTTTTCAATCTTCACGCAATACATGAGCGTGAGCCATGGATATAGCACTATAGGTGGAATAGAGTGGTGGTTGTGGAGAAGACAAAAAGGGGAAGATAGTCTCACATCAACTAGGCATATCAACGGGCTATGGAGATGCCCATAAATAGATATCAATGTGAGTGAGTAGGGATTGCCATGCAACGGATGCACTAGAGCTATAAGTATATGAAAGCTCAAAAAGAACTAGTGGGTGTGCATCCAACTTGCTTGCTCATGAAGACCTAGGGCAATTTTGAGGAAGCCCATCATTGGAATATACAAGCCAAGTTCTATAATGAAAAATTCCCACTAGTATAGGAAAGTGATAACATGAGAGACTCTCTACTATGAAGATCATGGTGCTACTTTGAAGCACAAGTGTGGTAAAAGGATAGTAACATTGTACCTTCTCTCTTTTTCTCTCATTTTTTTGATTTGGGCCTTTTCTCTTTTTTATGGCCTCTTTTCTTTCTCCTTTTTTTATTTTTCGTCCAGAGTCTCATCCCGACTTGTGGGGGAATCATAGTCTCCATCATCCTTTCCTTACTTGGGACAATGCTCTAATAATGATGATCATCACACTTTTATTTTTCTTACAGCTCAATAATTACAACTCGATACTTAGAACAAGGTATGACTCTATATGAATGCCTCCGGCGGTGTACCGGGATATGTAATGATGCATGAGTGACAAGTATGAAAGAATTATGAACGATGGCCTTGCCACAAATACTATGTCAACTACATGATCATGCTAAGCAATATGACAATGATGGAGTGTGTCATAAACGGAACGGTGGAAAGTTGCATGGCAATATATCTCAGAATGGCTATGGAAATGCCATAATAGGTATGTATGGTGGCTGTTTTGAGGAAGGTATATGGTGGGTGTATGATACCGGCGAAAGGTGCTCGGTATTAGAGAGGCTAGCAAAGGTGGAAGGGTGAGAGTGCGTATAATCCATGGACTCATCATTAGTCATAAACAACTCATATACTTATTGCAAAAATCTACAAGTTATCGAAGCAAAGTATTACACGCATGCTCCTAGGGGGATGGATTGGTAGGAAAAGACCATCGCTCGTCCCCGACCGCCACTTATAAGGAAGACAATCAATAAATAAATCATGCTCCGACTTCATCACATAACGGTTCACCATACGTGCATGCTACGGGAATCACAAGCTTCAACACAAGTATTTCTCAAATTCACAACTACTCAACTAGCATGACTTTAATATCACCATCTCCATGTCTCAAAACAATTATCAAGTATCAAACTTATCATAGTATTCAACACACTCATAAGAGCATTTTTATTATTAATCTTGCATACCAAGCATATTAGGATTTTAAGCAAATTACCATGCTATTTAAGACTCTCAAAATAATCTAAGTGAAGCATGAGAGATCAATAGTTTCTATAAAACAAATCCACCACCGTGCTCTAAAAGATATAAGTGAAGCACTAGAGTAAAATTATATAACTCAAAAGATATAAGCAAAGCACATAGAGTATTCTAACAAATTCCAAATCATATATGGCTCTCTCAAAAGGTGTGTACAGAAAGGATGATTGTGGTAAACTAATAAGCAAATACTCAAATAATACAAGACTCTCCAAGCAAAACACATATCATGTGGTAAATAAAAATATAGCTCCAAGTAAAGTTACCGATAGAAGTAGACGAAAGAGGGGATGCCTTCCAGGGCATCCCCAAGCTTTGGCTTTTAGGTGTCCTTAGATTATCTTGGGGGTGCCATGGGTTTCCCCAAGCTTAGGCTCTTGACACTCCTTGTTCCACAATCCATCAAATCTTTACCCAAAACTTGAAAACTTCACAACACAAAACTTAAAGTAGAAAATCTCGTGAGCTCCGTTAGCGAAAGAAAACAAAAGACCACTTCAAGGTACTGTAATGAACTCATTATTTATTTATATGGGTGTTATACCTACTGTAATCCAACTTCTCTATGGTTTATAAACTAATTTACTAGCCATAGATTCATCAAAATAAGCAAACAACACACGCAAAACAGAATCTGTCAAAAACAGAACAGTCTGTAGTAATCTGTAGCTAGCGCAAGATCTGGAACCCCAAAAATTCTAAAATAAATTTCTGGACGTGAGGAATTTATCTATTAATCATCTTCAAAAATAATTAGCTAAATAGAACTTTCCAAATAAAAATGACAGAAGTTCTCGTGAGCGCTAAAGTTTCTGTTTTTTACAGCAAGTTCAACAAGACTTTCCCCAAGTCTTCCCAACGGTTCTACTTGGCACAAACACTAATTAAACACAAAAAACACAACCAAAACATAGGCTAAATAATTTATTTATTACTAAGCAGGAGAAAAAAATCTAGGAATAAAAATAAAATTGGGTTGCCTCCCAACAAGCGCTATCGTTTAACGCCCCTAGCTAGGCATAACAAGCAAGAATAGATCTAGGTATTGCCATCTTTGATAGGCAATCCATAAGTGGCTCTCATAATAGATTTATAAGGTAATTTAATTTTCTTTCTAGGAAAGTGTCCCATGCCTTTCCTTAACGGAAATTGGAATCTAATAATTCCTTCCTTCATATCAATAATTGCACCAATCGTTCTAAGGAAAGGTCTACCAAGAATAATAGGACATGAAGGATTGCAATCTATGTCAAGAACAATAAAACATATGGGCACATAATTCCTATTTGCAACAATAAGAACATCATTAATTCTTCTCATAGGTTTCTTAATAGTGGAATCCGCAAGGTGCAAGTTTAGAGAGCAATCATCAAAATCACGGAAACCTAACAAATCACACAAAATCTTTGGAATCATGGAAACACTAGCACCCAAATCACATAAAGCATAGCATTCATGATCTTTATTTTTAATTTTAATAGTTGGTTCCCACTCATCATAAAGTTTTCTAGGGATAGAAACTTCCAATTCAAGTTTTTCTTCATAAGATTGCATCAAGGCATCAGTGATATGTTTAGTAAAAGCTTTATTTTGACTATAAGCATGAGGAGAATTTAGCACGGATTGCAACAAGGAAATACAATCAATCAAAGAGGAATTTTCATAGTTAAATTCCTTGAAATCCATAATAGTGGGTTTAGCAACATCTAGGGTTTTAATCTCTTCAATCCCACTTTTATCAAATTTAGCATCAAGATCAAAAGATTCAAAATTCTTGGAACGCCTTCTAGGTAAAGGTGGATCATATTCAGTCCCATCATTATCAAGATTCATATTGCAAAAAAAAGATTTAATAGGGGACACATCAATAACTTTTAGATCTTCATCATTATTTTCATAGGAACTAGAAGAACACACTTTTATAAAGGCATCTTTCTTAGCACGCATCCTAGCGGTTCTTTCTTTGCTCGTCAATGGAAATTCTCATGGCTTTGAGAGACTCATTGATATCATGCTTAGGTGGAATAGATCTAAGTTTCAAAGAATCAACATCAAGAGCAATTCTATCAACGTTCCTAGCCAAATCATCAATCTTAAGCAATTTTTCTTCAATCAAAGCATTAAAATTCTTTTGCAAAGTAATAAATTCTTTAATATTAGAATCAAAATCAGAGGGCATCTTATTATAATTTCCATAAGAATTGTTGTAGGAATTACCATAATTATTAGAGGAATTACTAGGATAGGGCCTAGGATTGAAATTTCCTCTATACGCGTTGTTACCAAAATTGTTCCTACCAACAAAATTCACATCCATAGATTCATTATTATTCTCAATCAAAGTAGACAAGGGCATATCATTAGGATCGGAAGAAACACTCTTATTAGCAAATAATTTCATCCATCTTTCCACTCAAAACATTAATTTCTTCTATCGCATGCACCTTTTTTATTAGTAGATCTTTCAGTGTGCCATTGAGAATAATTAACCATAATATTATCTAGGAGTTTAGTAGCTTCTCCTAAAGTGATTTCCATAAAAGTGCCTCCCGCAGCCGAATCCAAAAGATTTCTAGAAGCAAAATTCAATCCGGCATAAATTTTTTGTATAATCATCCACAAATTTAAACCATGAGTGGGGCAATTACGTATCATTAATTTCATTCTCTCCCAAGCTTGTGCAACATGTTCATGATCAAGTTACTTAAAGTTCATAATATCATTTCTAAAAGAGATGATCTTATCAGGAGGAAAATACTTAGAGATAAAAGCATCTTTGCACTTGTTCCATGAATCAATACTATTTTTAGGCAAAGACGAAAACCAAGCTTTAGTGCGATCTCTAAGCGAAAAAGGAAATAGCTCAATTTAACAATATTATTATCCACATCTTTCTTATTTTGCATGTCACATAGATCAACGAAGCTATTTAAATGGGTAGCGGCATCTTCACTAGGAAGGCCGAAGAACGGATCTTTCATGACAAGATTTAGCAAAGCAGTATTAATTTCACAAGATTCAGCATTGGTAAGAGGAGCATTCGGAGTGCTAATAAAATCATTGTTGTTGGTATTGGTGAAGTCACACAATTTAGTATTATCTTGAGCCATTGCGACAAACAAGCAAACTAACACACAAGCAAACAAAAAGCAAGCGGACAAAAGGGAAAATAGAGAAATAGAGGGAGGATAGAGAGAGAGAGAGGGCGAATAAAACGGCAAGGGTGAATTGGGGGAGAGGAAAACGAGAGGCAAATGGCAAATAATGTAATGCGGGAGATAAGGGTATGTGATGGGTACTTGGTATGTTGACTTTTGCGTAGACCTCCCCGGCAACGGCGCCAGAAATCCTTCTTGCTACCTCTTTTAGCACTGTGTTGGTTTTCCCCGAAGAGGAAGGGATGATGCAACAAAGTAGCCTAAGTATTTCCCTCAGTTTTTGAGAACCAAGGTATCAATCCAGTAGGAGGCTACACGCAAGTCCCTCGTACCTGCACAAAACAAATAAATCCTCGCAACCAACGCAAATAGGGGTTGTCAATCCCTATAGGGCCACTTACGAGAGTGAGATTTGATAGATATGATAAGATATTTTTTTGGTATTTTTATGATAAAGATGCAAAGTAAAATAGCAAAGTAAATAACTAAGTAGTACGAGATTGATATGATAAAGATAGACCCAGGGGCCATAGGTTTCACTAGTGGCTTCTCTCAAGAGCATAAGTATTCTATGGTGGGTGAACAAATTACTGTTGAGCAATTGACAGAATTGAGCATAGTTATGAGAATATCTAGGTATGATCATGTATATAGGCATCACATCCGAGACAAGTAGACCGACTCCTGCCTGCATCTACTACTATTACTCCACTCATCGACCGCTATCGAGCATGCATCTAGAGAATTAAGTTAAAACAGAGTAACGCCTTAAGCAAGATGGCATGATGTAGAGGGATAGACTCATGCAATATGAAGAAAACCCCATCTTGTTATCCTCGATGGCAACAATACAATACGTGGCTTGCTGCCCTTACTGACACCGGGAAAGGACACCACAAGATTGAACCCAAAGCTAAGCACTTCTCCCATTGTAAGAAAGATCAATCTAGTAGGCCAAACCAAACTGATAATTCGAAGAAACTTGCAAAGATAACTGATATGTCTCCAACGTATCTATAATTTTTGATTACAACATGCTATATTATCTACTGTTTTGGGCAATATTGGGCTTTATTTTCCACTTTTATATTATTTTTGGGACTAACCTATTAACCGGAGGCCTAGCCCAGATTTGCTGTTTTATGCCTATTTCAGTGTTTCAAAGAAAAGGAATATCAAACGAAGTCGAAACGGAACGAAATCAACTGGAGACGTTATTTTTGGAAGGAAAGCAACCCAGGGAACTTGGAGTGCACGTTAGGGGAGACACGGGCTGCCCACGAGGGTGGGGGCGCGCCCACCCCCCTAGGGCGCGCCCCCTGCCGCGCGGGGCCCCCGTGGCTCCTCCGACGTACTTCCTGCACCCATATATATCGTCGTACACTAAAACTTCCAGAACAGAGATTAGATCGGGAGTTCCGCCGCCAGAAGCCTCCGTAGCCACTCAAAACCAATCTAGACTCGTTCCGGCACCCTGCCGGAGGGGGCAATCCCTATCCGGTGTCCATCTTCATCATCTCGGTGCTCTCCATGACGAGGAGGGAGTAGTTCTCCCTCGGGGCTGAGGGTATGTACCAGTAGCTATGTGTTTGATCTCTCTCTCTCTCGTGTTCTTCATTTGGCACGATCTTGATGTATTGCGAGCTTTGCTATTATAGTTGGATCCTATATTTCTCCTCCCCCTCTACTCTCTTGTAATGAATTAAGTTTCCCCTTTGAAGTTATCTTATCGGATTAAGTCTTTAAAGATTTGAGAACACTTGATGTATGTCTTGCCGTGGATATCTGTGGTGACAATGGGATATCACGTGATTCACTTGATGTATGTTTTGGTGATCAACTTGCGGGTTCCGCCCATGAACCTATGCATAGGGGTTGGCACATGTTCTCGTCGTGATTCTCCGGTAGAAACTTTGGGGCACTCTTCGAGGTTCTATGTGTTGGTTGAATAGATGAATCTGAAATTGTGTGACGCATATCGTATAATCATACCCACGGATACTTGAGGTGACATTGGAGTATCTAGGTGACATTAGGGTTTTGGTTGATTTGTGTCTTAAGGTGTTATTCTAGTACGAACTCTAGGGCTGTTTGTGACACCTATAGGAATAGCCCAACGGATTGATTGGAAAGAATAACTTTGAGGTGGTTTCGTACCCTACCATAATCTCTTCGTTCGTTCTCCGCTATTAGTGACTTTGGAGTGACTCTTTGTTGCATGTTGAGGGATAGTTTTATGATCCAATTATGTTAGTATTGTTGAGAGGACTTAGACTAGTGAAAGTATGAACCCTAGGCCTTATTTACCATCATTGCAATACCGTTTACGCTCACTTTTATCATTAGTTACCTTGCTGTTTTTATAATCTCAGATTACCAATACCTTTATCTACCATCCATATTGCACTTGTATCACCATCTCTTCGCCGAACTAGTGCACCTATACAATTTACCATTGTATTGGGTGTGTTGGGGACACAAGAGACTCTTTGTTATTTGGTTGCAGGGTTGTTTGAGAGAGACCATCTTCATCCTACGCCTCCTACGGATTGATAAACCTTAGGTCATCCACTTGAGGGAAATTTGCTACTGTCCTACAAACATCTGCACTTGGAGGCCCAACAACGTCTACAAGAAGAAGGTTGTGTAGTAGACATCAAGCTCTTTTCTGGCGCCGTTGCCGGGGAGGTTAGCGCTTGAAGGTATATCTTTAGATCTTGCAATCGAGTCTTTTAGTTTCGTGTTTTATCACTAGTTTAGTCTATAAAAGAAAACTATAAAAAATGGAATTGAGTTTGTCTCATACGCTTCACCTTTTTAATATCTTTCGTGAGTATGATGGAAATGAAAATTGTGCTCAAGTGCTAGAAGAAGAAATCTATAGAATGTTTGGCACTAAATATTTGAATGATGAGCATGATTGCAATGTTTTTAGTATGAATTCCTTGAATATACATAATGCTAATGATATGCAAGGCCACAAGCTTGGGGAAGCTATGTTTGATGAAGATGATATTTTTTGTTCCCCAAGTTTTGATGAGCAAATTTATTATGATTAAAGCATGCCTCCTATTTATGATGATTATATTGATGAAAGTGGATTTGGTGAGGTCATGACTTTATTTTGTGATAAATCCACTATTTCGGAAGAGGTTCCAATTGATTATGAGAACAAAGTTGCTATCTATGATGATTATTATGATGACTTGTATGCTATAAATAATAATGATATCCATGAAACTTGTCATCATGATTTTAGTTTTCAATTGGGTTATGCCTCACATGATAATTATTTTGTTGAGTTTGCTCCCACTATTATTCATGAGAAGAATTTTGCTTATGTGGAGAGTAATAAATTTTATATGCTTGTAGATCATGAAAAGAATGCTTTAGGTACTGGTTATATTGTTAAATTAATTCATGATGCTACTGAAAATTATTATGAGGGAGTAATATATGCTTGTAGGAATTGCAATAATATCAAGTTTCCTCTCTATGTGCTTAAAGTTTTGAAGTTATGCTTGTTTTGCCCACCTATGCTTGTTGATTATTGTTCCCATAAGTTGTTTGCTCACAAAATCCCTATGCACAGGAAGTATGTTATAATTAAATGTGCTAGTCATATTCTTCATGATGCTCTCTTTATGTTTCAATTCTTATCTTTTATGTGAGCATCGTCGAAATCATCATGCCTAGCTAGGGGCATTAAACGATAGCGCTTGTTGGGAGGCAACCCAATTTTATTTTAGTTCCTTGCTTTTTGTTCCTGTTTAGTAATAAATAATTCATCTAGCCTCTGTTTATATGTGGTTTTACGTATTTAATTAGTGTTTGTGCCAAGTAGAACCTTTGGGAAGACTTTGGGAAAGTCTTGTTGATCATGCCGTAAAAAAACAGAAACTTTAGCGCTCACGAGAATTGCTGCCATTTTTATTTGGAGAGCGCTATTTAGTTAATTCTTTTTGCAGATGATTAATAGATAAATTACTCAGTTCCAGCAATTTATTTGAGAATTTTATGAATTCCATAAGTATACGTTTGATCCATATTACTACGGACTGTTCTGTTTTTGACAGATTCTGTTTTTCATGTGTTGTTTACTTATTTTGATGAATCTATGGCTAGTAAAATAGTTTATAAACCATAGAGAAGTTGGAATACAGTAGTTTTAACACAAATATAAATAAACAATGAGTTCATTACAGTACCTTGAAGTGGTGATTTATTTTCTTATACTAACGGAGCTTACGATTTTTCTGTTAAGTTTTGTGTTGTGAAGTTTTCAAGTTTTGGGTAAGGATTCGATGGACTATGGAATAAGGAGTGGCAAGAGCCTAAGATTGGGGATGCCCAAGGCACCCCAAGGTAATATTCAAGGACAACCAAGAGCCTAAGCTTGGGGATGCCCCGGAAGGCATCCCCTCCTTCGCCTTCGTTCATCGGTAACTTTACTTGGAGCTATATTTTTATTCGCCACATGATATGTGTTTTGCTTGGAGCGTCAATTTATTTTTTTAGGATTTGCTTACTGTTATTTATAACAATGTTTTTCATATTTTATTTCAATAAAAATGGCATTGATAGCCTTTACTATGCCTATGTTACAAGTATACATGTTGCTGTTTGAAAACAGAAAGTTTACCGCTGTTGCAATAATTCCCTAGAAAAGTCAGAATGTGATAAAATTTTGAAACATCTTGCATATTAAGATCTGATAAATTTACTATAGTGGTAATTGTATTTCATAATTTTTGGAGTTAGGGAAGTATGGATGTTGCAGCATTCTTTACAGACTGTCCTGTTTAGGCAGATTGCTGTTATGTTTGCATTGTTTGCATATGTTTGCTTCTTTAATGATTCTATTTGAGGATAGGATTAAATATGCAGAGGAATTTAGTATGCAATGTTGAATAATAATTTTAGTGATTTTCTACAGTAGATTATGATAAAGTTTTGTCAATGGTTTATACTAACTTATCTCATGAGTCCTTGTTGAGTTTTGTGTGGATGAAGCTTTTGACATTTAGGGAGACCGTGATATGAGAGGAATTAAGGAGACACAAAAGCTCAAGATTGGGGATTCCCAAGGAATCCCAAGATAATATTTCAAGAAGTCTCAAGCATCTAAGTTTGGGGATGCCCCGGTTGGCATCCCACCTTTCTTCTTCAACAACTATCGGTTAGTATCGGTTGATCCTAAGTTTTTGCTTCTTCACATGATGTATGCTATTATTAGATGTCACTTTATTTTGCTTTGCTTGCTGTTTGAATAAAAAGACCAAGATCTGAAATTATTAAATGTTAAGAGTCTTCACATAGTTGGATAATTATTCGACTACTCATTGATCTTCACTTATATCTTTCGGAGTAGTTTGTCATTTGCTCTAGTGCTTCACTTATATCTTTTAGAGCATGGTGGTTGTTTTATGTTGAAGAAATAGATGGACTCTCATGCTTCACTTATATTATTTTGAGAGTCTTAAATAGCATGGTAATTTGCTTAAAATCCTAATACGCTAGGTATTCAAGAATAATAAAATTCTCTTATGAATGTGTTGAATACTATGAGAAGTTTGATACTTGATAATTGTTTTGAGATATGGAGATGGTGATATTAGAGTCATGCTAGTTGAGTAGTTGTGAATTTGAGAGATACTTGTGTTGAAGTTTGTGATTCCCGTAGCATGCATGTATGGTGAACCGTTATGTGATGAAGTCAGAGCATGATTTATTTATTGATTGCCTTCCTTATGAGTGGCAGTCAGGTACGAGCGATGGTCTTTTCCTACCAATCTATCCCCCTAGGAGCATGCGCATAGTACTTTGTTTTGATAACTAATAGATTTTTGCAATAAGTATGTGAGTTCTTTATGACTAATGTTGAGTCCATGGATTATATGCACTCTCACCCTTCCACCATTGCTAGCCTCTCTAGTACCGCGCACTTTTCGCCAGTATCATAAACCCACCATATACCTTCCTCAAAACAGCCACCATACCTACCTATTATGGCATTTCCATAGCCATTCCGAGATATATTTCCATGCAACTTTCCACTGTTCCGTTATTATGACACGCTCCACCATTGTCATATTGCTTGCATGATCATGTAGTTGACATTGTATTTGTGGCAAAGCCACCGTTCATAATTCTTTCATACATGTCACTCATGCATCATTACACATCCTGGTACACCGCCGGAGGCATTCATATAGAGTCATATTCTGTTCTAAGAATCGAGTTGTAATTCTTGAGTTGTAAGTAAATAAAAGTGTGATGATCATCATTATTAGAGCATTGTCCCGGTGAGGAAAGGATGATGGAGACCATGATTCCCCCACAAGTCGGGATGAGACTCCGGACAAAAATAAATAAATAAAAGAGGCCAAAGAAGCCCAAATAAAAAAAAGAAAGAAAAGAGGCCATAAAAAAGAGAAAAGGCCCAAATAAAAAAAATAAAAAATGAGAGAAAAAGAGAGAAGGGACAATGCTACTATCCTTTTACCACACTTGTGCTTCAAAGTAGCACCATGATCTTCATGATAGAGAGTCTCCTATGTTGTCACTTTCATATACTAGTGGGAATCTTTCATTATAGAACTTGGCTTGTATATTCCAATGATGGGCTTCCTCAAAATGCCCTAGGTCTTCGTGAGCAAGCGAGTTGGATGCACACCCACTAGTTTCTTTTGTTGAGCTTTCATACACTTATAGCTCTAGTGCATCCGTTGCATGGCAATCCCTACTCACTCACATTGATATCTATTGATGGGCATCTCCATAGCCCGTCGATACGCCTAGTTGATGTGAGACTATCTTCTCCCTTTTTGTCTTCTCCACAACCACCATTCTATTCCACCTATAGCGCTGTGTCCATGGCTCACGCTCATGTATTGCATGAAGATTGAAAAAGTTCGAGAACATTAAAAGTATGAAACAATTGCTTGGCTTGTCATCGGGGTTGTGCATGATTTAAATATTTTGTGTGGTGAAGATAGAGCATAGCCAGACTATATGATTTTGTAGGGATAGCTTTCTTTGGCCATGTTATTTTGAGAAGACATAATTGCTTGGTTAGTATGCTTGAAGTATTATTATTTTTATGTCAATATGAACTTTTGTCTTGAATCTTATGGATCTGAATATTCATACCACAATTAAGAAGAATCACATTGAAATTATGCCAACCAGCATTCCACATCAAAAATTATCTTTTTATCATTTACCTACTCGAGGACGAGCAGGAATTAAGCTTGGAGATGCTTGATACATCTCCAACGTATCTATAATTTTTGATTGCTCCATGCTATATTATCTACTATTTTGGGCAATATTGGGCTTTATTTTCCACTTTTATATTATTTTTGGGACTAACCTATTAACCGGAGGCCCAGCCCAGATTTGCTGTTTTATGCCTATTTCAGTGTTTCGAAGAAAAGGAATATCAAACGAAGTCGAAACGGAACGAAATCAACTGGAGAAGTTATTTTTGGAAGGAAAGCAACCCAGGGAACTTGGAGTGCACGTCAGAGGAGACACGGGCTGCCCACGAGGGTGGGGGGCGCCCCCACCCCCCTAGGGCGCGCCCCTTGCCTCGTGGGGCCCCCGTGGCTCCTCCGACGTACTTCCTGCACCCATATATATCGTCATACCCTAAAACTTCCAGAACAGAGATTAGATCGGGAGTTCCGCCGCCAGAAGCCTCCGTAGCCACCGAAAACCAATCTAGACCCGTTCCGGCACCCTGCCGGAGGGGGCAATCCCTCTCCGGTGTCCATCTTCATCATCTCGGTGCTCTCCATGACGAGGAGGGAGTAGTTCTCCCTCGGGGCTGAGGGTATGTACCAATAGCTATGTGTTTGATCTGTCTCTCTCTCTCGTGTTCTTGATTCGGCACGATCTTGATGTATCGCGAGCTTTGCTATTATAGTTGGATCCTATGTTTCTCCTCCCCTCTACTCTCTTGTAATGAATTGAGTTTCCCCTTTGAAGTTATCTTATCGGATTGAGTCTTTAAAGATTTGAGAACACTTGATGTATGTCTTGCCATGGATATCTGTGGTGACAATGGGATATCACGTGATTCACTCGATGTATGTTTTGGTGATCAACTTGCGGGTTCCGCCCATGAACCTATGCATAGGGGTTGGCACATGTTCTCGTCATGATTCTGCGGTAGAAACTTTGGGGCACTCTTTGAGGTTCTATGTGTTGGTTGAATAGATGAATCTGAGATTGTGTGACGCATATCGTATAATCATACCCATGGATACTTGAGGTGACATTGGAGTATCTAGGTGACATTAGGGTTTTGGTTGATTTGTGTCTTAAGGTGTTATTCTAGTACGAACTCTAGGGCTGTTTGTGACACCTATAAGAATAGCCCAACGGATTGATTGGAAAGAATAACTTTGAGGTGGTTTCATACCCTACCATAATCTCTTCGTTCGTTCTCCGCTATTAGTGACTTTGGAGTGACTCTTTGTTGCATGTTGAGGGATAGTTTTATGATCCAATTATGTTAGTATTGTTGAGAGGACTTACACTAGTGAAAGTATGAACCCTAGACCTTATTTACCACCATTGCAATACCGTTTACACTCACTTTTATCATTAGTTACCTTGCTGTTTTTATAATTTCAGATTACCAATACCTTTATCTACCATCCATATTGCACTTGTATCACCATCTCTTCGCCGAACTAGTGCACCTATACAATTTACCATTGTATTGGGTGTGTTGGGGACACAAGAGACTCTTTGTTATTTGGTTGCAGGGTTGTTTGAGAGAGACCATCTTCATCCTACGCCTCCTATGGATTGATAAACCTTAGGTCATCCACTTGAGGGAAATTTGCTACTGTCCTACAAACCTCTGCACTTGGAGGCCCAACAACGTCTACAAGAAGAAGGTTGTGTAGTAGACATCAATAACCAATCATACATAAAAGAATTCAGAGAAGATTCAAATATTATTCATAGATAGACTTGATCATAAACCCACAATTCATCGGTCTCAACAAACACACCGCAAAAAGAAGATTACATCGAATAGATCTCCACAAGAGAGGGGGAGAACATTATATTGAGATCCAACAAGAGAGAAGAAGCCATCTAACTACTAACTATGGACCCGTAGGTCTGAAGTAAACTACTCACACTTCATCGGAGAGGGTGTGGTATTGATGTAGAAGCCCTCCGTGATCGATGCCCCCTCCGGCGGAGCTCCGGAACAGGCCCCAAGATGGGATCTCGTGGATACAGAAAGTTATGGCGGTGGAATTAGGGTTTTGGCTCCTGTTCTGATTGTTTGGGGGTACGTGGATATATATATATATAGGAGGAAGAAGTACGTCGGTGGAGAAACATGGGGCCCACGAGGGTGGA
>NC_041382.1:127753269-127789083 GCF_002162155.2 Triticum dicoccoides
TGGCCTCCTGTTGATTGGCTTGACGTAGGGTCCAAGTCTCCTGAGTTGTATTCGGTGAGAAAATCACGTTCCCAAAGGTTATCATTCTGTTTGGACTCCATTTGATATTCCTTTTCTTCGAAACCCTAAAATAGGCAAAAAAAACAGCAATTCTAGGCTGGGCCTCCGGTTAATAGGTTAGTCCCAAAAATAATATAAAAGTGGATAATAAAGACCAATAATGTCCAAAACAGTAGATAATATAGCATGGAGCAATCAAAAATTATAGATACGTTGGAGGCGTATTATACTTCCATATGCTCGTCCCTTGGTTCGTACACCTTGTTGGAGAAGTTGATGAGGAGTTGCGAGTCACCCTTGATGGTGAGACGCTTCACCCCCAAGGCTGCAGCAACTTTGAGGCCAGCGATCAACCCCTCGTACTCCGCGATGTTGTTGGAGACCTTCTCACCTCGCTGGAAGCAGAGCTGCACGGCGTAATATAGCTTGTCTTGAGTGGGCGAGATGAGCACAGAGCCAGCCCCTGCGCCTTGTCATGCGAAAGCGCCATCGAAGTACATGACCCAGCCATCCGGTGCTTCATTTCCCGGCGAGAGGGATCGGCTCTCGCCTGCTTTGGGCTCCGGAGCGTCGGTCCATTCCACAACGAAGTCAGCAAGCGCAGCTCCCTTGATAACCCTGGTCGTGCTGAACTCCAACTGAAATGATTGTAGTTCAATGTCCCATTCAGCGACTCTCCGCGCAGCATTGGGGCTCTGGAGCACCCTCTCTTGAGGGTAGGCTGAGACGACCTTAATTGGGTGGCCTTGGAAATAATGGCGCAGCTTGTGTGAGGCCACCAGGAGCACAAGCAAGAGCTTTTGCGGCTTTGGGTACCGTGCCCTCGCGTCCCGTAGCATGGTGCTTACAAAGTATATTGGGTGCTCGACGAGGGCGGGAGTGTCAATGGAACCTGTGTCCTCCGGAGGTTGTGGGGGGACCTCAGGAGCCTGGTCGCCCATCTAGGCCTCCGTGGGCCCTTGAACACTGTCTTGTGGGGTGTGACCGTCTGTGGGCATCGTCTTGGCCTTAGCGGCGCCGTCTTGTGACTGCACCATTTCAGCTAGGGACACGGTATTGTGCTATGGGTTCTTGGCCCGACGCTCCCCCCGAATCACCAACAATGCCGCACTGGCGGAGTGAGGCGTAGCGTCCAGATAGACCACCAGAGGCTCGAGGGGGCGAGGTGCCACCATCACCGGTGGGCTGGTTAGGTATCTCTTGAGGTCTTGAAACGCCAGATCTGCCTCTGGGTTCCATTCAAATGTGCCTTTCTTCTTCATTAGCTTGAAGAACAGCAGAGCGCGCTCCCCCAGCTTGGAGATGAAGCGCCCCAGCGAGGTCATGCAGCCTACAAGTTTCTGCATTTTCTTGAGGGTTTTTGGTGGGCTCATGTCCTTTATTACCTTGAACTTCTTGGGGTTAGCCTCGATCCCTCTGTGAGAAACATGGAAACCAAGTAGCTTGCTGGAGGGAACATCGAACACGCACTTCTCCGGGTTGAGCCGCAAATCCACTTGGCGCGGGCTAGCAAAGGTCTCCTCCAGGTCCTGAATCAGGGTTCTCGCCTCCCAAGATTTTACCACGATGTATTCGACGTAGGCTTCGGCGTTTCTGCTGAGCTGCTGACCCAGGGCGATGTGCATCAGCCGCTGGAAGGTCTCCCCAGCGTTGCGCAGTCCGAACGGCATGCAGGTGTAGTAGTACACCCCACACGGGGTCAGGAAGGCGGTCTTCTCCACATCCTCCACTACCATCTTGATCTGGTGATAGCTCGAGAACGCGTCCAGGAAGCACAGCAGGTCGCACTCGGCGGTGGAGTCGACGATCTTGTCAATATGCGGAAGCGGGAACGGGTCTTGGGGACAAGACTTGTTGAGGTTGGTGAAGTCGACACACATGTGTTCCTTCCCGCCTTTCTTCGGCACGACGACGGGATTTGCCAGCCACTCCGGGCATCGGACCTCATGAATGACACCCGCCACCTACAGCTTGCGAGTTTCCTGGACGATGAAGGACTGCTTCTCCATGGACCGTCGCCGCACCTTTTGCTTCACAGGGCACACACTGGGGCACACCCTTAAGTGATGCTCGATTACCCCCTTGGGACCCCTACTAGCTGCTTGGGTTCCCAGGCGAATACCTCCTTTTTTGTGCGCAAGAACTTCACCAATGCCTCCTCTTGACTCGGGTCGAGGCCGGCGCCTATGGTGAAGGTGGCCCCCGAAGATCCATCTTCCTCAACCGACACCTGCTTCATTTCGGCCCGGTCTTGAGTGAATAGCTGCTTCTTCTTTGCCGGTGCGCCCTCCTTAGTCCCCAGGGTGGCTTCGCCGGCCGGGCGCCCTGCCGCTGCGGCCCTGAAAGTAAGCTTGAGGGCCGCCAGAGCTTCCTTGGTGTCTCCAGCCACTGTGAGGACGCCGCTGCTGCCCGGCATCTTCATGAGGTTGTAGGCCGGATTGGTCGCCGCCATGAACTGAGCCAAAGCAGGGTGCCCGAGGATGGCGTTGTACAGGAGGCCGATGCGGGCGATGTCGAAGTCGATGAGCTCGGTGTGGTAGTTGTCCCGGGTACCAAAGGTGACCAAGAGGTGTATCTACCCCAAGGGGCTGGTGCATCCGCTGCCGACTCCGGAGAAAGGCTTGGTGGGGCGGAGCCGTCCATACAGCACATGAAGCAAGCCGAAATCTTCCACGGAAAGCACGTTGGGGCCTGCTCTGCCGTCGATGAGGGTCTTGGTCATGGCAACGTTGCAGATGGTGAGCGTGCAGAGCATTGGGAGTGCACCCGAGCCGGCCGTGGTAGCGGGGTGATCCCCTGAGTCGAAGGTGAGGTCGGCTTTGGGCGCCGGCCATCCTGGAGGGGATCCCCGCTATGCAGAGGCGACGCCGATCTGGAGGAAGAACTGCTTGGTGTGGAGGTCCGAGGGCGGCGCTCGCGAGCCGCCGAGGAGGGCCGCGACGGCGATAGGCACAGGTGCCGTGAAGCGTGCGATGAAAAGGCCGCATAGCTCCTCCCAAGAGGCTACAGAAGATCCCGGTAGGTTGAGCAGCCAGGCCCGCGGCACGCTAGCGAGGGCCATGGGGAACCAGTTGGCCATGACCTTGTCATCGCCCCCAGCTTCCAAGACGGCCTCCTCGTATGCCGGTAGGAAGGTCGACGTATCCACTGCGCCGTCGTAGTGGGTCGGCATCTCCGGCTTGAACTTGTGCGACCACTGCACGTGCCGCGAGGCGAGGGTGAAGGCCCTGAGCCCCCTGGCACCGCCGGGGTCGCTCGCTGATCCAGTCGGAGGAGCCGCACTGGCCATGGGGACCGATCGGAGAGGCGGAGCTGACGGAAGGATGGAGCCTCGGCGCACCCCTACCTAGCATGCCAAGTGTCGGACTACGGGTTCCGGCAAACCCTTGAGGTTCGAACACTGGGGTGCGCATGAAGATCTCTCTCCCCTAGCTCACGCTCTCGCAACGATCTCACAGTCTGGTTCGCTGAACCCAAAGAACAAGGGACATAAGAGTTTATACTGGTTCGGGCCACCGTTGTGGTGCAATACCCTACTCCAATGTGGTGTGATGGATTGCCTTGTAGGCTGGGATGAACAAGTACAAGGGAAGAACAACCTCCTGAGGAGAGGTGTTCTTGAGCTCGATGAGCTTGTGTGGTTGGGGATGATCTGAATGATCCGTCTCTAGATGAGCCTCCCGTCTCTTGATGAGCCGCCCCGGCTACGGTGGTGATTAGCCCGATTTATAGAGGCACATGTCCTCTCCCCAAATATTAGGCGAGAAGGGATCCCACAACGGCCAATTCAAAGGGGGACACCGAGTACAAGTTATCCTGACAAAAGGTGGTCTTCGCCTACCAAAGGCTCTGGTGGTGACGCCGTCGTGGGCTCCGTGGTGACCTTTGTCTCGCTGTCCTGCTAGTCTTGGTCTCGTTGCACTGATATGGAAACCTTTGTGAAAGTGCAACTATCCCTGGGTGGTTTTGGTAATTCCTAACAACATATAGCTCATTGAGCTAACATTATTCCAAGATAAATATTTCAGGAAAAGCTCAATGAATGGCATGGCATGGATGAGGAAAGTGGATCCCTCAAAATTCTAAGGACAAAAAGTTTGGCTCAAGCTTGAAGCTCAAGACTCTACATTTTATATTTTAGTGATCCAAGATCACATTGAGTCTATAGGGAAAGCCAATACTATCAAGGAGGGATGAGGTGTTGCTTAATGGCTTGCTTGCTCAAAATGCTTAGTGATATGCTCCAAAATCCTCAACTACCTTCCCACATCCACATGCGACCTAAACCAAAAGTCAAACTCGGCCCCACCGATTCTTTCTATCCGGCGCCACCGAGTTTCAAATGTCATAGCCACTGCCACAAACCCTAGGCAAATCGGTCTCACTGATAGGGATCTCGGTCTCACCGAGATGGGATTGTAATCTCTCTGTTTCCCTTCGTAACGTTTCAGTCTTACTGAGATGAGCGATCGGTCCCACCGAGATTGCAATGTAAACTCTCTGTTTCCCTTTTGTAACATTTCGGTCTCACCGAGATGAGCGAATCGGTCCCACCGAGTTTACCTGACCAACTCTCTGGTTAGCTTATTACCAAAATCGGTCCCACCGAGTTTGTGTAATCGGTCACACCGAGATTACGTTATGCCCTAACCCTAACCATATCGGTCCTACCGAGTTGCATCTCAGTCCCACCGAAAATCCTAACGGTCACTAGGTTTGCTGAATCGGTCCGACCGAGTTTAACCATTCGGTCCCACCGAGTTTGGAAAATTGTGTGTAACGGTTAGATTTTGTGCGTAGGCTATATATACCCCTCCACCCACTCTTCATTCGTGGAGACAGCCATCAGAACATACCTACACTTCCAATACACATTTTCTGAGAGAGAACCACCTACACTTGTGTTGAGGTTAAGATATTCCATTCCAACCATATGAATCTTGATCTCTAGCCTTTCCCAAGTTGCTTTCCACTCAAATCTTCTTTCCACCAAATCGAAATCCTGCGAGAGAGAGTTGAGTGTTGGGGAGACTATCATTTGAAGCACAAGAGCAAGGAGTTCATCATCAACACACCATTTGTTACTTCTTGGAGAGTGGTGTCTCCTAGATTGGCTAGGTGTCACTTGGGAGCCTCCGACAAGATTGTGGAGTTGAACCAAGGAGTTTGTAAGGGCAAGGAGATTGCCTACTTCATGAAGATCTACCACTAGTGAGGCAAGTCCTTCGTGGGTGACGACCGTGATGGAATAGACAAGGTTGCTTATTCGTGGACCCTTCGTGGGTGGAGCCCTCCGTGGACTCGCGCAACCGTTACCCTCCGTGGGTTGAAGTCTCCATCAACGTGGATGTACGATAGCAACACCTATCAGAACCACGACAAAAACATATGTGTCTCCAATTGCGTTTGAATCCTCCAAACCCTTCCCTTTACATTCTTGCAAGTTGCATGCTTTACTTTCCGCTGCTCATATACTCTTTTGCATGCTTGCTTGAATTGTGTGGAGATTGCTTGACTTGTGCTAAGATAGCTAAAATCTGCCAAGAACTAAAATCGGGAAAAGGCTAGATTTTTTTTGGTCAAGTAGTCTAATCACCCCCCCTCTAGACATACTTTCGATCCTACAAGTGGTATCAGAGCTTTGGTCTCCATTTGCTTTGATTTCCATAGCTTTTGGTGATCATAGCCTTGGTTTCACAACCTAGGAGAGTATGGCGTCTAGCAAGGGAAATTATCACCGTAGAGGTCCTTACTTTGATGGCACTAATTTTGCTAGTTGGAAGCATAAGATGAAAATGCATATTCTTGGACATAACCCCGCCGTTTGGGCTATTGTGTGTATTGGCTTGCAAGGTGAATTCTTTGATGGGAAAGAACCGAACCGTGAAGCTACCGCGGAAGAGTTGAAGATGCTGCAATACAACACTCAAGCTTGTGATATCCTCTTCAAAGGATTGTGCCCCGAAGAATTCAACAAAATCAGCCGTCTTGAGAATGCAAAGGAAATTTGGGATACTTTGATTGATATGCACAAAGGTACCGACTCCGTCAAGGAATCCAAATTGGATGTGCTTCAAAGTCAACTTGATAAGTTCAAAATGAAGGATGGTGAAGGTGTCGCTGAAATGTACTCTAGGCTTGCTCTTATCACAAATGAGATTGCCGGCTTAGGGAGTGAAGAGATGACCGATAGATTCATCATCAAGAAGATCCTAAGAGCCTTGGATGGAAAATATGATACCGTGTGCACATTGATCCAAATGATGCCCAATTACAAAGATCTCAAGCCAACGAAAGTCATCGGAGGAATGGTTGCTCATGAGATGTCACTCAAGGATAAAGAGGAACTTCACAACAAATCAAGTGGTGCTTACAAAGCCTCATGTGAAGCTCCCACATCATCGAGTGAGAAACAAACCTTCAATGAAGAATTGAGCTTAATGGTGAAGAACTTCAACAAGTTCTACAAGAGTAGAAGCAAAGAGAGAAGCTCCAAGTCAAGGTCCTACAATGACAAAAGATCTTCTAGTCGAGAGAGAAATTGCTACAATTGTGGAAGGCCCAGACACTATTCCAATGAGTGTACGCCCCCCTACAAGAGAAGAGAAGATTCTCCCAAGAGAAGAAGTAGAAGAGAAGAATCACCATCTAGAGAAAGAAGGAGTAGAGATGATCGTTATGAACGAAGACCCTCACGGAGAAGCAAGGATTCGGAAAGAAAGGACAAGTCATCAAGGATCTACACAAAACGAAGACATCAAGCTCATGTTGGTGAATGGGTATCCGGCTCCGGCTCCGACAACCACTCCGAGAGAAGCTATCACTCCGACTCCGAATATACTCAAGATGAAGGTGTTGCCGGTCTAGCACTTGTGACAACCAACTCCTACGACATATTTGACTCACCAAATGAAGGAGTTGGAACATGCTTCATCGCTAAAGGCCCAAAGGTATCACACCCCGAGTATGTTGATTTCAATAGTGATGAAGATGACTTGTTAGGTGATGATGATTTACTTGTTGACAACTCTAGTGATGAATACTATGATGAAACGTCAATTAATCATGATAATCAAGATAAAACGAATGACAGTGATAAGGAGAAGATTGAGTCTCTAACTAAAGAACTAAACACTCTTAAGTTAGCTCATGAAACTATCTTAGGAGATCATCGAGAAATTTTAAGGACTCATGAGAAATTACGCTTTGAAAAGCTCAACCTTGAGCAAGAGCATGAGTTCTTAAAAGCAATCAATGATGATCTTCGTAAGAAAAGTTCTTCTTACATTGCCAAGCATTTACTCTTATCCACTTACATGCCTCAAGTCAAGTCTAGTAACAAGAACAAGAAAGATTCTTCCTCTAGTAGTAACAATAATCATGCTAAATCCAATATTGTTACTTCTAGTAGTTCTCTTGATTCCACTAATGATTCTCTTAGCCAAGTTACACTTGAGCAAGAAAATAGCTTATTGAAGGGAATTATAGAGAAAGGTGTTTACAAGAGCCTTGCCAGAAGTAAGCAATTCGAGGAAATTGTACACAAGCAAGGAAGGCACCGGAAGAATCAAGGTGTTGGTTTTGAACGAAAGTTCAATGCCAATGGAGTTGAGTGGGAAGAAGATCAATACCCCAAGACGAAGTTTGTTCCTCAACAAGAGAAGTATGATCCTACTTCTCTCAAAGGGACACAAGCTCAAGATGATCTTCCACCACAAGACCACAAGCAAAAAGGCAAGGACAAGCTTCAAGAGGAAATTGATGCATTTGAAGAAGCTCCTAAGGCCTTGGTCAAGTGGGTTCCCAAGACTACTTCAAGTTCCACTTCATCAAGTACAACTACAACACCGAGGATTCCCATCAAGATGGTGTGGATCCCGAAGAAGAAGAACTAGAGAGTTCTTGAGGGTGACTCCGCCAACATACTTCACTCTTATCATCTTGGCAAGAACAAGTGCAATCAACTTCCACATCTTGCACTAGTTCAAGGATTCACAAACCCTCTTGTTGGTAAGACAAGGGACAAGGAAACCTAAAAGCTTTCATAGACATCATCTTGTGTGTGCATCACTTTATGTCTATGGATATCCTTGTTTGTTCCTTGTGGGACTAACCTGTGTAGGTATTGAAAGTGCAACTCACTCTAATGGATAGCTCCAAATGATCTACATCAACATTGAGCATCCACATGTTCAACATCTACATGAAGTCATCATCGACAAAACCCAGGTTAGTTCATCGCTCTTAGGGGGGATCGCACATCTAGGGGGAGCTTTACTCTAAGAATTGAGCTAAAGCAACTCTAATGGTGTGAACACAACAAATGCTTTATGTAAATGTGGTAACCCCACTTGTGCTTAAACGATGAGTATGACCTATGATCAAATGTTCTCATTTGATTCCTAAGTCAATATACTCATATATAGATGACCTAGTCATCGCCAATTGTTTGATAGATGTTAGAATTGGTTGTGCATGCTTTGCCACATATTTCAATTGCCATTTTATTGTGTGAGCATGTTGATTGCATATTTTACTCATTCGAGGACATCCACTTGTTGTTTTGATTGATTGGTTTTCTTTTCTTTTGCCAAGTGGATGGACAAGAATGCCTAAGAACCCTCTCTAGCTATATGCTTTTCTCGTCTCAAACTCTATTCATGCTACATCACAAAATTTGATCAAGTCAGATTCGAAGCACTCTGTGTGAGGAGCAATTGGAGTCCCCGATTCGTCATAGACTTAAACTTCCAAAACTTCTTTGTGCTTTTCGGTCTGACTGATTCCTCCATTTCGGTCATACCGAGATCACTAAGTCGATCTAGGTTTTAAATCTCGGTGCAACCGATTTGAACCTTTCGGTCACATCGAGTTTCAGTAATTGCTTGCAGTTATGAATCTCGGTGCCACCGAGTTGTTCCACTCGGTCACACCGACAGGGTCGGGCTATATATACTCACGGGCAAAATTTTGGAAATTTCTCCGAAACCCCTTTGCCCGCGCATAGCTCGCTCTGCCTCCTGGGTCTCCGGATCGTCCTCCTCGTCGCCAGCCGCCTCCTGTCGCTGGTCTCCGCCGCCGTCAACGGAATTCTTCCCCGCCGTTGCCGCCGTAGCGATTTCATCGCCGAACTAAGGTATGGACTCGATCATAGTGCTATCCCCGTCCGATTCCTAGCACATTGTGTTCATTATGATTCTTACCACAATTGAAACGCATCTATCCAGTCAAAACACTCCGTAGATTAGAGTTGAATTGAAAATTTAGGGTTAGATTTCCGCCGAAATCATCTCGGACCCACCGAGTTGTGAAACTCGGTACCACCGATTCGGCTCAGGCCATTGCACATGTAATTTTTGGTCTGATTGAGAATTGCAAATCAGTGTGACCAAGTTCAGGACTTTGTGAAACCCTAGCAGTCTCGGTGCCACCGAACTATGACTCGGTCTGACCGAGTTCACTAGTTTAGGTTCCAACAGCTGCTTCGGTATCACCGAGTTTACAAATCGGTTGATCCGAAATGCTTTCTGTGGAAAACTAAAACTAAGTTTTTGACTCATTCTTTTTCAAAAACCTCTGCATTTTGTGATGCTCATCCACTCTATCTCATCTATATCTATTCACAGGGTCTGCTGTCAGTGTTTGCAATATGTCTGATCAGAGTGACAGCCAGAACAGGTCAGAGGAGCAGGTTCACTTGAGTGAGGGCACTAGTCCCTCTAGCAGTTCAGATGATGGTAGCAGGAGCACTCCCAGCAACTTGCCCAAAGCTGCCACCAGAACAAGGAAGAAGAAAACTTCAGAGTCTGAGGATGAAGACTATGTGGCAGTTGAGGATGAGGCCACTTCCAAGAAGAAAGTGGTTAAGAAGGAATATAGCACTGCTGCTGCCACCAAGCCAGGCATGAAGCAAAAGGTTCCTGCAAAGAGAATTCTAATGTCTAAGGCCAGAGCATCTACTCAAGTCCCTTTGGGATCTGAACCCAAAGAGGCTGCTGCAGAAGGGAAGAAGATGATGACTTGGATGTCTATGCCAAGAAGAAGATGGATCACAACTCTATGGCAAACATGTACAAGGAGATTCCTGAAGATGATCTTGAGACTCACCAGTTTGGGTCAGTAAGACACTTGCTGTCAGGGCTGCCTACAATCAATTGGATCCTTAGGCACACTCTCTTGCCCAAGTCTGGTGATCACAGAATGATCAGAGGCCATGAAATTAACTTGCTACATATATTTGATGTGCCACAGAAGTTCAAGGTCATGAGCCTTATAGTTGAGACTATCAAGAGGACTGTAGCTGACCAGAAAAGAAGTTGTGGATATGCCCCACAGATCCAGGAGTTGATAAACTCAAAGATGGGCACAGGCACATACTTGTTGGATAAGGAACACTTGCCTATCTATCCTGACTTTGAGGACAATCATGTTGTGATGAATGAGAATGAACCATCATCAGTACAAGCTCAAGAGAAGAAGGAGAAAGCAAAGAAAGAGAAGGCTGCCAAGATGCCAACTCAAGAGGAGACATCTGAGTACTTTTTGAAAAGCAAGCAAGATCAGCTTGGCTACCTGATTGCATCCACTCTGAGGATTGAGAAGGGACTGGCCACCCTAACTCAAAACCAGGAGAGCTTGGAAAGAATCATGGAGCAAAAATTCTATGACTTGGATGTGAAGGTAACTGAGATTCAGTCTGTTGTGGAGCAACTTCAAGATGATATGCAGGAGAGGAAGGGCAAGACAACCACTAATGCATTTGCCAGAGTGCCTAGAGCTCAGAGGTCTGCTGCAGTGCCTGTTCTAGACACTAGAGACACTTCATCCGCACCAGCTACAGCTTCAGCGCAACAAGCTCTAGCACCAAGTCCATCAGCTCCATCCACATCAACTGAAGCCTTCGTCCTTAGCGTTCTCCGGACACCACCACCTGAAGACCAAGCTTGAGAGACGTTCTAGTGCTATGCATTTTCTATGAACTTTTTGGTAACTTGTTGCCAAAGGGGGTGAAAAATGTATAGATCATAGGCTTCGAGAGAGAGAGAGAGAGCATTGCTTTTTATTCTCTCTTGCTTTGGTGGTTGAACTTTGTTTGTCTTTTGATTGCTTGAGATACTATGCTATTATCTGTGAGACATTGATGATCATGTGGTTGATCATAAGCTACACTTATGCTTGTTAGATGATATTATCTTACTTATCCTTATATGATCATTCACTTTGCTTGGTGATGAGTGCATGTATTTAATTCTTATCATTTTGAGCGCTCCACCAAGATGTATGTGACATGGAAGAGTAACCCATGATCCTAACTCATTGTGCATTTGCAGTCCAAAGCAAATCTTAAGATATGCACAAATTTAGGGGGAGCTCTTGCTTTTCACATACTTCTCAAAGCAACAATATCTTTCACTCTTATTATCATTTGTCAAAGCTTTGATCTATATGTTGTCATCAATTACCAAAAAGGGGGAGATTGAAAGTGCAACTATCCGTGGGTGGTTTTGGTAATTCCTAACAATATATAGCTCATTGAGCTAACATTATTCCAAGATAAATATTTCAGGAAAAGCTCAATGAATGGCATGGCATGGATGAGGAAAGTGGATCCCTCAAAATTCTAAGGACAAAAAGTTTGGCTCAAGCTTGAAGCTCAAGACTCTACATTTTATATTTTAGTGATCCAAGATCACATTGAGTCTATAGGAAAAGCCAATACTGTCAAGGAGGGATGAGGTGTTGATTAATGGCTTGCTTGCTCAAAATGCTTAGTGATATGCTCCAAAATCCTCAACTACCTTCCCACATCCACATATGACCTAAACCAAAAGTCAAACTCGGCCCTACCGATTCTTTCTATCTGGCGCCACCGAGTTTCAAATGTCATAGCCACTGCCACAAACCCTAGGCAAATCGGTCTCACCGAGATGGGATTGTAATCTCTATATTTCCCTTCGTAATGTTTCGGTCTTACCGAGATGAGCGATCGGTCCCACCGAGATTGCAATGTAAACTCTCTGTTTCCCTTTTGTAACATTTCGGTCTCACCGAGATGAGCGAATCGGTCCCACTGAGTTTACCTGACCAACTCTCTGGTTAGCTTATTACCAAAATCGGTCCCACCGAGTTTGTGTAATTGGTCACACCGAGATTACGTTATGCCCTAACCCTAACCATATCGGTCCTACCGAGTTGCATCTTAGTCCCACCGAAAATCCTAACGGTCACTAGGTTTGCTGAATCAGTCCGACCGAGTTTAACCATTCGGTCCCACCGAGTTTGGAAAATTGTGTGTAACGGTTAGATTTTGTGTGGAGGCTATATATACCCCTCCACCCACTCTTCATTCGTGGAGAGAGCCATCAGAACATACCTACACTTCCAATACACATTTTCTGAGAGAGAACCACCTACACTTGTGTTGAGGTCAAGGTATTCCATTCCAACCATATGAATCTTGATCTCTAGCCTTTCCCAAGTTGCTTTCCACTCAAATTTTCTTTCCACCAAATCCAAATCCCGTGAGAGAGAGTTGAGTGTTGGGGCGACTATCATTTGAAGCACAAGAGCAAGGAGTTCATCATCAACACAGCATTTGTTACTTCTTGGAGAGTGGTGTCTCCTAGATTGGCTAGGTGTCACTTGGGAGCCTCCGGCAAGATTGTGGAGTTGAACCAAGGAGTTTGTAAGGGCAAGGAGATCGCCTACTTCGTGAAGATCTACCGCTAGTGAGGCAAGTCCTTCATGGGCGACGACCGTGATGGAATAGACAAGGTTGCTTCTTCGTGGACCCTTCATGGGTGGAGCCCTCCGTGGACTCGCGCAACTGTTACCCTCTATGAGTTGAAGTCTCCATCAACGTGGATGTACGATAGCACCACCTATCGGAACCACGACAAAAACATCCGTGTCTCCAATTGCGTTTGAATCCTCCAAACCCTTCCCTTTACATTCTTGCAAGTTGCATGCTTTACTTTCCGCTGCTCATATACTCTTTTGCATGCTTGCTTGAATTGTGTGGAGATTGCTTGACTTGTGCTAAGATAGCTAAAATCTGCCAAGAACTAAAATTGGGAAAAGGCTAGATTTTTATTTGGTCAAGTAGTCTAATCACCCCCCCTCTAGACATACTTTCGATCCTACACTTTGCCTGACGCCTCGGGACTCCTCGCCTGCGCTTGCCTCTTTAGCACCAAAGAGGAAACTGGCACTCTGCGCCCGCTGGCGCCCGCCTGGCCTTGGTCATCATGGCTCACGTCACGGAAACCTCACGAGGTGCCCCTCGCCTTGATCTCTCCGCTCCTTGCGAGCCATCCTAGTGAGGCTGCCCCTGAGGAGGTCTTGTGTCATATGCCTCGCGAGGCTTGGCCCCTCATGAGGGTCTTGAGTGATGGTTGATGAAGATGGGCCATACCAAGCCGCTGGTGGAGCCACGCCCTGGGCCGCAGGCAGGCAAGTCTGGGTACCCCCGTTCTCAGGACACCGACAACCGTGTTAAAAAATTTGTCCCATTGGGGGCAGGTTCGGGTATATGCTTCTCACAAACCAGAGCTTCTCACAAGAAGCATGATAGTTTCAGTAGGGAACATCCCACCTTTTGGGACGAAATGATATCCATTGCCTCTTATTGCTTTCAAAAAATTTCTCGTGTCAACATAGAACAACAGGAGTGTTGTGTTAATTTTTGGGATTTTCGGGGTTCGTTTGGACATTTTTATGCATTAACTGAGTTTTCAATGCATTTACATGCATAATTCAAATTTGAACTACATGCACATGCTCCAGTGCATATAAATTGATTGAAAAATCAAATCTGTGTCCTTGGGTGCATGCTTAGGTCCCATGCAAGAAATGGGAATGAATTTCAAACACCAGGGCACCATTGATTGCCGGCAAAACATTGAGATGCCTGGTTTTTAAATTCTAGTAAATCCAAAACTCGTCTAAAATTGATGAAACTTGGCATGCTTTCATGGAGCAGCATCAACATGGCATGGTAAAAATTTTGTCCTGTTTGGGGCAGCTTTGGGTATATGCTTCTCACAAACCAGAGCTTCTCACAACAAGCATCATGGTTTCAGTAGGGAATGTCCCACCTTTGGGGACGAAATGATATCCACTGCTTCTTATTGATTCCAAAAAAATTCTTGTGTCAACATAGAACAACAGGAGTGTTGTGTCCATTTTTGTGATTTTTCGGGGTTCTTTTGGACATTTTTATGCGTCAACTGAGTTTTCAATGCATTTATGTGCATAATTCAAATTTGAACTACATGCACATGCTCCGGTGCATACAAATTGGTTGAAAAATCAAATTTGTGTCCTTGGATGCATGCTTAGGTCCCATGCAAGAAATGGGAATGAATTTTAAACACCAGGGCACCATTGATTGCCGGCAAAACATTGGGATGCTTGGTTTTTAAATTCTAGTAAATCCAAAACTCGTCTGAAATTCAAGAAACTTGGCATGCTATCATGGAATGGCACCCGACTTGATGTGGTATTTTTCGTATCCATTTTGAGAGAAGGCGCACTCGAATAATGACAGCCAACAAAGGCATTTTGAAAAAATAGCTTCCACTTTAATATCTCATACGCTTGTATAATTCAAACCGTGTGCGCTCTGTTAACCATTCGCGTGACACCACGTGTCTTGGTTTTAATGGTTGTAAGAGGTGCCATGTAGACAGCTGCTTGACCTTGACTGAACGGGAGGCGTGCAAGCGCAGTCCAGTCCGCAGGCTGACCGAGAGGTGTGCAAGCTGTCCTCCAGTGTGTAGGCTCACCGGGAAGCGTGCGAGCTATACATTGCATAGTCTCACTAGGAAGCGAGCCCTTTGACTTCCATGGCCGCCCGCCTTACTCTCCATTAATGGCGCCCGAGCCGCTGTTTAATATGAGCGGCCTTACTGTTCGCCTCCCGTTCCCCTCCCTCCCGCAGACCTCCACCAACGCCATGGCGCAGAATGATCATCTGCCACTAGTCTTCAAGTTTGGTGAAGTTGACTACGAGCCGGAGAAGACAGAAAATAAGGACGAATGGGGCCTCATGGACATGGCCCAAAATGAGTTGGCCGCGACGGTTGCTGCCCCCGCTCCCGTCCCAGCTCCCATCCCCGCGCCCGCGCCAGCGACCATCCCCATAGCATTGACGGACTGGTCGCTGAGCACTATCCCAGAGCTGGAAGCCGCGGGTGTCAGCGAGGTCTCCGCGGACCCGCGCGAGCTCGTGTACATGCCAGCGCCCGTGCCCGTGCGCGCCCCTCCACCCATCGTGGCGCCGGCCCCCGTGTGTTTGGTTGCACCCACCGCGCCCATGCGTGCCCCTCCACCCATCATGGCGCCAGTCCCCGTGCATTTTGCTGCACCCGCCGCGCCCATGCCCGTGCCCGTGCGTGCGCCCCCCCTCAGCGACCTGGGACGCTGCCGTCGACCGCTACCTCTCAGCGACGCCAGATGTCGTCCTCCCGCGCCACGCCCGTCAATCGCACGACGACATGATGTTTGATTTACAAGTGAAGAACATTTTGTGTTGCCTTAAAGACTTCAACAACGGCGTCCCGGAGGTCGACAACGACAACGACGGCGTGACATGCCGCCTCCACCACCGCCGGAAATAGTTTTTTGGGGTTTAATATTGCATCTCGAATTCTCGATCATATGAATATAAATTCGCAGTGTGACTGAATGAAAGATATGGTTTGAACGAACTTGCATTTTTCTCTCTTAATGTACAGACTTATCAAATGATTTTATTTTGAAAAATCGTCAATGGTTTTGAAATATAAAACACTCATCGCAAATGTTTTAGTTATAACACCCGTATGCAAACTGACAACTTCCCAGGAAGCCAAGGGAAGATGTGCCGAGCAGGATTTCTGCATTCCTTCAATGCAAACGGTTGTTTTGCATGACCCGTGTGCAACCACGTACAAACAATTGGTAAGATTTGCATATCTGTCATTTTGGGTATGTTGCCATTTGTCAAACTGGAAAGATTGACATTTGTTTATCTAGTAACATTGCCATTTGTCAACCTTGTAACACTGCGATTTGTCAAAATATGCAGCTACAAATCACTAGCAATTTTTGCAACTAAAATTACTAGAACTGTTCATATGGACACCACTAGCAGGCGTGAGTTGATTGACGCATATGCAAATGTACCATTGATTACATACAACAAGTCATCAACCCACAACGACAACGAGCATACACGTTGGATTATAGATCATTTCCAACAAAACATTCTAGTAAATTTTTTCTCACACAACAAATAACAAAGCGATGAAATGAACTTCAGCTCAACCACTCGTCGGTGTTGGAAACACTTGCTTTGAACCAAACGTGATTCTCTGGGAACGGCTAGTTGTCGGTGTCAAAACCGGCGGATCTCGGTTAGGGGGTCCTGAACTGTGCGTCTAAGGCGGATGGTAACAGGAGGCAGGGGACACGATGTTTACCCAGGTTCGGGCCCTCTTGATGGAGGTAATACCCTACGTCCTGCTTGATTGTTCTTGATGATATGAGTACTACAAGAGTTGATCTACCACGAGATCAGAGAGGCTAAACCCTAGAAGCTAGCCTATTGTATGATTATATGTATATCTATCGACTAGCCTAGCCCTAGTTTATATAATGCACCAGAGGCCTAGGATAACAAGAGTCCTAGCCGAATACGCCGGTGGGGAGGAGTCCTTGTCTTGACCACCAAGTCTTGTGGAATCTTCCTTGTATGCGGCAGCTGTCCGAACTGGCCCATCAGTATACGGCCATGGGGGTCCTCGGCCCAATCTAACTGACCGGGAGATGGCGTGGTGAGTACCCCCTAGTCCAGGACACCGTCAGTAGCCCCCTAAACTGGTCTTCAAGTTGGGGACGCTCCTCGGTTCTTCTAAACGGTTCTTTGTCTTCAGTCATCGGTCTTGAAAACTGGTTCAACAAATCATCCCATCTTCTATCTTGAGGATTGCCGAGCTAAATCCGAAGATCTCACACGTCGGGTATCCGAGGAGCCCTTTAAGTCCTCGGCCTTTATCAATGCCGTGTTATTTTTATGCCACACCTCGGGTTTGAAGTTGTTCCCGGGCGGCAGCGTCCTCTTGCATCCGAGCTCCAACGTCGGACTGCATTCGAGGTATCTTTTGCAGCCGAGCACCAACGCCAGACCGCTTTCCGAGCTCCAACGCCGGAATGTATCCGAGCTCCAACACCGGACTATGTCCAAACTCCAACGCCGGACTATATCCAGGCTCCAATGCGGGACTATATCCGAGGTGTCATATCACCTTGGTTCAAAAAATTGAAAGAGTGTAGCCGAGCTTAATGCCGGGAATGCCCTCTATGGAGCCAGCCACTGGCGCCCGAGCTTTATGCCGGACTGCTTCCGAGGTGGTGCACCACCCCGACTGTGGGCCGATTTTTTGTCAATATTTTTGATTGGTGCAATTTATTCTCTACCGAGATATATAGCCAGTAGCTCTCAAGGTGTGTATCGGTCTAAAACCCGAGATGCACCTGAAGGATGACATGATACCGCTGATCCCAGTAGCCGCTGAGACTCAGGTTGATTTGCAAAATCGGTCTGAGGATCAACTCCTAGCTCGGCAGAATACTTCGGGACACAAAAAACGGTGTGCAGAGTCCTCGAGACTCAGGTTGGGTGCAGCCGACCAACCTGAGGATCATAATCTCCTCGAAAACTCTATTGCACTTAAATTTTCTACACTGGATTGCCAATGCAGTAGCCCCCGAGACACTGGTCGGGTGGCAACACCAGATCAGGGGATCAATGTGCCCTTTTAGTATTAGTAAATGATAAGCCTGAAGCCCAGTAGCCCCCGAGCCTTAATGCGGGCACGGGTGGCCGAATTAAGGATCGATATCTAGAGTAAAATCACAAATTATGTGCAATGATTCTATGTATCCAAGTACTTTACATCATTAATGCTCGGATCCGCATTGTACAAAACTTTGTTGACCGACCATCGGCTTCCACCTCCTCGGCCAGTAGCCGAGGAGTGTTTGTCCTACTTTATAAAGCCTTTATGAGGGCAAAGATTTACGACAAACAAGGCAATCTGGCCATACGGTTTTATAAACAAAGGTACGCAGAGAGATATGTTTTATTACTGTTTAACATAAGAAATGTCTTCCAAAGAAAATAGTCCCGCTATCGGTTCCTTTCTTTGGGTTTTCATGCTAAGCATGATCATGAAACCTCAGCTCTAATGTAAGGGCAAAATATTGAGGATTTTGTTTGGGAGGCCAGTTACTAGCCCCCGGTAGTGTTCGGCGATAGTCGACGTCGAGTCGTAAACACTTCGGCCAATGTTATGAATGGCCCGTCATTTAACACAGTAATCGGATCGCTGACCAGTTTACGCTTATTGTGATAGTCAGTTTTCGGCTTTCTCCACTGAGGTGCTTAACCACGTGAGCTGGAAGCACAATCGCAGTGGTTCTCCCTTTTCACACCTAGCCGAACAAAGCGGAATGTAAGAGTCAAGCGTAGGAGCCGGGCAACCCAACTATTGACCGAAGACACAATTCAAAACCGATGCATATATAGCAATATCCGAGAATGTTTTTGCCGAATCTCTAAAGGTGTCCGGCATTGTACTATGAGACTTGTGATGAAAACACACAAATAGTTTGAAAGTGCCATAAGCTTGGAAAACCAAAAAATGCCAGTAAAAACTTGATGTCCGAACAAGATCAAGTTTCCGGTGCCAATCCAAAAATTGGAAAAAAAATTGTGCGTCTGTCGTGCTTTGACATGACACATCCGATCTCAAGACTTCAAGCGGGTCAGCCTACGGCTGCATCCTCCTATCCCGAAGGCGGAGTGCTGCTCATTAGACCAGTTTAGCGAACTAAACTCGAGCAGTCACTAGAGAGAAAATGGGTTATCTGGCTATTGACCACACACTCACGTTGAAAAAGGAGCGGTAGAAAAAGACTTTGCAACGACCAAGAAGAAAACACATTTACTATAAATAGCTCATATAAATTTTAAGAGCCCCCAAGTGACTTGGGTAAAAGAATTTTATGTATAATGATTGTATGTACCGAAGTACTTGTATCATATCTATGTTCACCCGAACTTTAAACGCGTCTTAACCGACCGTCAGCTTCTCCCTCTTCGGCCAAGGGCCAAAAAGTGTCATGTACTCCACCTATCAAGAGTATTGATGGTGTTTCGGATGACCAGGCAATCAGACCATAAGGCTGTAACAGACAAAGCGCGCTCAGGGAACTTATGCTATATTACTGATGAAGTGTAAGAAGCATCTTCGAAGAAAATAGTACCCCCACAGATACATTGGTGCTCATTATTACTATGAGACTTGTGCAATAGATTTTTTGTACTCATGAGTTCCGTTGTGTGCCGACCATGATTGAAAACAATAAGAGCGCTAGCTTTCGGCTTCACCCAGTCTGAGGTCAGAGCTCGGATGACCCGATCGTGACAATCGCAGAGGTGCTCCCTTTACACCCTAGCCGAACAATCGGGAACGTAGGGGTAAGCACATGAGCCAGGCAACCCAGCATGCAAATCACTTAGGTCAATATGCTGCATATTGTGGCGTAATACACGAACAAGGAACGAAGCCGTACAAGTATAATCATATGCAAGAGGAAAAGCTTCATCAAGGGAGCCCCCAAATAAACGGGGTATTTGAATATGCGTGTCACAAACAAAGTTTTGACAAGGAACTTTGTCACAAACAACTTTGTGCTGAAAATTATAATGCTTGGTCGAACCGAACAAAATTTAAAACTGAAAGTTTTTGAGCATGAAAGCAACTTAGCTGGTTACTGTGCTCGGTGTTGATGACCCAATTCGGGCTTGTGGCGCGACGAAGACGCCCATTGATCTATGACAGATCCAAAAAGGTTCGCAATCCTCGGCATGGCCGAGGTCCCATCCCCCAGGCCCGAGGTGTCCGAGCAAGGAGTTCGACACTCCGGAGTAGTGACCACCTAACACAGTCAAAATCGATTACCTGCACACATAAAACAGTGCGGTCCAGGAAATAATAATAGTATATATATAATCCTTGCATAATTGCTTTACAGAAAAAATTATTTAAAGAAATGTGGCCTGGCGTCGAAGCTAATGTCGATGCAGGGCGCCAGCGTGATGCAGTGAAGGCGTGACAAATCCTAAATTTGCAGGGCGGTCCGGGCTCCGAATGCGGCGTTCGCCGAACTATGTACAGAAACTGACCGAACCACCACGCGACCGTTTTAATGTGGCCGCCATTTGATAGACCTGTGTACAGATGATGGAACAAACCAGAGTAATAATTTCTTAAGAAAATAAACCCAACAAGCAAAAATTGTTAGGATTAATAGCACCTGGTTTATTTGTTGTAGCATGCCGAAGAAAAGCGACTCCCAAAATCGGGAATCGATCTTCACACCCATTGCCTGGTGGGCGATAAAGCGATGGCCTAGTGATGCTGGCAAAGGTTGGCTTGCCGAGGCAAAGCTCTCGGTCCAGCTAACGTGACAAAGCTGGTCGGCTGGTGACGCCGAAGTCACCGGAGTATGTTGATGAAGAAATAGCCAAGTCCCCGGTCTAGCCGAGGTGATGGAGCAGGCCGGTGAGGAGTGGTTGTAGCTGCCATGTCAGCCGAGGTGTTGAAGTAGTTTGACATGATGGACATTGGATCGAAGAAGCAACAGTGCGGCCATGTCGACCCAGGCCGTAGATTGTGACGCGGCCAATGCTGGTTTGATGAAGTGACCATGCGGTGATGCCGGTGTGCCTGCTCCATGTAATCCGTGGGGTGGCGATGTTGGTGATGATTTATCCTTAACGATTCCGAACTCTTATTCGGCTTGTCGAGTTGAGGATCCGAAGAAGTTGAACTCGGCTTAAAAAGCGACGACATGTCTAGCGCAGGCCGGCAGTCGTGGAGCTATATTGCCGGACTGGTTTGACACCAGCGTGATGGCTAAGATTACCTCAAAGGAGGATTAAAATTTTATGGGCGCGTGTTAAAAACAATGCACAATACCTTAGAAGAAAATTCCTTTTAAAAAGGTTGTCAAATATCACGTTTATAAAGAAACATGAATTCGGGTCGAATCCGTGTTCGCGCAGGAAACAGATCTGAAAAGTGATGCACTAATCGAAAGGTTCCCGGAGTTTGGACGGTCGAATCGAGCTGAAATTTTGAGGGGTGGTAGATAGGGGAATTCCGCAGCCGATGAACGGTTGGATCTTCCAAAGAACTTACGAGCTGGGCTCTGAAGACCACGCCCTAAACTCGTCCAGATTACCGTCTAGATTTGACAGGGCTCCGGTATATCGTAGATTGCCGGAGATTCCTCCCTCGGAACTCGACGAAATTTTGCATGGTTGTTGTAGACTCAATTCCGCACAATTCCACCAAAGGGATCATCAAAGCGACACTCTAAGAGGTAGTGGTAGTGGATACAAGTTCGTTGTTTGAAAAAACAGCACGGTCGCCCGAGGGCAATGTTGACGTTGAGCCCCCGAGCTCCATGGATGATTCCTCCATGATCTTGATAGACATCGGAGTTGATGTTGATGAAGGCCCTCATCTAAACATGATGATCGGAGATGGAGCACGGTCCTCGGTCGAGCCAAGGTGACCAGTCGAGCCGGCGATGAAGATGCCGGCATCGCAGTTGACCTGCAGACGAGCCATCGATCCTTTTGCCGATCACACAGCGGAACTCTCAATGAAAGCACCAATGTCGGTGTCAAAACCGGCGGATCTTGGGTAGGGGGTCCCGAACTGTGCGTCTAAGGTGGATGGTAACATGAGACAGGGGACACGATGTTTACTCAGGTTCGGGCCCTCTTGATGGAGGTAATACCCTACGTCCTGCTTGATTGTTCTTGATGATATGAGTATTACAAGAGTTGATCTACCACGAGATCAGAGAGGCTGAACCCTAGAAGCTAGCCTATGGTATGATTGTATGCACATCTATCGACTAGCCTGACCCTGGTTTATATAATGCACCAGAGGCCTAGGATAACAAGAGTCCTAGCCAAATACGCCGGTGGGGGAGGAGTCCTTGCCTTGACCACCAAGTCTTGTGGAATCTTTCTTGTATGCGGCAGCTGTCCGAACTGGCCCATGAGTATACGGCCATGGGGGTCCTCGGCCTAATATAACTAACTGGGAGACGACGTGGTGAGTACCCCCTAGTCCAGGACACCATCACCAGTTATTGTCAATCTCGAGACCAATGCAAGAATGATCATCGAGGCTGAAGCGGCCTATGTCAGGACCCATATTGGGATGATAGGGAAGCATAGTAATGTCCGAGGTATAAATACATTTGCTTCTCATAAATGGTAGTAACGTTGTGTCAACAGCAGCTGTATCGCCTTCCACCATCATTGCATAGTTTTGTCCAAGGAAGAGCGAGTTTCCTCCAAGACTTTCAATACTTAACCAGGGAGAAGGTGTTGGCACCAGTACACTAGTATCCACCCCGAATACCCTGCAACGGATGTTGGAATAGGTCCGGGGAGTGCGACCATACGAGACAACACGTGCTTCCTTAGGAACATCAACAGTGCCCTGTATACAGACAAGAAGAGGTGATCCATAGGAATAAGTTGCCAGGCGCCACTGAGTATATGGGTCGTCCTTGTCCTCATGCTTGTGATCATCAGCATCGTCATCTCCCCCTTGGTTATAAAAGTTTTCAAGTATAGGTGATGGAATGTTCACAAGATCTTGGAAACACAAGAAGGTTAATTACTAAAGGGAAACTAGCTAACCCGCATGCATGTGGATGAAAATATTATAATTATGGTGAAGACAAATGTACCGAAAGCATAAGGATTCCATGCAAAAACAGTGCCATGAGTGGTGGCAGCAAACACAAGACCCTTGTATTTAATTGCATTACAGTACTCATCCGTCTATAGAAACTGATTTTTGAGCAATATCCATCGAGTCGAACTATGAAGATGGCAACAAGCTTGTAGAAGATAGCGACAACACAAGCATTCCTATAACCCCAAGAGCGGTTGGGAACTCGACAAATTGCTATCTTCCGTAGATGATAGTCAGCATGATCGTATTTGAACTCACGTAGAATACTGGTGTACTCAACCTCTGGGCAGTCGTCTGAGATTTTTGGAAGTGGAACCCGGTGACGAGTGTACACATTCACAAGTTCCCACTCGCAGTTGTACCCAATATAAACAACCCAATCTCCAATTGCGCCTGCCCAAGCCTTGCCCTCAAGCAATGGCATCTTAACATCATACATATCATTATCAAGCGGCATCAACTTACACAAGGCGAGGCTTACCTCGTCCCCGCGCCAGTCAACAGGGTCACGGCGAAGAATATAGGGGAGATCAAACCGCTCCTGGACCCTTGGGTTCCTTGTAATGATGTTATTAGTTGAGTCGAGAATGGTCTTGAACGAACCTGCCTTACTAGCCGAGGTGATGACGTCGCACTGATCAATGAGTTCCTCCACCGCATCATCATTCAGATCGGGGCAAGAATAACGGGGTCGTTTCCAGCCTGTTTCCTCCAAGGAGAAGATGATCAAACAATGGCAGAAGAAAGGGTGAAGGCAAATGGAGGAGGGAGGAAGAGCTAGCGTGCGACAACAGTTCCAAATCGAGAGGGAAAGGCGAAGAGTCGATGGACGGTTGCCACGGTACACGAAGAGGCGCCTGGGGAGCGAACGGTTGCCATAGAGGTCACACACTGACGACAAGGGCCGAGTGAACCGCATGCGTATATCGCACACACCTTGATCTGGCTGACCGTTTCTTTTGTGTTTCCTAATCACAAACAGTTCATCCGACTGGACCGTATGCTATATATTGCACACACCTTCATCTGGCTGCCCGTTTCTTTTGTGTTGCCTAATCACAAACAGTTCATCTGAGTGAACCTTATGTTGTGTATCGCATACGCCTTCATCTGGCTGACCGTTTATTTTGTTCCTCCTCGCAAACAGTTAATTGAACTGAACCGTATGCCCTTCATCACACAGGCAACTAAAATCTGAACCGTGTTTGATGCATCCGTCATCGCAAACGATTTATACATTTTGACGGTTTTCATACACCACCATTTTCGATTATTGCGTTGCACACAGTTTCTCGAAGGGTCTCTGATCGTAGTGTCGCGTTAGCAGCATCCTGCAGTAGTGTGTCTTCGCACTCCATAGTGTTCATGTGAATGTCTTCTCATGTCATAATCTTCACTGTGAATATCTTCACAGACCACCATTGTCTTCAATGTCTTCACACATATTCAGGGGTCATCTCTGGTAGGTAAATCGAATCAATATGGGACTACTACCTGTGTTATCCTGCAATTCTCGCAAACACATTAGTCCCTCAACCAAGTTTGTCATCAATACTCCAAAACCAACTAAGGGTGGCACTAGATGCACTTACAATCTCCCCCTTTTTGGCGATTTATGACAAACCGGTTGAAGTTTTCAACGGGGATAAAAGTATGTGAAAGTTTAAGAATTAAGGCATTGTCTTCATAAGTAGCAAAGGCTCCCCTGAAGATGTGCATATAAGTAGTTTGCTTTTGAATGCAAATGCACATGGAAGGTTTTACTTTATGGAGATCCTCTTCAACTTATGAAGACAATTCATCATGCATATAAAGAGATAACAAAGATAATGACATGCATAATGAAAAGTGGACGTCTGCGGAATTTATCATCGCATCACAAGATAGCACAAAAAGTAGCAGACGACCATCGAGTTTAGGTGTTACAACTCAAAGAACCAAATGTTTCAAAAGACGAGAGTTGTAAAGACTTAGCAAAAATAATGCAACCACCCAATAAGGACCCGCTTGAAGACTATCAACTCATAAGCTTCTCCCCCTTTTGTCAGTAAAGACCAAAAAGGTTTGAAGACATAGAGTATCTACGCGTTCCCATCAGGAGTAGATGAAGGAGCAGGGTCAACGTTGGAGTTTGGTGGTGTAGACGGGCCTGATGCAGTGTCGAGATGCAGTGCAGCCATGGTTGGTGAAGTGGCATTGTCTTCTTCATCGACGAGTCTCACAACAACAGTTGCAGCCAAAGATGAACGCTCAGAATCTTCAATTGAGGGAGTGCGGCGCCAGCTTGCATTTTGTGGAGGCCTGGAATCAAACTTGAAGTCCTCAGTGAAGCCATCTTTGCGAAGATCGTCTTAAGAACAAAGCAATGTGAGACTCTTCCAGGACCGCCGACAGGCTTCATGGGCAACAAATGAGTTCTTGGTGGCCAAGTTTCGAATGCGATTGACATCCAGCAAGATACTCTGCATCTGACACTTTAGCCAGTCATGATGCTTATCCTGCTTCAGATGCAAGGCCACAAGAAGCTCTCGGTCATTGAGTACACGAGATCGCTTCCGAGGCCTTTGGGCAACCGTACTTGCAGTGGCTTCGGTGTTGGCATGATGTGGCACTCTCATATTCCAGATGCAGCGAGTTGTCTGATGAAGAAATCGTTGGTATTGTATATGATGCCATTGATGATATAAAATACCAAAGTCTCCATGGCTCCTTCAAGTTTGGCTTTAGAAGAGTGTCCCTTCATTGTCCATAGAGTACGCCTCAAAATATGATAAACTGTGTGTGGAAAGTACTCGAGGTCCATCACGAAGAACTCTTTGGGGTATTCAGCATCGTGAGGTAGTGGCTTCATCATACTGAGCATCTCACTCATATTTGGCTTGGGCCTCTGGAAGATACTCTGCAGTTCATCTCGATGACGCTGACAACCAGGCTTGTCGGGGATATACCCCGCGGTATGACCCGGCCGGAAGTATGACCCGGTCGGACTTGGCGGCTCACAGAGACTCGGCAAGTATTTGGTGACTTACTGATGACCCCAACAGCGGGTCAGATGGATGACAAGGCCCAAGGCCCAGAAGGCCGCTTCATGTGATGGTGGGCCGGCTTAAGAGGAAGACATAAGTAATATTCTCCTGCAAAGGAAGCAAGACTAGGACTCCACTTGTAATAGAGTAATCCTAATCTTACTAGGACTAGTCATGTAACCCGCCCCTTCAACTTATATAAGGAGGGGCAGGGCTCCCCAAAAGAGGGAGAAGCAGCAAGAAACAATCTCTAGGGCTAGACACAAAGGGAAGCCGGCTTATGCGGCGACTCTCTCATGAGCATAATGAGATCTAGCCACAAACAGCATGTAGGGCTATTACCGGATGATGTTTCCCGGGGCCCGAAGCTGTCTAAATCCTTGTCTTGTGTTGTGTCTCTCGATTCCGCTCAACCCCTCTCAAGCTACTACAAAGATGCGTTGGCCTCACGACTAAGTCCTCACACTAGGACATATGCTGTGACAATTCCACGACAGTTGGCACCCACCGTGGGGCCTGCACACGGTGGTGTTGAGTTCTTGGAGGGATCTATCCTAGGGATCAAGAAGCTCGCAATGTGATCAGATGAAAAAGAGCCGACATGGAACAATCGCGCAGGAAGCCTGCTGTCAGCCGGGTTAATTAATCCTGCTCATTAAACTTTGGAAGGATGTATACAAGATTGAGATCGGGAGTTAGGGTTGCGTCTGTACGCGTCCACAAGTCGCCGAGATCAATCGGAGTTTTTTCCGGAGCAAAAGTATTGCAAAATACGTCAACTAGTCCGATTTAGCAACCGGGTTTGATTGCCGCCCTCTGGTGTGAAGATAAAGCCTGCAGGAAAGTTGATTGACATAAATCTCTGTTTACTACATGGAAAAGAAAACTCCTCAAGGGCACAGATTCTAGGCCAATCATTACCTTACAATGGATTTCACATAAGGCTTTTCAAGTGGCTGTTCATGTCACTTTCTGGTTTTCAAATACTGTACCTGGTTTTTAAAGAGTCCAGAGATGATTTCCGATGGGGCCTTGATGCGTCGACCTGCTACCTGAAAAATTGCTGCTACTGTTCCCTATTTTCGCTGTTGTGGCTACCCTTAAAAAAAGAGGCAACGAACCGGATACGGCTGCGACCCAGTTTTTCGCTATAGTGATTTTCCTTCAAGCCGGCCTGCCTCCTGCTGTGGTTCTCTTGAGGCTCGCCTTGCCGGCGCTAGTCCGCCGCCCTTCCGAGTCGCTGTCGTGCCTCGTCTCCCGTCTGAGTTGCCGTCGCGCCTCGCCTCCCCTGGATCGCCATCACCGACTCGTTGCCGTCTCCGTCATGGATCGGATCCATCCGCCTCCACGGCGCTTATGTCGACGAGCATGAGCGCTTGCTCCGCTGTGGCCGGCCCTGGGCCGCGCCTGGACTGTCTCGCTTTGAGCCGCCACCGGAGGGTCTCCCCGCATTGAGCCGGCACACGATGCGCTGCCGGCCCTTGGGTCGACTCGCGTTCGTTTCAAGCGGTTTAAGCCGCCGCCTGCGCCTCGCTAGTTTCACCTCGGGTAAACGCGACGCCTCAGGTGAGCGGTCTCGTCTCCGCCGAAGCTCGCCAAGCTTTGAGCCGCCGACACCACTGGAGTTCTGACCGCGCTGTGTCCAGCTGCTTCAGCTGCCGTTTCTGTTCGTCAAAACTGCCGCGGTTGTTGTGTCATTTCTGCTGCCGACGCTTCCAAGGTGTTGCATCCGCACCGTGCTCGCTTCACATCCGTGCTGCTGGTCGCTATTGCCTCCGCATCAGAGCCGCCGTGTGGACATGCTAGCAAGTTGAGGATGTTCCTGTACACTGCAAACGATCTTGAGTATTCTTCCATAGATGCTGGTGTGGACCGATGGTCAAAGGTGACCTGTTGTCATAAAAGTGATCTACTGTGACTGTTGTTTTGATACTACGCGGATGTGAGTTCTACAAGTCAGCTGCAACCCGAAGGAGTAAAACCCGTGGTCGCAAATAGTCGTCGCGTATAGCTCCGAGTCACCAGCCTCACGTCACCAACTGTGGGCCGCCACCGCTGCCTCTATGTCTGCCCCGCGGCTTCTATGATTTACCGCTGCCACTTCGAGAGTCGTTGCCTCCATCGTCACAGAACACGCTGCCGCTGCAGTTTCTGAGCCGCCGCCATGGTGATGCCTGCATTTCGCTGCTATGTTGAGCCATCGGAGCCGCGTTGAGCCGCCTCTGCCATGATGAGCCGCCGGAACTATATTGAGTCACCAGTCTGTCTGAGCCGACTCCGTCGTGTTGAAGGATCATCCGTCATCCAAGTAAATTAGGTGATATCCATCTAAGTTTGTTTTATTAGCACGTATTGTTTTTATCAAAAGAACAATTACTTGGTCTATGATATTTTTTTTCACAGGACCATTATTCCTTACAAAAAGGTGTTGCAAAAAGGAGGTGAGCAAATATTATTTTTGCACTAGCGCTCGTCATGCGCAAGTTGTCACCCCCGCTACATCAACACACGCGACAGACTTATTGTCCATGCCCATGGCCAACTCGCCTATGTCCGTGCCATTTCCAATGCCGCGGTCGACTCTCTCGTCGACACCGGCTTAGAACGCCGCTGCCGACTCTCCCCATCCGCACCGGCTTACAACGCTGCGACCAACTCGGCCGTGATTAATTTCAACGTCACTGTGGTGATCATCAACTTCGCAGTGGATAATTTCTGGCTTAACATATCAGGTGAAAACCATCCAGTATATTTTATATTATATATTGTTTTCTTTAAAAGGAAAATTATGCTGGCTTGCAAGTTCGCCAATGCAGGACAAGTTATATCGTTGAGCTGTTGAAGGACTCATACCGGTTTGTATCATGGTCAAATATGGAGAATCTTAAGACAACTCCTCAAGTCACCTTAAGACCCGGGGGCTACAGTGGCATGACTCGGCAAAATTGGCCAGTATCAATAATCCAGAACTTCGGGTCACTGCAGGGAAAAAATAACCCGGCCCCGGATACTACTGCTATATTGATAAGAATTTAAAGGTCGTTAGAAAATTTTCGATTCAAAATGAAGAATGCCGGTTTAGAATCCGGCTCAAGGTAAACCTGTCTCCCACAAAGCTTTGAAGCTCTCAATATCCGGTTTGAAATTCCGGTTTAAAAAGAATTCATCTCTTGCAAGTTTGAGTTTTCAGAAAAAATAACAGGGACCAAAGAGAGTTTGTTGCACAACACAACTCAAACATAGGCACCCGGCGAGCATAGCTCAGAAATATATCACTTGGGGGCTTCCGGCTTATTGAGCTAAGCTATGATTACCCTTTGATCCGGCTCATAGCCACAGTTACAGGTCATTTGGGGGCTTCCTGTTCAAACATAGGTCGTATTCGAACCAAAGAGAACATAGTTGTCGGTACCCTCTTGATCGACGCAATGCCAAACCCACTAGGGGGCATCTTGATCGTATTCAAATCATAGCTTAACCCCTTTTGGGTCTGACTTTGATCTTATTCGAATCAGAGTCGTTAAAAAACTCTCAAGGTCATTTGGGGGCTTCTTGTTCACACATAGGTCGTATTCGAACCAAAGAGAACATAGTTGTCGGTACCCTCTTGATCAGCGCAACGCCAAAGCCACTGGGGGCTACATGATCGTATCCTAGCTTAACCCCTTTGGTATTCGAATCAGAAACCTCAAATTCTTCTTTCTATTTTGCTTAAGTTTTTTGAAAACAGTATTTTGGGTTTGTCTTGAGACTTTTTGTTCATATCTGAAGCATATATGTGGTTTTGATTAACCCGGCTTGACTTTGGATGATAAGTCAGCATCATATGACAATCATAAACATTTGGAAGTTTTGGCTTCTAAAGATTGGGTTATTACCCTTACTGCACATGTATCCTAAACCAGCAATACGATTCAATATCACAGGAACCGGTTTTTCAAACTGGGTTATATTATTCAAATCTTTAATAGCCAACATGACTGGATTTTTATTATGGTTATCAATAACCAATATTACGATTGAGGTTTTCAAAGTCGCTTCAGCGCAATGGATATTATTTTATCAATGGATATAATTTATTCTGCAATGGAAGGAATAGTCCCGAGTCCCTGCAGGCTTACGACCCGGCACTTGGGAGCTACATTATTCAAGTTGAGATTACATCAAATATGCAAGTCCTTTGTCAGTGCCAGCATGCACCATGGCACTTGGGGGATAATGCAAAGTCATTTTTACTGGCCTTATTGAAGACCCGACTCATCACATTGTAATGAGCCGGCCCTTAGGGGCTACCAATTGCTCCTGTCAACAATTCAAGGTACACAAGTCTTAAATCCATTATATTGAAAGGTCCATTACTCAGTTGGAAGAGTACAAACCTCTTAACCTTATGGACGTGGGTTTGAGCCCCATGGAGAGGATTACAACATATGATATTCTTTTCAAGGAAATATTTATAAAGTCCCAGCTCAATATTATCTTACTGAGCTGGTCCTTGGGGGCTACATGTCGCTGCTCAAGTCTACATCTACAAAGTCCATGATCATTATTGCATAATGACCCGGCCCTTGGGGGTACACCACTTGAAGTTTTTGTGAGCATAAGACAATTACAGGTCCCAGGTTGATGCAAGCATGACAATCCGACACTTGGGGGCTACAGGTAACACGGATATAAGGAGAAATACTTTCGAATTCTCAGTTTTGAGCAAATCAGATTGACCCGGCGTCACCAATCATTATGACCCGGCGTCGGCAACAATTATGACTCGATGCCATCAGTATTTACAAACTGGCAATTTTGGTACTATTAAATCGGCAAGTTCTACATCTTCAAACTGGCTGAATATTAGATGAGTATTTCAAGACCAATATTTCTTAAGCCGGCGCTTTGGAAGCTGACTCAAGTGGATTATTCTTCACAATATTTCTCTACAAGAGACCAATGTCAGCAAATTGACTCTGAAGCTGGCCTATTGACCCAGACTTTTCAAAAGAAGTATCTGGATTTTTTGCATTGACAAAGTTGAAACATATCTGCTAAAGAAGATTTGCTATGAGATCATGGACATGTACATATCAGTAAGGAAATGACAAGGACTTAACGATGATCAAATGCCGGCTCAGAAGAACCTTCGACCCGACGTATAATCTATCAAAGTTGGTCTTGATTTGCACGATTAGTTTAACATGGATAAATCCAAATTAAACTAGGGGCTAATGTCGAGGATATACCCCGCGGTATGACCCGGCCGGAAGTATGACCCGGTCGGACTTGGCGGCTCACAGAGACCCGGCAAGTATTTGGTGACTTACTGATGACCCCAACGGTGGGTCAGATGGATGACAAGGCCCAAGGCCCGGAAGGTCGGTTCATGTGATGGTGGGCCGACTTAAGAGAAAGACATAAGGAATATTCTCCTGCAAAGGAAGCAAGACTAGGACTCCACTTGTAATAGAGTAATCCTAATCTTACTAGGACTAGTCATGTAACCCGCCCCTTCAACTTATATAAGGAGGGGCAGGGCTCCCCAAAAGAGGGAGAAGCTGCAAGAAACAATCTCTAGGGCTAGACACAAAGGGGGAGCCGGCTTATGCGGTGACTCTCTCATGAGCATAATGAGATCTAGCCACAAACAACATGTAGGGCTATTACCGGATGATGTTTCCCGAGGCCCGAAGCTGTCTAAATCCTTGTCTTGTGTTGCATCTCTCGATTCCGCTCAACCCCCCTCAAGCTACTACAAAGATGCATTGGCCTCACGACTAAGTCCTCACACTAGGACATCTGTCGTGACAATTCCCCGACAAGGCTTGTAGAACTCGCCTGGAGTGGGTAGGGAAGTAAGCTCGATAATGTCCTGAGCTTTGGCTTCATGGTGTACATCACCTGACATCCACTCAAGGATCCATGTCTTCGGATCCCTGTTGTAGCCATGAATGTGAAGTGTAGCATAGAACTACAGCAGAAGCTCTTCATTCTAGTGCTCTTTGTCCATCACAAATGGAAGAAGACCAACATCCTTGAAGCATTCAAGCGCTTCTTCAAGACAGGGCAGCCCAGCAATAGCTTCATAGTCAAGACGCATGTGTGGAAAGATTCGCTCTTGAATCTACAGAATGCAGGAGTAGTAGTTGCGCTGCTGATGGCTCCAGAGTCGATCTAAAAGAGATCTTTGACTTCGAGTAGGGATTCTTGGCACTATCAAAGAAGGTGTTATGCTCTCTGAAGCTGTGCACATTGAAAGAACCTGGTGTAGTTGCAACACCTGGAAGCCTTGGCAGCCGTGGCTTGGGCTTCTAAACTTGTGGCCTCTGCTCCACATGATAGTCATACTATGGTCCGGGAGTAGTGGGAGGAACCATAATAAGCCATCTAACTGTGACAAGCTGACCATGATCATAGGCATGTTCAATGGTGTGAGGCCTTGGAGGAGGAACAGTGGCTTCAGCTTCTGCATTGGCTTCAGCCATGACAGTGTCATTGGCTACAGTGGTGTTGTTTGTGGCAGCCTCAGTGTTTTCAACCTCCATTTGTTCAATGACAGGAGGGTCAGGCACAATCACATTCTCCTCGAGAATGACTTGATCAGGAGCAGGGGGTGTGGCAACTCTTTCTCCTTCTCTTGTTTCTTCGTTATCTTCATCGGCTGATGCAGCCAGAATGTCTTCAGTAGCTTTGGCTTCAGACGCAGACATTCACAGTAGGGATGGCTTCAGGAAACATTTGACGTGCTACTGAGCTTTGGTGCATTTCCCCTTCTGGAATGCTTGACGTGGTGACCTGTGGCCTGGGGCCTTTATGAAGCCTATGAAATGCGGGCGACGCCTTTGGAGAGGGAGTGGCCTGCACCATGTAGTTGCCATCATCAAGCACCGGAGTGGTGACTTGAAGTGGTGTAGTTCTGGGTGTCTCATCATGGACGGGGGTGTCTTGCTGAGGGCGCTCGACCCATGAGTCATCCTGAGCAATTGGCGTCAATGGACGACTAATGCTGATTAGTTCACTGCTCGTTGGAGCAGGCGATGATACCGGTTGGGGCTCAAGTTGAGGAAGGACTACATCATCTTCAACATTGTCATCACGCCCAATGTCTTCAGTTGTGATGGTGTTAGCAGCTGGAACTTCTTCATGTTCAGGAGCCTCTGTGGAAGCAGGCTCATGGATCACAAGACGACGCTCTTGGTTGATTGAGGCAGGAGGAGCAATAGAAATGGGTACATTGAGGGGCTCAGTGGCTGCAGCACGCTCTTGTGCTTGCGTTTCCTGGCTTCGGCTTCAGCTGCCCTTGTCTTCTTCAGCTCTGAAGTTGCCGAGGCGACCTTAGGCTTCGAGCCTGTCATACTGGCAGGGAAGACAATGCAAGGTTCTTCCTGCCTTGGTACTTTACTTTGGGCATCAGCGGACTTCTTCTTTGTCTTGGCAGCCCTTCTGGGGTCTATGCTAGGACGCCCAGGAGCTTTGCGCTTTTCAGCTTCATTGTGTGCTTGAACGCACTTCTGCGCGTAGTACTTCATGTGCTCATGAGAGCCTTTGGCTTCTTCCCTCTTCTTGTGAAACTGTTCCTTGAGATCATGCAACATCTTCTTGAAGATCTGCACATCAGCCACACTGAGCTTGTCCATATTATTCTTGAAATGAGCCTTCTCATAATCAATCTTGTTTTTGAGTTCAACAATTTTTTGAGCCAGGGCCAACTCATTAGCAATGGCTCTGTGAAATGTGACGCTTATGTCCACAGGGAGCTGAAGATCATCAATATTGATGCTTTGGTCATCGAACCACTCATCGATGAAGTTGTTCAGAATGTCAACATCAAAGAGGGGCAGATCATTGAAGATCTCCGCCTCTTGCTTGCTCTTGATCAGCTGCTCAAGTGCGTCATCACCAAGATCTTCATCACTGGACAGATCAATGGTGTCTTCTTCGTTTCACAGAATAGCAGCAGGAGTTAGTTCATGCCCAGAAATCTTATTGGGCACCTTGGTTTTCTTGGACTTCTCGGCCTTCTTGGAGACACGAGACAAATCTTCAGACTGCACACTAGGTTCAGGTGGTGCAGTGGTCAACAGATTCACACTCGAAGCTTTTGGTGTGGCAGAGGGCTTCAAAGCTTTTGTCTCCTTCTTCTGCTTCGGTGGTCCTGGTGCACCTTTAGAATCTGCGTCATCAGCAGATTGATCCACCATAGCCCTCTGAGCAGTGATGTGACAGAGGAGGCCATCGAAGTTGTGGAATGGGCCGATGACATTTGGATTGGCATCACGTGTGCCATAAGCCCTTGGAGCAGATGGACCAGGGTTGAAGTTGAGTCCTAGCTCCTTCTTGTTCTTTGTAGCTGACTCCTTGGAAAACTCATAGTTGCGCTTGAATAGATTGTCTTTGCGACACCATAACATATATGATGGGTCGGCATTCTCAGGCTTTGGTACTCGGACCATGCATGGGTAGAAGCCTTGAGCAATGGCTTCAGGCTTCGACTTTGGCTGCAGATTCCTATGCAGAATATCTCCCCATGGGTGCTTGATAGCATTCTTCTCTGCATATTCAGGGGTTACAAAGTTATACTTGAACCACTGTTCAGCCCAGTATCTTCGTATCCATTGGATTCGGGTCATGCGCTGACCGTTCCTCAGGATCTGACTTGTACAATTCATACAGATCTGGAGGCAGATCTAGAGCTGTATTGCCTCAGTGTTGCCTGCCACCTTTCCTGACAGATTTTTCTGTGGCCATTATATTCAGACTGAATGGCTTGAGAACAGTGAATGGCTTCTGTCGGTGTCAAAACCGGCGGATCTCGGGTAGGGGGTCCTGAACTGTGCGTCTAGGCCGGATGGTAACAGGAGGCAAGGGACATAAAGTTTTACCCAAGTTTGGGCCCTCTCGATGGAGGTAAAACCCTACGTCCTGCTTGATTAATATTGATGATATGGGTAGTACAAGAGTAGATCTACCACGAGATCGGAGAGGCTAAACCCTAGAAGCTAGCCTATGGTATGATTGTTGTTGTGTATGTTGTCCTACGGACTAAAACCCTCCGGTTTATATAGACACCAGAGAGGGTTAGGGTTACACAAAGTCCGTTACAATGGTAGGAGATCTGCATATCCGTATCGCCAAGCTTGCCTTACACGCCAAGGAAAGTCCCTTCCGGACACGGGATGAAGTCTTCAATCTTGTATCTTCATAGTCCAGGAGTCCAGCCAAAGGATATAATCCGGCTGTCCGGATACCCCCTAATCCAGGACTCCCTCAGTAGCCCCTGAACCAGGCTTCAACGACGACGAGTCCGGCGCGCAGATTGTCTTCGGCATTGCAAGGCGGGTTCCTCCTCTAAGTACTTCATAGAAGATTTTGAACACAAAGATAGTGTCCGGCTCTGCAAAATAAGTTTCCACATATTGCCATAGAGAGAATAACATTTACACAAATCTAATCTGCTGACATATTCCGTAGTGTGACACACCACGGCCAAGCCTTTATCCAAGTCATTTCATTATCCCACCTCAGCCGTCATGCGAGGCGGTTTCCTTGGCACGTCTTGTTAAAGCAGAGATCATGTCCCCTTATTCCGGGATTCTCATCAATACGGGCGTGGGTAACCCAACCGCTTCTAGGACTCCTAGATTATAGGCAAGTCCAAATGGACACGGAGAGGACGCTTGATATTCACCCTCTTTATAAACGGATAAGGCTTTTATTTTTCCCTCCCGTGCTCAATCGAATCCTTCCCCCCACCTCAAGCTCAAGCGCCCAAGGTCCAGGTCAGGTGCTCCGAACCTTCAGTCATGTCCGGATCTAGCCTTCAAGGCCGATGGGTGCCTTCCTCCGTCACAGAAGAAGACATCAAAAAGTTGAGGAAGGCCAGATATCTGACTGCCGAGATTTTG
>NC_041382.1:127789554-127806231 GCF_002162155.2 Triticum dicoccoides
CAGGCCGTCCCCACCCCCGAACCCAACGAGAACGTCGTGTTTGTCTCCCACTTCCTCCGAGGTCTAGGCCTTGCTCTGGATCCTTTCGTCAGGGGTTTGATGTTTTACTATGGGCTAGACTTCCATGATCTAGCTCCGGACTCCTTTCTTCATATCACGACATTTATTGTCGTGTGCGAGGCCTTCCTCCGGGTTACCCCTCACTTTGGCCTATGGCTCAAGACCTTTGAAGTGAAGCCGAAGATGATCGAGGGGCAACATGCAGCGCGTGGAGGTGCCTCAATACGCAAGATGACGGGAGCTCCGTGGCCCAAAGGTTCCATCCTAGAGGTGTCTGAAATGTGGCAACAGGAGCGGTTCTACATCACGGCTCCTAGAAGTGCCAAGTGGGCGGCCCCCTGTTTTCCGCTCGGGCCCTCCACCACAGCTGATGTCATGGATCAGCAGAGGTCTGAGCTGGGGTCCAGCCAAGGACGTGCCTATACTGCAAACCCGCATTCGAGATCTCTTCAATGGAGATTTCAGTTTGGTTGCGGTAATACAAGTTATGCTAGTTCGTCAAGTCCAGCCTTGCAAACACCGGCCTCTTCGCCTGTGGGAGTTCAATCCCGAGGGACCACGTGTCATTCAAAATTTTCTCGGCCTGACGCACGAGGAGATGTACAAGTCATTCTTCGGACCTCAGCTGGAGTGTCCGGAAATCACCGAGGACGTGGGCCTGAGTAGTAACCGCGCCGCCGAACAGGTAAGGCATCTTCCGGCCGAACATACTATCTCTCCTTTGTTATGAAGTTATTTTTGATAGTCCGCTTTTTGACCAGGACTGGCTAACAAAGGCAAAGTTGATTCGTGTTCGGCCCCCCTCCCTGAGGGTTTGGAAAATCCGGTATTGGAAAAGATGCGCCAGACCGCACCTTGCCCGGAGCCTTGAAGGAAGATACTGTGGAGGATAATGCGGGCGGACGCGGGCCCCCAACGCAGCCCATTCTAACCGAGGGAGAGAGCGTCTCCATGAAGGAAGACGACCAGAAGAGGAAAAGGACTGCGCCCGGGGATTCGGAAGCCGAAGCTTCCAAACGGGAGAAGAAGTCTCCCACAGAGGATCCTACCATGGGGGGTGCTGTTGCCACACAAAGTCCACGGGGGGATCGATTCTCCCGCGAGTCGTAAGTGACCCGAAATACTTTAATAGTACAAATATGTCATCTTTTTTCTTCTGAGAAAATAACCACCGCATATATTTTTGCAGTTCGGGCCTTAGCCCCTCTCAAATGAGCTCATCTTCGGGGGATCTTCTTTTAGAGATGATGGAGAGCGAAACGCCTCCTCCGGACTCCTCCACTCTGGAAGCGGGCGACCCTGAAGTGTCGTCGTGGAGGGCCTCTCCGAGTCCGTGAGACCGGAAGATAATCCTATTGACCCCCGAAACTCCCAGTGTCCGGCTCCCGAAGAGAGCAGACAAAAGAGTCCGGCACCATATAGTGTGCGATCGGATGTTCTAAGGGAGTTGGTGGGGCGAGCGGCCATCTCAGATGAACACCATGTGCTGATGAATATGGTGATGGAGAGAATATCGTCCGCCGAAAGTAGATTGCATGAAGCTTTTATGAGTCTACTGATAGGCTTTGAGGTACGTGAAAGAATGTATGATAGTCCTGCACATGCTAGGTGTGCCCTGTGTAGATAGTAGCCCCTGAGACTCTAGTTGTCGTCGGAAATGACGGTGAACAGAGGATCATATTCCCAGGTAATAACCATACTGCCTCTATGTGCAGGTGATGGAAGCTCCGGTGGCTAGCCGGACTAGCGAATTTGCCCATTTAGAACAGCAGTTGGATGCGGCAGACGCCGACATCGAGCTTGTTAACAAAAGGCATGACGAGGCACAGGGTAAGTGTCTTTATCTGGTAAAGGCCACATAGGAAGAGCGGCATGATGCCAGTATCTTCAATATGTTGTGACTGCAGATGGAGCTGCCACTGTTGAAGCCTTGCGGGCGGAACTTGCCCGAGCCAAGGAACAAGCGAGGTTGGGTAATGCGGCTGCTTTGAAGGCGGCCGAAGAGTTGCAAGCCGAGAAGGCCGCACATGGCGAGAGCCGAGACAAGATGGCCATAGAATTAAAAGCCGCTGCCGACCGTTGCCGGGTTCTTGAAAAGGAAAATCAAGAGAAGGCATCAGACCTTGAGAAGGCTGCTGTGATGAAAAAGGACCTCCGCTCTGCTATGAGGGCAAAGAAGGAGGAGCTACGGGAAGCCGGGAATATTGTGGCTGGGAAATCCTTTATGCTGCGGAGGAAGTTCGGAGATCCACGGTATGCCCCTCTGGATCGGCTGTGGAGTTCGGAGGATGTATATATGGATTTGGCGGCAAGCACTGCCGATGCGGCCAAGTATTTCCAGGGTCAGACGGACCATGAAGTAGACCAGCTGTTTTGGAGACAATTCCATTCTCCCGAGCGTCCGCTTTCATTGACTGACCAATTAGCCAAATGGGCCGAACTGAATAGGTTGTCCGGACTTTCCATGAGGTCTGTTGTGGATCAGCTATGGCCGGAAAGGTCAAAACCGAACAGCTATTTCAGCTTGGTGCAGCAGTTCCTTGACGTGGTGCCGTGTATTAATGCAATGAAGAGGTCGGCGTGCATAGAGGGCGCACGGATGGCCTTTGCCCGTGTTAAAGCATACTAGGCGGAGATGGATGCTACCACTGTTGCAGCACAAGATTCGGCCATAGGTCGAAGGGCTGCTGAGCACTACTTTGAAGAAGTTCTTGAGGGTGCTCGTTTGATAGAGACCCAGTTCTCAAAAAATATTATGTTTGAGTGATATGTAATCTCATTGTAAGCGAAATGCTTTTATAAATTTTTATAAGGCTATTTTTATACTTTTGCCTGAAAGTAATATTATGCCTCCTGGGCGGCCGTTTGTGTATACATATGTATAACCTGAAAGATTGCAGCCGTCGGCTTCAACCCTCACGCATATAATGCGGAGGTGCTCGCAAAAACACGCGTTCACACTTAACCCAACGTCTTGGTCCTATTAAGGAGGTGATAGCGGAGCGAGCGAGGCAACCGGACTATAATGCTTTAGCACTTTCACTTAGCCATAGGAGTTTGACAGTGGGGCTACTAGATAGCCCCTGGTGGCTCCGCACTCTCCCGATCTCGGGGTGCGTACATGCCTGGCCGGAAAACGGCCCTTCGTTAAGGCGGAGGAATTCTAACATTCCCACATGTCATCCGGATGAACCAGGGCACAATCGCAGTAGTTCTCCTGGTGCTACCTTAGCCACTAAAGCGGAACGTAAGGCACCAAAACACAGGAGCCGGGCAAACCCAACATTTGACCAAAGACAATGATTCGGAGCTGATGCATATAGGGCCAAACTCGCGACGCCGAACACTCCCTAAGGTATTCGGTCTTTGTGGTATAAACTGGGCCTAAATAATGGCCTTTGTAAGAAGCCCCTTGTGTCTAGGTACGTGCATTGTTCTGGCGTGGCCACATGCCAAGACGTCAGCATCCTTCTCAACGGTGGATATGTATCAACAAGAGACAGTAAAAAAGGTTTACGCAGGGTCTTAATCTAAAAAGAATCCTTGCAGCGGGTCCCTGCTGCACGTCTGCGCCTGTGTCTCCGTTGAGCCGTATCCTGGATGGGTGTAGTACGATGATCGTCTGTAAAAGAGAGGAATTTAGGTGAAAAAAAGTTGTCATGCAAAAAGATAGTTTGTTAAAGAAACCATGTGTAATTCAAGGTGAGAAGAAATTTCCACTTGTCTACGCATGTTGAGCCCCTTGTATCGACAAATAGGGGTGTGACCATTTATTCGGTATAAGTAGCGGCGCCGGACTCGATTAGTTGTGTCTGAGGTCTTGACGACCTATTGGATGCTTTCGCTGGTCCGGGCGCCTTTAGTGTGCGGCTGCCAAGGCAGCCTCACTCTCTTCGGCGCGCAGAGATCGCTTGATATTTCCGTGCACTGTAATGATGCCACATGGACCGGGCATCTTGAGTGTGAGGGAGGCGTAGTGTGGTATTGCATTAAAGCGAGCGAAAGCTTCTCGTCCGAGCAGTGCTTGATAGCCGCTTTGAAATGGAGCGATGTGGAAAGTTAAATGCTCACGACGGAAGTTATCGGGGGAGCCGAATATAACTTGTAGTAGGAGGGAGCCCGTACAACGAGCCCCCAGGCCTGGCGTTACTCCTTTAAAGGTAGTATTGCTATGGCGAATTTGTATTGAGTCTAACCCCATCCCGCGGATTGTATCCTGATATATTAGGTTTAGGCTACTGCCGCCGTCCATCAAGACTCGTGTGAAGTGGTATCCGCCAATTACTGGGTCTAATACCAGGGCAGCCCATCCTGCGTGTCGGATACTTGCTGAGTAATTGCGATGGTCGAAAGTGATCGGTTGAGACGACTAGTGACAGGACTTCGCGGTGACAGTCACTTGGGTATATTTTCCTGGGGGTGCCGCGTTGTTTTTTCCCTTGATCACGTGTAACACGTTTACTATTTTGACTTCTGGTGGAAATTTCTTTTGTTCCCCCGTGTCTTGCTTGGGGTGCTCGTCCTCGTCTTCACTTGGTGTATCCTCCCCCTTGTGTACGGCGTTGAGCTTGCCGAACTACTTGAAGACCCAACATTCTCTGTGGGTATGATTAGCAGGTTTACCAGGGGTACAATGAATCTGACATACTTGGTCCAGAATTTTGTTGAGGCTGGACAATTCATCCCTAGTGCCTTTAGGGGGCGGCTTTTGACCTGGCCGAGAGCTTTTGAATCCGGCATTTACTGCCGTGCCCTTTGTGTTGTCTTCTTTATTCCGGCGTTTGTTATTGCTGTTGCGCCGTGATTTCCCATTTCCATCTCTAACTTCAGATGTACTAGGGTCGCTGGTGCTGCATCTGGCTAGCCAGCTGTCCTCACCCGCGCAAAAGCGGGTCATGAGGTTTGTTAATGCGGCCATCGTTCTCGGCTTATTTTGGCCGAGGTGTCTGGCGAGCCATTCGTCACGGACGCTATGCTTGAAAGCTGCCAAGGCTTCAGCGTCCGGACAGTCGACAATCTGGTTCTTTTTAGTGATAAACCTGTTCCAAAGCTTTCGGGCTGACTCTCCGAGCTGTTGAGTTATATGACTCAAATCATTCGCATCCGGAGGTCGGACATAAGTCCCTTGAAAATTTGCCCGAAAGGCGTCTTCGAGCTCTTCCCAACTTCCAATGGAGCTTTCAGGGAGGCCTTTGAGCCAGTGACGAGCTGGCCCTTTGAGCTTGAGGGGTAGGTACTTGATGGCGTGGAGATCATCTCCTCGAGCCATATGGATATGAAGGATGTAGTCCTCAATCCAGACCCCAGGGTCTGTTGTTCCGTCGTATGCCTCTATGTTTACGGGCTTGAATCCCTCTGGGAATTCGTGGTCCAGCACCTCATCGGTGAAACATAGGGGGTGTGCGGCACCCCTGTAGCTGGGTGTACCGCGTTGTTCGGATGTTTGTGTTGCATTGTATGCTGGGGCGCGCTTGCGTGGTCCATAGATGGATCTTGTTGCACCGTCCTTTGGGTGCGAGCCCTCGCATGGGTCGCGTATTGTATTGTGAGCGGCGGTGTATGCCGCTCTGTGTTGGTAGAGGGGTCGTCTATCCGACCAGGTGGCTGCTTTGATATTTGGTTGTGGGGGTTCTGGGGCCTCCTCATCGAATTCGGGTAGCAGCTTCCGCTTTGGGTAGCTCTTGGAGGGGCGATTGTCGCCGTACCTTGCTGCAGTGTTGAGTATTTTACTCCATATGATTTGGAGCGTGTCTTGCGCGGCCTTGAGCCTTTGCTTCTGCTTTTTCAGACTCCTCGCGGTGGCAACAAGCCTTTTACGGGCAGTCTGCTGCTTCGGGTGTCTGTCCGGCGTTATGTCATCCGGACCATTATCCTTGATAGGATTTGTTTGTTCGGTTTGATTATCCGGATTGCCATTGTCCGGGAGCGGTTCGCCCTGCTCCAGCGCTAGGTCTGTGTGATCGCTATTTTGTCGAGGCGGGATTTGGGGCGGCGCTTGCATCGCCGCTTTGACTGCTTTTCGAGGGAACAAGCCTCCGGTGCGTCCTTCCGTTCCTCGTCGTCATCTTTTGGTGCGTCCACCATGTATACGTCATATGACGAGGTGGCGTTCCAGGGCCCAATAGGCGCTGGTTCTTCATCGTCTCCTTCATCGGCGTCCATACCGTCAATGTCTTCGGAGTCGAAGTCGAGCATGTCGGTTAAATCGTCGACAGTGGCTACAAAGTGGGTGGTGGGTGGGCTTTGAATTTCTTCATCATCCGCATCCCAATCTCGCTGACCGTAGTCCGGCTTGGGCTCTCCTGGTAAAGAGAGAGACTTTAGTGATTTTATAATATCGCCAAAGGGCGAGTGTTGAAAGATGTCCGCGGCAGTAAACTCCATGATCGGCGCCCAATCGGATTCGATCGGTAGAGGCGCGAATGGTTCGGAGTTCGGGGAGGAGTCCGGCTCCTTGGAATCATGAGTCTCGCGGAGTGCGGGGCTGGTGTTTGGCTCGATCGCCGTTAGGATCACAGCCCCCGAGGCGGCGTCCAACCACCCATCCTGGATCGGCGTGGTGGGCTCCGAATTAAAGGTCGAAGCCGATGCGGGTGTGGCCTTCAGGGCACTGTTAGGCGGCAGAGCTAGATCATGCTTGTCGTGGCAGTGCGGCACGCTCAGCAGTGGCTCAAATCCGTCGAAGATCAAGTCCCCGCGGATGTCAGCCGTGTAGTTTAAACTTCCAAATCTGACCTGACGGCCAGGGGCATAGCTTTCGATCTGCTCCAGATGGCCAAGTGAATTGGCCCGCAGTGCAAAGCCGCCGAAGACAGAGATCCGTCCGGGGAGACAAGTTTCACCCTGGACCGCATCACTATCGATGATCGTAGGAGCCATCAAGCCTAACGGCGACGACACAGAGGAACTCTCAATGAAAGCACCAATGTCGGTGTCAAAACCGGCAGATCTCGGGTAGGGGGTCCCGAACTGTGCGTCTAGGCCGGATGGTAACAGGAGGCAAGGGACACGAAGTTTTACCCAGGTTCGGGCCCTCTCGATGGAGGTAAAACCCTACGTCCTGCTTGATTAATATTGATGATATGGGTAGTACAAGAGTAGATCTACCACGAGATCGGAGAGGCTAAACCCTAGAAGCTAGCCTATGGTATGATTGTTGTTGTGTATGTTGTCCTACGGACTAAAACCCTCCGGTTTATATAGACACCAGAGAGGGTTAGGGTTACACAAAGTCGGTTACAATGGTAGGAGATCTGCATATCCGTATCGCCAAGCTTGCCTTCCACGCCAAGGATAGTCCCTTCCGGACACGGGACGAAGTCTTCAATCTTGTATCTTCATAGTCCAGGAGTCCGGCCAAAGGATATAATCCGGCTGTCCGGATAGCCCCTAATCCAGGACTCCCTCAGCTTCCTTCTACTGGTCAGACAGGAGCTGGCCTCAAGGGAGTGCATATGATGTTGTAAGTACTCTGCAAATGAATGCAGACTATGAGAACCAATGGATTCTCCCACGGACATGTACCTATGACAGCATTAGAGATGCGAGGGAAGGGGAAGAGGTCATATGCATTCTCAGAAGATTTTTAAGAAAAAGTCAGTTTGAAGACATTGACATCATAGAGCGAAGACATTCACTTATTTGAAGACAGTTGGTTCCAGATTTGTACTAATCCATGAATAAGTACAAGTGAGGCATCTAACTAGTTATGAAGCATAAGTGAATATTCTTAGCATGATATGAGATGCAGATAAGGACAGATCCATACTTGGAAGTGTAGAAACCACTTTTGGTTGAAGTGAATGGATTTTACGGATCGAAAAGGCAGTAAAGAGTGAGATTTAATTACCGCTGATGAACTGCAAGACAAGGCAGAATTAGAAACCGAGCAGTTCAATCTTCCATGCCCTGACTTGGCGACGGAAGACACCTACGCGGCGACGGAGAAGACAAGGTCCGCGGCCAGCGTGAGGATGGCATCGAAGAAGTCGCGGCAACTAAGCGCTTCGTCTCCAGCGTCGACGCGAGCTAGCAGAGGCGCTAGGGTTTGTGCAAGGTGGCGAGGTGGAAGAAGAGATAATGACCGTGGTGTGTGTATTTATAAGGATAGGGATGACACAACGTAATTATGCAAGTGCCCCTGGCGGTTCACATCTGAAGGACACGTGGCCTGCATGTAACTTATTGGAAGTTATTCCATGTTCCCACGCACGCCTGGATTGTCGGGTGGTCATTCCGGCTTCTCCGGTATTCAGGCAGAAAGGATATGGCATTTAAAACAGATTTAAATGTTTGTCTCTATGTCTTCTTGTAAGTGCATCTAGTGCCACCCCTAGTTGGTTTTGGAGTATTGACGACAAACTTGGTTGAGGGACTAATGTGTTTGTGAGAATTGCAGGATAACACAGGTAGTAGTCCCTCATTGATTCGGTTTACCTACCAGAGATGACCCCTAAAAATGTGTGAAGACATTGAAGACAATGGTGGTCTGTGAAAATATTCACAATGAAGATTATGACTCGAGAAGACATTCACGTGAAGACTATGGAGTGCGAAGACATAGTTGTTTCGTAGTTTCCTTTTCTTCTTTGTTGAGTCATAGGAACCACCGCACTGTTAAGTGGGGTCCAAGTGAACAAAGTCAGAGTGACTGAAGTGATGCTCAACCAAATCCTATGTCTTCGAGCGAAGACAATGAGAGAAAATCTCATCCAGAGCTGGATGAGTCAGCTTTACTTGTAGCCCAAGTCAAGCTGCCGCGTGTGTTTGAAATCTGACCGTTAGACACGTGTCAGTTCCTTAGTGACATAGGGTCATTTCAGACAAATCAGGTTGGGTTGCCTCCTGGCTATAAGTATCCCACCCCCTACAACATAAATTTGTGGCTGCTCAGAGTTAGTACACGGCTTTTGTCGTTTGAGAGCAACCCACCTCCAAAGCATTTGAGAGAGAAATCCTTGCGAGGACAAAGCCCTAAACACCCAGAGCCAAAGAGTGTTAGGCATCACTAAAGTTTGCCCTTATTAAGGATTATATTGATGGGTTGCGTTTCACTACTGCACATGATGATTTTGATAGATATAATACGCATGTGCTTGCTGCTCCTACTTGCAATTATTATGAGAGAGGAACTATATCTCCACCTCTCTATGTTTCCAATATGATAAAATTGCAAAAAACTGATTATACTATGCATTGGCCTTTACTATGTGTGCATGAATTGTTCTTTTATGACATGCCGATGCATAGGAAGAGAGTTAGACTTCGTTGTTACATGATATATGTTACTTTGTGCTCACTACTAAATTACAAATCATTGTTAATTAAAATTGGCTTTGATATACCTTGGGATCCGGGTGGATTCACTACTTGAGCACTATATGCCTAGCTTAATGCCTTTAAAGAAAGCGCTGCCAGGGAGACAACCCGGAAGTTTTAGAGAGTCATTTAGTTCTGTTGAGTGCTTTTATATAGTTTTAAAACAACAAAAATAAAGAGGGGAACCCAAAACTTTTTCAAAAAGGAAAGCGAAAGTGAGAAAGACGAGCATTGTTGAAGTGGGAGCTAGCCTTGAACTTTGTTCATGCTCACGGAAACTTTGTGAATCTTGATTACAGAAAATTTTCAATAAAAATAATTATCCCCTTGTGCAATTCCATTGTATTATAAAAATAATGTGCCAAGGTTTGCCTTTAGGATGTTTACAATGCTTGTTGGTTTGTACGGTGCAGGACAGAAACTTTGGCTGTAGTGCGCGATTTTACATTTTTACTGGAATGTCAAACGGTTTTGATTCCTTTTGCAATGTATTTATATACAATTTTTTTCTTCTAATTTTGGCAGAAGTTTTCAATTACCAGAGATATGGTGAATGTTCATATTATTACAGACTGTTCTGTTTTAGACAGATTCTGTTTTTGATGCATAGTTTGCTTGTTTTGATGAAACTAACGATTTATATCAGTGCATTAAGCCATGGAAAAGTTATATTACAGTAGACACAATGCAAAAACAAAATATGAATTGGTTTGCAACAGTACTTAGAGTAGTGATTTGCTTTATTCTACTAACGGATCTTACCGAGTTTTCTGTTGAAGTTTTGTGTGGGTGAAGTGTTCGATGATCGAGAAGGTCTCGATGTGAGAAGAAGGAATAGAGGCAAGAGCTCAAGCTTGGGGATGCCCGCGGCACCCCAAGTAAATATTCAAGGGGACTCAAGCGTCTAAGCTTGGGGATGCCCCGGAAGGCATCCCCTCTTTCTTCAACAAGTATCGGTATGTTTTCGGATTCGTTTCATTCATGTGATATGTGCATATCTTGGAGCGTCTTTTGCTTTAGTTTTCATTTTTCTTTTATGCACCATGCTGGTATGAGATAGTCCTTGGTTGACTTATAGAATGCTCTATGCACTTCACTTATATCTTTTGAGTATGGCTTTATAGAATGCTTCATGTGCTTCACTTATATCATTTGAAGTTTGGATTGCCTGTTTCTCACATAGAAAACCGTCATTTGTAAAATGCACTTTTGCTTCACTTATATTTGTTAGAGTACGGGCATATCTTTTGTATAATGAATTAAACTCTCTTGCTTCACTTATATCTATTTAGAGAGATGACAGGAATTTGTCATTCACATGGTTAGTCATAAAATCCTACATAAAACTTGTCGATCACTGAATATGATATGTTTGATTCCTTGCAATAGTTTTGCGATATAAAGATGGTGATATTAGAGTCATGCTAGTGGGTAGTTGTGGATTGTATAAATACTTTTGTTGAGGTTTGTGATTCCCGTAACATGCACGTATGGAGAACCATTATGTGATGAAGTCGGAGCATGATTTATTTATTGATTGTCTTCCTTATGAGTGGCGGTCGGGGACGAGCGATGGTCTTTTCCTACCAATCTATCCCCCTAGGAGCATGCGAGTAGTAATTTGTTTCGATAGCTAATAGACTTTTGCAATAAGTATGTGAGTTCTTTATGACTAATGTTGAGTCCATGGATTATACGCACTCTCACCCTTCCATAATTGCTAGCCTCTCTAGTACCGCGCAACTTCCGCCGGTACCATAAACCCACCATATACCTTCCTCAAAACAGCCACCATACCTACCTATCATGGCATTTCCATAGCCATTCCAAGATATATTGTCATGCAACTTCCATCATCATCATATACATGACTTGAGCATTCATTGTCATATTGCTTCGCATGATCGTAAGATAGCTAGCATGATGTTTTCATGGCTTGTCTGTTTTTTGATGTCATTGCTACGCTTGATCATTGCACATCCCGGTACACCGCCGGAGGCATTCATATAGAGTCATATCTTTGTTCTAGTATTGAGTTGTAAGTAAATAAAAGTGTGATGATCATCATTATTAGAGCATAGCCCCAGTGAGGAAAGGATGATGGAGACTATGATTCCCCCACAAGTCGGGATGAGACTCCGGACTTTAAAAATAAATAAAAGAGGCCAAAGAAGCCCAAATCAAAAAATAGGCCAAAGAAGCCCACCAAAAAAACAAAAAATGAGAGAAAAAGAGAGAAGGGCCAATGTTACTAACCCTTTACCACACTTGTGCTTCAAAGTAGCACCATGTTCTTCATATAGAGAGTCTCTTGAGTTATCACTTTCATATACTAGTGGGAATTTTCATTATAGAACTTGTCTTGTATATTCCGATGATGGGCTTCCTCAAACGCCCGAGGTCTTCATGAGCAAGCAAGTTGGATGCACACCCACTTAGTTTTCAGTCTGAGCTTTCATACACTTATAGCTCTTAGTGCATCCGTTGCATGTCAATCCCTACTCACTCACATTGATATCTATTGATGGGCATCTCCATAGCCTGTTGATACACCTAGTTGATGTGAGACTATCTTCTCCTTTTTTGTCTTCTCCACAACCACCATTCTATTCCACCTATAGTGCTATGTCCATGGCTCACGCTCATGTATTGCGTGAAAGTTGAAAAGGTTTGAGAACATCAAAAGTATGAAACAATTGCTTGGCTTGTCATCGGGGTTGTGCATGATTTGAATACTGTGTGTGGTGAAGATGGAGCATAGCGAGACCATATGATTTTGTAGGGATAACTTTCTTTGGCCATGTTATTTTGAAAAGACATGTTGCTTTATTAGTAGGCTTGAAGTACTATTGTTTTATGTCAAATAATAGACTATTGCTTTGAATCACTCGTGTCTTAATTTTCATGCCATGATTAGATTACATGATCAAGATTATGCTAGGTAGCATTCCACATCAAAAAATATCTTTTTTATCATTTACCTACTCGAGGACAAGTAGGAATTAAGCTTGGGGATGCTGATACGTCTCCGTCGTATCTATAATTTTTGATTGTTCCATGCCAATATTCTACAACTTTCATATACTTTTGGCAACTTTTTATACTATTTTTGGGACTAACATATTGATCCAGTGCTCAGTGCCAGTTCCTGTTTGTTGCATATTTTTTGTTTTGCAGTAAATCCATATCAAATAGAGTCCAAACGGGATAAAAACTGATGGAGATTTTTTTTGGAATATATCTTATTTTTGGGAAGAAAAATCCACGCGAGACGATGCCCGAGGGGGCGACGAGGCAGGGGGGCGCGCCCCTCACTACAAAACAAGACACATCCGTGACATTTTGGGCCGAACGAATTTTTTTCTGTCATACATATGACACTTCTATGACGATAATTGTGACAAAACCCGGTATCATCATAGATGTGGTGGGCTCCTACTTCTATGACAAAAAATCATGATAGAAAATGGGCTTTTCGTCCTGGGCGGGCCGGAGATGTAGCTGCATGACATTCTTTGGGTCGTCCATGACGGAAAAAACCATGGTATAAGCGAGGGCGAGGAAAATTTCGGGGAGTTCCCGGTTACGGTGGGAGGTCGGGGGCCGAGCGATGCGCGTTTCTCTCATACACGTACGCATGTGTGTGCGAGGCGTTGGCTCTAACTGAACCCAAGAGAGGCGTTGGGCTCTAACTGAACCCGAGCGATTGCACTACAGGCTATGCGTTACTGAAGCCGAGCGATCGATCGATGGCTGTTAACTGAACCCGATCGAGCGATTCCTTCGCTACTGCTGCTAACTGAAGCCGATCGATGCTGCCTCTGGGATGAACAGTGAGCGGTGGCATTGCCTCTAGATGAACAGGACCCCGTGGTGTGGAGGGCTGGATGAACAGTAGACGGTGGAGGGGTGCCCGTGGAGGGGTGGTTGAACAGGACCCCGTGGTGTGGAGGGCTGGATGAACAGTAGACGGTGGAGGGGTGGTTGAACAGTAGCCGGTGGAGTAGCGCGCGGTGGAGGATGGATGAACAGGAGCCCGTGGAGTCTGGAGGAGGTCGACGGTAGCCCGTGGAGGCTGGAGGAGGCCGACGGTGGAGATGAACAGTATCCCGTGGAGTCCCGTTTTGCGGTACGCCACACCCCTCCTGATGAACAGGACCTCCGTTTCGACCGTAGGAGGTCCGTTTCGTCCGTTTTGCGGTACGCAACACCCCTCCCGATCAACAGGACCCCCGTTTCGACCGTAGGAGGTCCGTTTCCTCCATTTTGCAGTACGCCACACCCCTCCCGATCAACATGACCCCCGTTTTGACCGTAGGAGGTCCATTTCATTCATTCTGCGGTACGCCAGGCCTCGTTTCCATCGCCTGTTCCGTCCAAGCCCTCTCGATGAACACGATCACGCATTCCGTTCTGATCCAGCCGGTTGGCTCCCACGCGTTCCATTGCCTCCCGATGAACACGATGCATTCCGTTGCCTCCCGATGAACACGACGCATTCCGTTGCCTCCCCATGAACACGACGCATTCCGTTGCCTCCCCATGAACATGACGCATTCCGTTGCCTCCCCATGAACATGACGACGTCGCTGTTTCTCCGTTCCGACCCAGCCATGTACACGAGCCCTAGCCGTACATATGCGCGAGTAGGCATTTGAGACCCTGCCCGTATGTACACATACGTGGCCGTATTTTCTTTCTTGCACCTTGGCCGATGTATGTACGTGTACATGCTACATGCGCGCCTCTACTACGACACGTGCGCGCCTCTACATCGACCAGTATGTACGTACACGTTCGTGACCAGAATGACAACGCTACGTACACTTCAACCAGGTGAGTCCCGACTGTCAGGTACTTCCTTGCCTGCGAAGATGTAGCTGGTGGGTCCCAGCAGTCATGGGGGCGAATCGTTTTGTTTTTTTGCGCGGACGCACTTCCTTGCGTGCGAAGGTGTAGCTGCTAGGTCCCAGCAGTCAGGGGGGCGAATCGTTTTTTTGCTCGGACGCACTTCCTTGCGTGCGAAGGTGTAGCTGGTGGGTCCCAGCAGTCGGGGGCGAATCATTTTTTTTCGGACGCACTTCCTTGCATGCGAAGATGTAGCTGGTGGGTCCCAGCAGTCAGGGGGGCGAATTGTTTTTTTCGGACGCACTTCCTTCTGTGCGAAGATGTAGCTCGTGGGTCCCAACAGTCAGGGGGTGAATCATTTTTTTCATGAAATACGGTGGCCCATCCGGTGGGTCCCCGTTGTCAGGTGAAGGAATAATTATTTTGCGCGTAATAAGGAGGCACTTCCTTGTGGCTGCCGTGGACCCAGCTGTCAGCCTCTCCACGTACAGTCCACGCCCGATGGAAGTCGTTCCTTGACCATGTTGACCTCGTCGCGCCGAGAGCACCAGGGCGGTGGACGACGAAGAGGCCTAGGAAGGGGACGACACGGAGCCAGGGAAGACGCGACAGTGGATGCACACGCGGAGAGGAGTATGAGGGTTCACTGGTTCGGCTGCGCTGCCGTCGCCGCAGAATAACAGGGGGTGTGGGTGAGTGGACGGATGGCCTGGCCAGCGGTGGGAGTAGTAGGGGGCGGTGAGGCCTCTGCGGCAGCACAGTCGGCCACGGGAGGCAGGAGCAGGCGGCACGATCGGTGCTGCTTTGGGCGGCTGGAGCAAGAAGACCAGAGGTTGAAGAAGCACGACGGCCGTTGGATGGACATCGTACGGTCACTGCAGCTAGAATCGTTTATATTGACTAAGTTGACAAAGCCCTTGGTACGTCAACTTAGTAGGCCCACAGGTCAGCTTCCGAAACAGTGCGCCCCAGATGTCATGGGGAGGAATCATTTTTTGGGCGGGTGAAGCTGGAATATCCGAGATTGAAGAAGCACGACATCCGTTGGATGGACATCCAACGGCCACTGCTGCTAGAACCGTGTGTTGACTATAAGTTGACAAAGCCTTGCATACGCGTCAACTTAGTAAGGCCAGAAGTGTGTGGCAGAGAACTTATAGCCCATTTGAGATTTGTAAGAATGTGCAGCCCATTTTTGAATTCTAATGGAATTTACTACAGCCCATTTAGAGTTTGTTAAAAGTACAGCCCATTTCAACCAACCGTTCAAAACAGAATTCAATAAAATTTCCCACATTTTGATGGGATCCGAAATATTTTTATCCCGAAATTTCTAGTCAGATTAAATACAATTTCAATATGAATTTATATTACGTAAACATCCAACGAAACATTGCACTCGCAACAATTAATGAAATTAAAATTTTCAATATCCAAAAATAATATTTTATAAAGTAATCATGTGTTTGGCGCATTTTTTATAGTTACTACCCAATTTTTATAATTACATCCCATTTATTATTTCTTAAAGCCCATTTTCTTGTTAAGCCTAATGCATCCCTCCTAGGAAAGATTTGAAGCCCAGCGGGGCGGAGAATAACAACTTGACCTTGCCTGGGTATTCCTAAAAAAAGTATAGCTGGGCTAGCCATTTTCAGCTTGAAAAAAATTAATATCTGGGTTGGATATCTGGCCTGGGCTAGACAGGCCACAGCCCGCCCAGTTAATACCTGCAGCAATGTTTTCGTTGTTGTTCAGAGGAGAAAAATTAATATCTGGGCTAAACATCGAAAAACTCTGCAGTGCTCACACCTCAAAAACACAAATATTGCTCGAGCTGCTTGGTCCCAGCGGTCGGCCGCTTCTTGTGTAATTCTCTTGTTTATTGACTACTACATAGGTTGACAATGGTGTGGGACCGTGATGTCAGGAAACCAGGAGGAAGCAAAATAAATTATAGTTATGTATATATATATATATAGAGTGGCACTGCCGCCCGATCTAGCCAACCTCCCGACGCCCCACTCCCTCTCCGATCCAGCCACCCAACCTCACCGGCGCCGACCCGCCCCCGCCCTCGGAACCGGCCGCCGCACTAGACCGCCCCTGCCCCGGGAAACGGCCGTCGCGCCGTACCCCTCGGGAACCGGCCGCCGCATTGCCCCCGCCCCGGATTGTGCCGCTGTAGACGCTGCTTCCCTCCCCGGATCGCGCCAACCCCGCCGTCACCCTCCATTGATCATGTCGCCCCTGCCTCCCCCCCCGGATCGAGCCGCCACCACCCGCCGCTGCCTACCGCTGCCTCCGCAGTCCGTCGCTATCTACCGCTGCAGTCCATCGCTAGCTCACGCGAGGGAGGCGGTGCTGCAAGAGTTTGACACCCACATGCCAATGGCAAAGGAGACGACAAGCCGATACGTCCACATGATTCCCGATCCCAATCCCCCTTCG
>NC_041382.1:127806647-127826685 GCF_002162155.2 Triticum dicoccoides
ACTAGACCGCCCCTGCCCCGGGAAACGGCCGTCGCGCCGTACCCCTCGGGAACCGGCCGCCGCATTGCCCCCGCCCCGGATTGTGCCGCTGTAGACGCTGCTTCCCTCCCCGGATCGCGCCAACCCCGCCGTCACCCTCCATTGATCATGTCGCCCCTGCCTCCCTCCCCGGATCGAGCCGCCACCACCCGCCGCTGCCTACCGCTGCCTCCGCAGTCCGTCGCTATCTACCGCTGCAGTCCATCGCTAGCTCACGCGAGGGAGGCGGTGCTGCAAGAGTTTGACACCCACATGCCAATGGCAAAGGAGACGACAAGCCGATACGTCCACATGATTCCCGATCCCAATCCCCCTTCGTCATCCTTTTCCTGTTATAAATTTTAGGTATTCGTTGGGGCAAGGTTATCTCAATTTGTGCCAAGTGTGGGCGTGCTGCAGAATTGTCTTTTGGATGATTTTCCGACTTGTGCAGATCTCATAATATTGATAGCAAATACTAGTATTTGTCTCATGGGTCACCCAATTCGGAACCTGGACTGCAGTCCCGGTGTCTAGCTCAGTATTTCTACTAATGTTTATTTATGTGATGTCGCTAAGGTGCAACCTGGACGACAGTCCTGTTCAACACTTCCATGATAAGTTTCATCTAGTAATGTCGTGTTGCAAGTAGATGTGATGCCCCTAGGCTGTAACCTGGACTGCAGTCTCAATCAAAATACTTTCGTGATAAAAAAGAACTTGAAACATCAGTTACATTACTCAATCCATCCATCTATTTAGCAACGACCAAGCCAGGCCAAACCATGACGCTGTTGGCAGACGCAACGCAGGGAAAGAGAGGAAGGTTCAGAGTGTGTGAGATGAGGCAGGCTAGTGGATTTTGTTTGCGTGGCTGCATTTTTTATCGCTTGCGGGCATCGTGGGAGAGTGGTTTTGTAACCTTTGTCCTTGTCACATGCTTGGTACTCGGTAGTGGCTGTCATTGAAGCTGCCATTATATTTTCTTTTCCTCGATCAAGCTATTCCTTTCATGTTCATGTGTCCTCACTGTAAAATTTATGTACTTCCTCGCTTGTCAGGTGATCACTGACTCCACTACTTCCTGGTACGGTCCTTGTCGTGACATAGCCCTAGTCTTTGCCGAGTGAGTATGCCAAGAAGTTCCCTGGCGCCATCTTGCTGAAGGTGGACGTTGACAAGCTGAAGGTAAGCATAGCTCCACGATCCTCCAAAATATGTTTACTCAGTGATAGCGATGTAATGCTTTCCCTCCATTTCATTTGTTCAATAGGATGTCGCTGAAGCATACAATGTCGAGGCAATGCCAACTTCCTTGTTTAGCAAAGGGCGATGAGAAGGTGGATAGTGTTGTCGGTGGTAGGAAGGATGACATCCATACCAATATAGTGGCCCTCATGGGTTGTGCATCCGCCTAAGAGGGGAAGAGTGATGCCCGATTATATCAATAAGAGCCATCACCTGGTGTAAGTTGTTATCGCTGTGATATGCTTTGGTTTAGTCATCACTGAACTTTGTGTTATTCAGTTTAGAGTTCAGAACTCCAGGTGTGCATCGCTTGTTCTGAGATACACTTTGAGAATGTGTGAAAAATTTAGGTCCACCCTCATCATTCAGACCTGACGGCGCTCTGTATAAGCTGCAACAACATCGGTCTCAAAACACACCGATGTTAATTGAGACCTGACGGCGCTCTGTAATCTAAGTTGACGCAAAAAGCTTGTCTTGTAATTCATGGAATTTTGATGCTTATGCTTGTGAGACTGAATCTGTTTCCATTTCATGAAAGCCAAAAAGAAAATTGTGGATGTGTTGTGCTTGTGTGTGTGTGCGCGTGCACGTATTACACTAAAATTTTAAAAATTATTTTTGTCATGTTTGTTTTCCATATTGGATTTAGAGTGTCAGTTTTTGTGTTCATGTAATAAAAAATTAGGAAGTTCAATTTTAAGGAAGCAACAAATTCAACCAATACGGAAACACTAAAAAATACATTGAATAGAAACTTTTTAGTGGGGTTCAAATTGGAAAGACATGAAAAAAATTTGTTGTCTGCTCTTTACAGTAAAAAAATGTATCACGTATTGGTTAGTTTTCCTCAACTACTTGCTCTCTGACACACATTATGTTGTCGCTTTCCTTCTCCTTCATGTGTGCCCTCTAAATTTTTGTCCTATTGCTTATGATAATTGACCCAAATTTACCTATTGTTCTTGCACATGTTGGATTCAAGGAAAAATGTGTGTAAAAAATTTTGATTTCGAAAGTTCAGGTGTAACGAACTTCGAAGTTCAAACAAAAAAATGTAAACAAAAAAATCATGGAATTCAAAGAATAAAAAACTGTGGAGTTTCATAAAAAAATTAATAGCACGCGAAGTTCATGTTTTAGAAATTCCGAAGTTCATGTGTACCACGTTCAGAAGAAAAATCATCAAATGAAAAAAGGGACCGCCTAGGCCATTTCACCGAAAAGCAAAAAATGCATAAAATGCCGTGACAAAATTCTATAAGAAGTTCAAATTAAAAAATCGAAGCAGGTTAGCGTTAAAAAATAATTTTTTAATATCTAAAAGACAAATTTGGAAGTTCAAAAAATTTGAGCAACAAGTTAAAAAAATATTTATAACGCATTTTCCCCATTTAAAAAAAAACAGAGAAAGTCAAATTAAAAAGAGGAGCATTTCAAAAGATTGTATAAAAACTGATTTTCCCCATTCTGTAAAAACTAGAAGTTCAAATTAAAATAACATCGCGGTATCATTGTTTATATAAAAAACATTTTCCCCGTTACTAACCAATAAAACTAAGAAGTTAAAATTTAAAAATGGTGAAGTTCGATGTCTATAAAAAATTCGGATTTTCCATATTGTTAAAAAATAAAACCAAGAAGTTCAGAATTTAATAACAAAGAAGTTCAGAAAACTCGATTTTTCTCGTTACTAAAGAATAAAACTAAGAATTTCAAATTACAATAACATAGAAGTTCAAAGGTTATAAAACCTCAGATTCTCGTTCTAAAGAATGACTAACAAGTTCAAATTAAAATAGGGGAACAACAAAAAAGTTACAAAAATGATTTTCCCCATTTTTTAAAAAATTAGGAAGTTCAATTTTAAAAAATAGAGTAATTCAATGTACATTAAAAACATATTTTTTCTTGTTACTAAGGAATAAAGCCAATAAGTTCAATTTAAAAATGGGGAGAAGTTTGGTGTCTAATTAAGAAATATAAAAGATGGAGAAAAATGAAATCAGGAAGTCCATATTAAAAAGATGGAGAAGTTCGATGATTATAGAAACTCAGATTTTCCTCATTATTAAAGAATGGAAACAAGAAGTTCAAAAATAAAAAACAAGAAGTTCAACTTTTAAAAAATATAACGCTTCAAAATTTCATAAAAAGGATTAAGAAAGTAAAACCAGGAAGGCCATATTCAAAAGATGGAGAAGTTCGATTATTATAGAAAACTCGGATTTTCCTCATTAAATAATGGAAACAATTATTTCAAAAATAAAATAACAAGAAGTTCAAATATTAAAATAGAGTGCTTCAAAATTTATAAAAAAGTTTAAGAAAAATCAGATTAAAAATTCATTAAAAAACTCAAATATTTTCACGTAACCGAGAGAGGTTCAAGCTGATAACTGCCAGAAGTTCATGTACTACACGGTGTGCATTTTGTATTAAAAAAAGAATAAAAAAGCAAAGACTAAAAGTTTTGTTGTTACAAGTTCAAGTACTTCGTCGGAGAAAGTTAAAAAAATTATTGTAAGAGAAATTTGTACAAAAGAAATATCATTTGTGTAACACTGACGATGTATGAGAAAATGACAAACAAAAATACATCACAGAAGTTCAACTGAAAATAGCAGGAAGTTCAACTACTACAGTGGATGAATTTTAGATGAAAAACTTTTAAAATCGTCGCGATTATGAAAAAACGATCAACACGGGAAAGTTGTGTGCTTACAACAGCTTTCCATCGGTATATCACCTGCTCAATTCCGATGAATGGATGGAGAGTTACGAGCAGTGGATGGAGACCTGCGAGCAAAAAAATCATGTGAAAAATAGAGTGAAGTTCAGGTAGACATGCTGAGAAGTTCAGGTTCTTCACGCGGTGCATTTTCGAAGAATCTGTTTTGCGATAGAGGCAAAACGCATGATCCCGCCGTTTTCAAAATTACTTGAAAACGGCTAGGAATCAGAGAAAACCATCAACATGAAAAAGTTTCACATTTTCCGTAGCTTTTCAGCGGTATATTATTTACCCCATTCCGATAAAGTTTGTAGAAATTACGGCGAAAATACATTTTTGCCATTTTCAAAACTGACTTAAAACCGTAAAGAATTGGGAGAAACAATACATACCAAAAAGTTTCGCATTTGTTCAAGCTTTCCAATGCCATATCATTTGCTGCATTCGGACGCACGGTTAAAAAATTAGCTCGAAAATACAAACTCGGTAGGACTTGGACCATTTTCTAAATTACTCTTAAACCATTCAAAGTTAGAAAAACACTTTCCAGATGAAAAAGTAGCGCATTTTCATAAGCTTTCCAACGCCGTATCATATGCCTCCATTGGATTAGCCGTTTAGAAATGACATCGAAAAAATGAACCCAGCTGTTCGGTTTACGAAATTTTATGTTTTTTCTAATTACTCTTTAACCATAGGGAATTAGAGAAAACTTTCAACATGTGGAAGGAGTAGTTTTGCAGCAGCTTTCCAACGCCATATTATATGCCTTATTCTGATAAACGGTTTAGAAATGCGATTGAAAATTCGATTCACGTTTTTTGTGCGAAGAAAAAATAGTTTTCAAAACTGCTCTTAAACCGCTTATATTTTGCCAAAAATTTAAGTTGGGTCATGATATTGGGGTCCATAGCTTTACAAGGTATATCGCAAGCCTCATTTGGGCAATGTTGGCGGAAGTTCAACCTAGTTCACAGGGAAGTTGAACGTACTACTAGCGGGGCAGGTCAGGTTGTGATCAGAATATTATTGAAAGAATTCCTTATTGAACACTATTTTAAATTTCCTTTCCCTATTTAACACTGAAGAAATATTTCTTCCCTATCTAACACCAACTTTAAATTTTGTTCCTAATATAACACTTTCGTCCATTTTTTGACCTAACGGTGTTTAATGACACGTGAAATGACAAGTTTACCCCTGGTTCTGGCTGAAAAACTTCTCAAGACATGGTGGTGGGGACGTCGAAGGCGCAGCGGACAGGAGCGGATGAGTGTTGCGTGAGTCCATGGTGAAGTGTCAGTTTTAGAATCCCAAGTCGATTCACCCAAGCAGCGCACGTACGTGCAATGCTAGCTCAGAAATACATGCAGCTTGATTAATTTTTTCCTGGATGCAGAACGTGCTTGTCTCTAGACGCGTATGTACGTACGTACTTGAGCGTTGAGTCTTGCTTGCGTTAGCTTGGTGAATAGAACAAACAGGTCGAAGAGATTTGTTGGTCATGTCGCTCCTGCATTTTTTTACACTTCTCAATCTTTTTTCCTGTTTTACAAAGCAGTCTTGACGGTAAGCACAAAGCAGTCTTGACAGTAAGCACGTCTATGCACTATCAGAGACTTGATTAGAACTAGAAAACCTAAGTCTAATATAAAGAAAATGATTGAATAGATGTCTGAGGGCAGAATTGTCATTTCACGTGCCATTTAACACTATTTGCACAAAAAATGGATGGAAGTGTTATATTGGGAATAAAATTTAAAGGTTGTGTTAGATAGGGAAGAAATATTTTTTCAGTGTCAAATAAGGAACAAATTTTTTAGACAGTGTTAAATAAGGAATTCTCTCAATATTATTCTGATCCCGTGATCAGAATAGTTGTTTATGTGTGTGTGTGTGTGTGTGTATAATAAGGAGCCACTTGCGTACGTGAGGCTATGGACCTGGTGGGTCCCCATTGTCATCCTCTCCAAGTAAAGTCATCTCCTTGCCCACGCGCGGTTTCCGCCCGAAACAGTCAGCACCGCCCGCCCCGCTTCCCGGTGCAGGTGATTGCTCCGCCTTCAAATGACACAAGTGCCGTCTGTCCATCCATCTGCCGCCCACATTAATGATACACGGCTGCCGATGCGGCTACTCCGGCGCCACACGTTCGTCCCTCTGCCCACCCACCATTGCTATATAAACTGCTCGCCGGCCATAGCCGCAGTCATCCGCATCCGTTCCCTTTCTCCTGTCCACACCACTACCGCCCACCATGGCTTCCTCGCGCTCCAGCACTCTTCGGGACGGGCGAACGATAGACCACAAGGAGATGGCAGCCATTGCTGCCGACCGGCTGGCCGGCAAGCAGCCGGGGGACGACGACGTCCCGATGGAGAACATGGTAGTTGACGATCCAGCGCCAACCCCCTCCTCCGCGCCATCCTCGCTGGTGCATTGCACCATGACCATCGGCGAGGCCCGTGCCCAATATATGGACAGGGTGAGGCAGATGCGTGAGGAGCAATTCCGAGAGGCGCAGGCCGACGCCGCCTACAACCACCATCTCCTCCAGGAGAACCTGCAAGCGGAGGAGCAGATCGCCGCGGAGCAGGCGGAGCAGGAGGCGCTGCTCGACTCGTACCGCTCCGCCCACAAGGGCCGCCTCGAGCGCTAGCGGTACCGCATGCGGGTGGTGGAGGCTGCGGCTGCCTACAAAGAGGCTAGCAAAGAGGGCGATGAAGCGGGCGAGGCGCTGTTTGGCGAGACCGAGGACGAGGCAGAGGACAATGCCGGCTCCGACGAGTCCCCGCTCCACCGGCGTCGACGAGGCCCTGCTCCGCCGAGGCCCCGCGGCGCCAACAACGAGGCAGAGGACACCGCCGGCTTTGCCGAGACCCCGCCCCGCCAACAACGAGGCAGAGGACATCGCCGGCCCAGCCAAGGCCCCACCCTACCGGCAACGTGGGGGAGGATTTTCACGGCTCCGCTGAGGCTACGCCCGCCGGCAACGAGACAAAGGACATTGCCGGCTCCGACGAGGCCCCGCCCCGCTGCCAACGAGGCCGCGCCACACAGAAAATGAGGAAGAATAGAACACGGTAGGTCGCCGCCGCTCGGGTCGAAGTAAGGCCACCGCTGCTACCCTCCGGTTGAAGCCAAGCTAGGCGGGTTGACCATTGACGACCGGTTAGCTTCTTGGCGGCAAAGTGGAGTCGGAGAGCTGCGCTGGAGAAGAACGCTGCTTCTACTTAACTGCTGGTGCAGTTGGCTGGCTGACACGTGGGCCCAACAGGCCACATGTCAGTTACGGAACTGCACCTGCAGTTAAGTCAGTGAAGCTTTTGTTCGGCTCAACGGGACACAGGTGGGTAGCTTCGGTTAATTAATTATACCTCCAGCGCACCCCTTTTTAGTTGAAGAATGTATGAAATGTAATGAAGTCCGACATGTTTATATGAAATCCGACCATGTATGAATGAATTTATTTCGATTAGTTCGAATTCCTGTATCACTGGCATTGGATGAACATGCAAAACAACACGTACTAGCATTATTCCCAGGGTGATCACCTCGTTTGCAGCAGTTTCACATGTAGTCCCTCCGGTCCTTTCTAGTCTGCATACAAGTTTTGTCTGCAGTCAAAGTATCTCTACTTTGATCAATCTTATACAAAAAAGTATGCACTTTCACAATGTGCGAAGTAAAAAGGAACAGAAGGAGTACAAAGAGTTTGAGCAGCTTTTTAGCGTTTCTGTACATTGCAATCAAACACATAGGCCTGGCAAATCATAGAGAACATTCAAAAAAATCGATGATTATGCATCTCAGCGACTCACATGTCAGAGGCAATATTTACTTCACAACTAAAGAATAAAGAAAAATTGATCGACGCTGCTGACAGCAAAGGGCATCCCATTCGAAAATATCAAACGCATGTCTTGCTAAAATCAATGAGCAAAATTTGACAAGGTTGTCCCATTCCAAAATATCAAATACCTACGATTGTGGAATGGGCAGGGTTTGCCATCAGTTCGGACATTGACATGGCACCTCGTGCTAAATAAACCAACTGTTCTTTTTGTGCAGTTCCACCAAAATCAACCAAATTCGCGCGTAGCTTGTATGATTTTGCCCTTATATGTTGCAACGCCTTGAACTTATCGGCACCTCCTTTCTTGCGGTGGAAATGAATGATTCGATGTATTCATGAACATTTTGTGCAGTTCCCATTGAAATCAAGCTGAGCACCCATGTTTGCACAAATACAAAAAAGTGATTAGTATAAAGCAAACTGTACTATGAATTGACAGTTTCAACAGGCACATACATGGTCCATGTAGAGCACACTTTTAGAAAAATGGAACTCACCAGAAAGAATCCTAGAACAACATTGTACTCGCGCATCACAGCAAAAAAATGGAGATTTGTCAGTCCTTCTGAGCTGAAGTTAGTTTGGTCTTGTGGGGAGTAATGTAACCATCCTTCAACTGCTCCTTCTGATGAGAAGATAGATAGGGCTTCTTCATCCTGGCATTATCGGAACTAGTCACTTCACGTACTCCATATTCTTCTTCCGAGGAAGATGATCCTATTGTGCAAAGACAAGAGGACTACTAAATGCTAGCATCCATGTTTGCTCGAAAAAAGGAAAGGAAATATTAAAACAACACAAATGAAGCACTTCTCAAGGACAATACCACTTTTTCATGACAATATCTAAACAGTAGTACAACACCAATAGAGATGACAAAGCTCAATCATATGGATGAAATCAGTGGGCGAGTACAACCTTTGTTAGGAGGCTTATTGTGTAGAGCATACAGATGAAGCACTTCTCCGGAACCATCTGTTTCTATCTACGGTGGTGGCAATGCTTACTATATATTCCTTGATTAGTTTAATGTTTCCAACATCTTCTTGTGCAGTTCCACTAAAATATATGGTATCTTCAAAGAAGATCCCTGTTTGCACAAGTAGAGATAATTACATATTACATTAAGAGTGGCATCAAATCAGTGGCAAAACAATTGCTCGTTCCAGCCATAGCAATAAATTAAGATGCAAAACTATATCATTACTTGTGTCATCATAGTTCCAGTGCTTCATTACAGCACCGGGAGTTGATTTTTGTTTTTCTTCCGCTTGTTCTTCCCCTTCATCACTTGGTTCAATAACAGACAAGCTTCGCCTTCAATGCAAGATTTGCCATGTCAATTAGGGAGCACAAGTATAGTACTAAACTTAATTTTCTGATGAAAGTGGCAAAATACAGGCCAGCAGTTGTGAAATATCATTATCTTACCTCAATGGGATATTACGGTGCACATACAGATTGGAAGTCTTGTCTCCATTTGTGCAGTTCACTAAAATCAAGCAACATTATCATACAAGTAGCACAACATAAGAAAGCACACTGCAGAATCATGTGAAAGAAGGCTAGTACTGACCTCTCATGATGCGGAATTCAAACAACTCACAAGAAGAAGATCTAAACCAAATTCGCCTTAACGGATAGGAAGTAAGATCTCCTCTTGTGCAGTTCCACTAAGATCAAGCAATCAAGCAACGTTGTCGGTGTGACATTTTGGTTGAACTGCACAAAACACTCTTAAAACAAAAGTGTTTTTGTAGTGCAACAAAAGGTCACAATGGCAACGAGGTGAAGTAGATAACCCTATTTACACAGAGGTGCAAAGGAAACAATTAGTGGTCAATAACGGTGGATGACACAGAAGCCAACAACAAAAAGCATCTACCTTATCTAAATGGGAAAGAAAGCAAGACAGTAGCATTTCTCAAACAGTGGCATTGATTAATATTAACATAGACATTATATTAACAATAAAATTCGTTAAACATGTAATTTGCTTTTAACTGTGGCATTGCATCAATTTTCCAGCGGCATTATTAGAGGGTGTTTCTTTACAGGGACATTTGGTGTCGGGACTAAAAAAACTCTGTGTGAGTCCCATCTAAACCAAACAGGAGGGACTTTTAGGGACTAAAAGTGGGCATTTGGGACTAAAGAAAGAAGACCCCGGGGGAGTCTTTTTGGGACTTTTTCCAACAGTTTCCCCTGCCACGCATCACACCTTGTCTCTATTAGTTCATTACTAGGGGTAACATGGTCTTTTAGCATGTCATTTAATAACCTCTAGTCCATGTTTAGTCCCTAGAACCAAGCAGGTAGGGACTAGGGAGTTTTTAACCAAACAGGGCCTTAGATTAACAACAGCTAATGAGTTGCACGGGACAGTGGACACACCAGCACCATGTGCATCTACCGATGTACTGTGGTCATGCACAGTTTGTTGCAACAAAGAACAAACAACCAAGGAGCATATTTGTGCTGGTCCCAGTTTTGTTATCTTTAGACACCTTTTCCTGTGTGAGCGCAGCAAATCTAGTCCTGCTCAAACTCTACAGCCTTGTCCCTTCCTTTCCTTTTTGAACTAGTACTTTCGCCCCTTCCTTTCCTCTTTGAACCACGTCCTAGATTTATGCGCTACAACTTTCCCCACTACTTTCCCCCATTCCTTTCCTCTTTGAACCACGTTCTAGATGCATGCTATACAACTTTCCCCCTTCATTTCCTCTTCGAACCACGTCCTAGATTCATGCTATATACAACTTTTCCCACTACTTTCCCCTACTCCTTTCCTCTTTGAACCACGTCCTAGATTCATGGTATACATGCAACTAGAGCAATGCATGTGGAGTAAGTAAATTATACCTTAAGGTTCTTGGGGCGTGGTTCGGTGGGCGACGGGACGGCAGCGAAGAAGAAGGGGTCGGAGGCCCTCCCGCGCCACCGCTGGGTGGAAAGTGAACAGCTGCGCCGGTAGTCCCTCGCCGACGGCGACAACATTAAGCCTCCTTCCCTTCCCGGCGGACGGATCCTGCCGGCTCTTTGAGCAGCATTGAGGGGAGAGAGAGGCCAATGAAGTCTTGTTTAGATCTGGAGAGGGCGAGAGAGTGTGAAGAGAGCAACTACAAGAGCTGAGGCTCCAGCGGGAGAGGGCGAGTGAGTGTGAAGAGAGAAACTACAAGCGCTGAGGCTCCAGCGTGTGTATATATACTAGAGAGAGAGTGTGAAGCGTGCAAACCCTAGAAAACATTTTGACCAGTCAAAGAATCCTCCTGGCACAAATTATGCTCAAGTGTAGTTATCGAACCCGAGACCTCAAGTTTGATGAGCGAACAGGCTAACCAGCTACACAACCCTCCCGTTATGTTCAACAAGAGAGAAATAACCTTTTATACATTCCTGCATTCCTGTGACAAGCATGTTGTGCTTTTTTGTGTGTGTGGGAGTCATTGGGATTTCAATCATAATCATGTCATGTGGCTTTGGTGGTAAGACTATCCATAGTGGTGCAGAAATAATGCAGCCTTAGTCACCTTACCTGTCTCCACGTAGTACATTGGGTCCTACCAGTCAGAGGGTGAAACAAACAAATTAATAAGAAAAATTAAAAGTGCCTGCGGTGTATCTTACCTCACACATCTCGCTACTGCTCGGGAACACTGTCCAATTGATCCCTCTGTTCGCTCACGTACTATTTTAAGTGAATCCTTATTATAACATGCACACAAATTTTGGGCACTTGTATTCGACTTAAGTCAGTGTGCCATCGTATCTCGTATACTTACTACTCCCTCCGTCTAGGTGTAATAAGTCAAGTTAGAAGGTGCAACGGGACCAAGGTGCGTGTGTGTGTGTGTGTGTTTAACATCATGTGTGTGTTAGAGAGAGCGACAATTCGACCTACTCCTACAGAGAGATGTTGTGTAGTGTATGATTTTAGCCGCGAGAGTCGGTGCATCCTCTCGTTTCCGGGCGTGTCCGGTAGGGACATGCGGACAGCTGCCACGCCCGCTCCTGACCAGCCTGGCCCACCCAAAGCCCCTCCATCGCCCACGCGCGCTTCCCGCCCGAAACGGTCAGCGCCGCTCCAAAGAATCGGTGCCGCATTCTTGCCCGGGCAGAGTGGACGCGACCTCTCACTGGCGCAAGAGTGATGGTTGCTTCGTCCGTCCAACTTACTGCTGGGGCTATGTGATTTGACGGCTCATTGGTCTTTATTACTGAGGTGGTAGGACTGCTGGATGTCCAACACTTTCGGCGAAAGGAGGTACTACTACTAGATTACAATTTTCCCCATTCCTACAGCGGAGGCGTGCAAGAGCAGTGAAAACACGCAGGCTCAGTGATTACATGGCCCACCTCACACTATCACCGTGCGACACCTAACTCTTTACATAGTACTCCCTCCATTCCTAAATATTATTAGATGAGTCCCCGCGCGTTGCCGCGGAACAGCGGTATATCTCTCTGCACAAAATTATCGATTTCATAGAACTAAAAAAACTCTATAACCGCATGACAAATGTGGTAGCCAAACTAAATAAACTCACATCATCATTTAGATCATCCCACGTAAGGAAAAAAGATCAGCCAACTCCTACTGCATAATGGGATTATAATTTTCTTTTTGACATGTTAATGGGACTTAAAAGCTCACTTACATGCATGCTAACAGTGCATGCTTGCATGCAGACATGTTGATGTGATTTAAAACCCACTCACATGCATGTGCCACGGTATTTCTGCATGCTTGCATGTGGCTTAGTGCGGAGCCTCTCAACGTCTAGATCAGACGGCTATTATGGACTGATTTACTTCATCTAACGGCTACATCAATTTTGATGATGTGGCTCAAGGAGAGGATAGAGAATTCCTAGTAGTGGAGGCTAGCTATTACTAGTAGATAAGTCTTTGTAGAGATTCCACTACATACGGAACAAAATGAATGAATCTACACTTAAAATGCATCTATATACATCCGCATGTGGTTCATGGTGAAATCTCTACAAAGACTTATATTTAGGAACGGAGGAAGTACTAGTATAGTACGTGCTGTAATTTATCAGCGAGATAAATTTGTACAATGCTATGAAGCTTCCAGCTTCTGTTACATGTATCTTGCGTCCAAGGTTGCCCGTTGCAACATTTCATCAAATACAAAGGAAACTCGCATGCATGCTATTGCATCTCAATGATTGACAGATCATAGCAAATATGTACTCCCTCCATTCCAAAATAAGTGTCTCAACTTTGTGCAAACTTTAGTACAAAGTTGTACTACTACTAAAGTTGACACTTATTTTGGAACAGAGGCAGCTAAAGAAAAAACGATCCATGCAGTCCCTAGCCCTTGAACCGTGAACCCTGACCAGGCTTCAATTTGCTGGCAATGTTCGAGCTTCCTAATAAATGAAGTTTGCAACCTTTTGACCATCAGATCATTTTGTGCAGTTTCACCAAAATCGAGATGAGCATCCCTGTGGCAAAGAAATTGAAGAAGCATGATTAGAATAAGATTACTGGGACTAGTTGATGAGACATAAACTCATCACAAATATAGTATGTAGAAGCCAGTAGAGGTATGTGTGGGGCAAAGAAGTAGAGAAATATCCACAGGGAGTGATGTGGGCAGCTGGAGCAGTGGTGCAAGCCGGCTGTAAAGGGAGTTGTACCTGAGGGACGTAGCTTAACCTTGAGGAGGGCGGCGGGAGGCGGCAACTACCCACGTCGCGGCAGTGAGCAAGGGACGAAGGCAACATCACCGGCTTTGTGAGAGAGAATGACGGGGACCCCTGATCGGGACGTGTCGACAGTGGGTTTTCACCGTCGGCGACGGCCACCGAATCTACACCATGTATCCACCCCTTCCCCAAGCGGACGTGATCCGCCGGGATGTTAGAGATGTGGCCACAGTCGTTTTGTGTGTGAGAGAGTGTGAAGAGAGCAACCCCAGCAAGCAACCATGTAGGCTGGCCCGTCCTGACTATGTATATAGTGGAGCGGTTTCCTTTTCTCTCCATATGAACCTATCATATTGCGTACGTGCCGCTGAAGAAAAAAAACTTTATTTATAAATGATGCGGCACCTACTACTCGTTCTCCTATAACCTTGCGCTTGTCATCTCCAAAATATTAACCTTGCGATTGGCTCTTCGCCTCTTCGGGAAGTCGAGCAATAATGGTAGTGCAGTATATATCGTTCTGGCTATATGAGACCGAATGAATTGCTGCACGTCCACCACGTGAGCGAGGGTTGAGGGGCGAGGGAGAGTGCTACATACGGAGCAAAATGAGTGAATCTACACTCTAAAATACGTCTATATACATCAGTGTTTGGAGTATGTACTAGTAGTTCATATTGAAATCTACTAAAGGACATATATATTCCAAACAATATGATATAATCTCTATAACCAAGGTAGTAGGGACGAGGAGTAAACCGAGGGAGTAGTAAATATTTCTCCTCGTCCTGCGAGCCACCGTGCGCATGGGCGAGGGAGCGGCCATAAGGCGGAGCAAGTTTCACCTCATCCTGCGAGCCACCGCGCTTGTGGGCGGGGGAGACGGTGTACTAAGCAAGCTTCTCCTCGTTCTGCGAGTTGACAGGACACATCAAAAGTACTCTAGTGTATAGAGCATTGCCTCTAAGGTAGGCCCCACATGGTTTTCCTCTTTTTTAACATAACACATCAAGTCGCAATTTGTTTGTTCACCCGTGGTAGATGGTCCTCCCTCCACCAAGTGGACAACTAATACACGTGCCAAATTACCACGTGGGCTGCCTTTTTCGTATAGAAATGAGCTCCACCGTGTACCCGCGCGGGTGTGGTTGGGAGTACGTGCGCTGTGCATGCACCTCTTCTCTTCGTGCACGTCCCCCACCTACGTGGGTGTGTGTGAGAGATACAAACTGTGTTCATGAGTGTTTTTTGTTTTGGGGTGGGGGTGGGGTGGGGGGTTGATTTCGTGAATTATTTGTGGGAATATGTGTCGATGACATCTCAAACAAAATTTTGCATGCAATGTGTGTGAAATGGAGGCCTATCCATATCATACATAGAGGGTTGGGCTATCCACGAGAAGAGAGGGAGGGGTCATAGCTATCGATAGAGTCGAAGAGAGCATCACGTGGGTGGGTGCGAGATCGATGAAGAGAGCCATCAAAATTGTGCGTGTGTGCAAGTCAAAGATATAGGGCGACTGGCCTACTGGAGCGTTAGAGGGCACATGTCAAGTTTGTGTGTGGCAGGGAGACATGACTAGAGCGCTCGATGTATCGGTGTGTGGGGTGTGGGGGGAGGGGTAGGCAGAGGCCTAACTATAGAGGTAGAATGACTCGTATATGTGTTGAGAAGGAGAGACCCAGCTATGTCTTGAGGGAGATCGGTCGACATCCATACATAACTAAAGGACGGGAAATATGATGGGACAGAGAGAGAGGGAGGGAGAGGGGTAGAGTGCTGGATGGGTGATGGAGTTGCTTCTCAAAGATGGTGGGAGAGGCCTACTAGACAAACTAAGGGTGGAACTGCAATGTTATCAATAAGAGTGGGGATGTGTTTCTGTGTGTGCCTGTGCGTGATAGATCTGTCGGGACACATCCATGGATGATGAAGGGGAACCATGTGTTTGGTAAGAAAACCTAACAAGATCGGTAGATCAATTGTTGTTTGTCGGAGGAAGGGAGAGACACAGCTAATGAGGTAGATCGATTGACGTGTGGGTAAAAACGAGTTATAAGGACCTAGCTAGCTATATGTATAGCGAGAGATCGGTCGGTGTACGTCCATTTGTTAGAGGCAAATAAGGCCCAGCGAGACGGATAGACAGAGAGAATGGAGCTAGGAGGTGGTGTGAGAGGCCCAACTACTAGCTAGATAGGGGGAGGAGTGTGCGGTTGTGAGATCAATGAAAAGAGGGGCGAGAGTTTACACGTGTGTCTGACCGTATGAGAGACATGAGGCAAGGACACATAAAGGAGGAGATTGAAGGTGTGTGTGTATGTTGTAGGCAGGCATCGCTGGAGAGGTTTATCGATCGGTGTGTGTCGGAAAGGAGTTGTGGAGACTCTGGGAGAACGACCTAAAGAAAAGGCGTCCAGATTTTGAGGACAATCAAGTTGTCATGACTGAGAACGAGCCATCGTCTGCACAAGCTTACGTAAAGAAGGAGAAGGCGAGGAAGGAGAAAGCTGCCAAGATGCCAACTCAAGAGGAGGCATCTGAATACTTCTTGAAGACCAAACAAGAGCATCTTGGTTACTTGATTGCATCCACGCTGAGGATTGAGCAAAGTCTGGCCACCCTCACTCAAAATCAGCAGAGCGTAGAGAGAATCATGGAACAGAAGTTCTATGAGTTGGATGTCGAAGTAACGGAAGTTCAGTCTGCAGTGGAGCAGCTCCAGGAGGACATGCAGGAGAGGAGAGGCAGGACTACCACTCATGCCTTTGCCAAAGTGCCATGAGGCCCGAGGTCATCTGCCGTGCCAGTTGCTGACACCAGAGCCGCCACCTCAGCACCAGCCACAGCCTCAGTTCCACTAGCTCCAGCATCTACTTCAGCTCCAACTCCAGCGTCTACTTCAGCATCTACCGAAGCCTTCGTCCTTGGAGTGATCCAGACTCCACCACCACCAGAAGATCAAGCCTGAGCGTCGATCTAGTGCTATGCATTTTCTAGGAACTTTTTGGTAACTTGTTGCCAAAGGGGGAGAAGATGTATAGATCATAGGCTTCGAGAGAGAGAGTGTTGCTTTTCTCTCTTGCTTTATTTGGTGGTTTTTCAAACTTGTTTGCTTTTGAGTGCTTGAGATACTATGCTTGTGAGACATTGATGATCATGTGTTTGATCATAAGCTACACTTAATGCTTGCTTAATGCTATTATCTTATCTATCTTATGTGACCATTCACTATTCTTGGTGATGAGTGCATGTATTTCATTCTTATCATTTTAAGCGCTCCACCAAGATGTATGTGACATGGAAGAGTAACCCATGACTCTAACTCCTTGTGCATTTGCAGTCCAAAGCAAATTTTATATATGCACAAATTTAGGGGGAGCTCTTACTTATCACATACTTCTCAAAGCGACGATATATTTCATGCTTATTATCATTTGTCGAAGCTTTGATCTATGTGTTGTCATCAATTACCAAAAAGGGGGAGATTGAAAGTGCAACTATCCCTAGGTGGTTTTGGTAATTCATAACAACATATAGCTCATTGAGCTAATGCTATTCCAAGATGATTATTTCAGGAAAGCTCAATGATTGGCATGGCATGGATGTGAAAGTGGAACCCTCAAAATGCTAAGGACAAAGGATTGGCTCAAGCTCAAAAGCTCAAGACTCTTCATTTTATATTTTAGTGATCCAAGATCACATTGAGTCTTTAGGAAAAGCCAATACTATCAAGGAGGGATGAGGTGTTGCTTAATGAGCCTCTTGCTTCATGTGCTTTGTGATATGCTCCAAAACCCTCAACTACTTTCCCATATCCACATATGACCTAAACCCTAAGCCAAACTCGGTCCTACCGATTCTTCCTATCCGGCGCCACCGAGTTTTCACTTGTCATTAGCCACTGCCAAACCCTAGCAATTCGGTTCTACCGATAAGGATCTCGGTCTCACCGAGATGGGGTTGCAAACTCTATGTTTCCCTTTCGTAACTTTTCGGTCCCATCGAAAGAGCGAATCGGTCCCACGAGATTGCAATGTAAACTCAATGTTTCCCCTTTATTACTTGTCGGTCTCACCGAGTTCCACTCGGTCTCACCGAAAGAGCAAATTGGTCCCACCGAGTTTGCCTGACCAACTCTCTGGTTAGCTAATTACCAACTTCGCTCTCACCGAGTTTGTGTAATCGGTCTCACTGAGATTACGTTATGCCCAAACCCTAACCATATCGGTCCTACCGAGTTGCATGTCAGTCCCACCGAAAATCTCTAACGATCACTAGGTTTACATTTTCGGTCCGACCGAGTTTGTTGATTCGGTCCCACCGAGATTGGAAAACTGTGTGTAACGGTTGGATTTTGTGTGGAGGCTATATATACCCCTCCACCTCCTCTTCATTCGAAGAGAGAGCCATCAGAACACACACACCATTCCAACTCATATGTTCTGAGAGAGAACCACCTACTCATGTGTTGAGACCAAGATATTCCATTCCTACCATATGAATCTTGATCTCTAGCCTTCCCAAGTTGCTTTCCACTCAAATCTTCTTTCCACTAAATCCAAATCCTATGAGAGAGAGTTGAGTGTTGGGGAGACTATCATTTGAAGCACAAGAGCAAGGATTCATTACCTACACACCATTTGTTACTTCTTGGAGAGTGGTGTCTCCTAGATTGGCTAGGTGTCACTTGGGAGCCTCCGACAAGATTGTGGAGTTGAACCAAGGAGTTTGTAAGGGCAAGGAGATCGCCTACTTCGTGAAGATCTACCGCTAGTGAGGCAAGTCCTGTGTGGGCAATGGCCATGGTGGGATAGACAAGGTTGCTTCTTCGTGGACCCTTTGTGGGTGGTTGCTTCTTCATGGACCCTTCGTGGGTGGAGCCCTGTGTGGACTCGCGCAACCGTTACCCTTGGGTGGAGCCCTGTGTGGACTCGCGCAACCGTTACCCTTCGTGGGTTGAAGTCTCCATCAACGTGGATGTAGGATAGCACCACCTATCCGAACCACGGGAAAAACATCCGTGTCTCCAATTGCGTTTGAATTCTCCAAACCCTTCCCTTTACATTCTTGCAAGTTGCATGTTTTACTTTCCGCTGCCTATATACTCTTTGCATGCTTGCTTGAATTATGTGATGATTGCTTGACTTGTCCTAAATTAGCTAAAATCTGCCAAGAACTAAAATTGGGAAAAGGTTAAGTTTTTATTTGGTCAAGTAGTCTAATCCCCCCCCCCTCTAGACATACTTTCGATCCTACAGAAGATAATACACAAACGATGGTTTAACTTGGCAATAATGATGATTGTAGATCTTATTAAAATAGAGAAACGTATTCAAATGCTTTGACTTCACAACAATCATTATTGTAGATCTTATTCAAATAGAGAAACGAATTCAAATTTAGTTCATATTGAAGCGGTAGTATATATGTTTGGAATGCACTAAAACGTTCATTTGAGTAGTAGGTTGCATGAATTATACACATAGAAAAATATTTTAATTGAACATAACATGAATTCAAAGTTTTGAATGACATTTGTAGTGCACATTGATTTGGTACAGTACATGTTAGGCTTGTCCGGAAATTTCAACCCGCGCCTTGTTAGCCCGAAATATTTAAGATATACCTTTGTCTCGTTGTGCTCCGACAACTCCCTCCATCTCAACCCGCGCCTTGCTATTTCGAAATTACAACGCGCGCGAAAACTCCCTCCTCCTGTGAAATCCCAACACGCGAAATACCCGTGGTACCCCTGAACTGAAAGAACTGCCTCAAATCGATGGGGGTACTTTCGTAACTTACCCCACATTTCGGACAAGCACGTATCCAAGCCATGGTTCCCCACCGCCATCCCATCTTCCCACCCATTCGTACACCGAGGTCGCGAAAACCCGTGACGAAATCCCACACCCTGCTCCGTTCGCCACCCAGCCGGAGCCTCTTCCCCGACGACATCGTCCATAGCAACACCTCGACGTCCCTCATCCATCGTACCAGATGAGGATCCGTCGTCGATCTCATCGTCCCGCCGGTTCAGCCACCCCGTCCTCCACCTCCAAGGAGCTACCCCGACGTTCCCCTCGTCTTTCGCGCCACCTCCATTCCCACACTGTCATCTTCACCTGCACCATCGGAAGAGCATCATCATCACCGTTTCCTCGGATGAAGCTGCGGCCTAATTGGCGCCACCAAAGAGGTTGTACACTAATCGCCGCATTTTCTTCTTGATTCGATCTCATGGTGCTGCCGGTGCTCGGTCCTGAGCTGACACAGCGCGGCTCCATCCATGGTGGTGTCGCCATCCACTTCCTCCACGGTGTCGCTCCCTCGGCGGCGACATCCACATCAGTAGGAGCTGCTGCTGCTTTAGCTCTCACTTGCATTGCTGCTCTGCTCTTGCTCTTGGTCCCCTGCCTGGTCTGCTCTTGCTATTGCTCTTGCTCGCGCTGCTGCTCTTGTTCTTGCTCTTGCTTGCTATGCTGCTCCGATTTAGCTACACTT
>NC_041382.1:127827200-127905698 GCF_002162155.2 Triticum dicoccoides
AGGGGGCTCGCCGGAGAGGTACCCCACTATCTATCTTAGGGTTCAGGATGTGGGCGGTGGTCGCCGGTGGTGGCGGGGCGGTGGCGTGGGGATTGCTGGAGAAAAATATCGGCACGGGGGGCCTAGAGGGATGGCCGGTGCGGCGGCGAACCGGCGGTGGGGAGTGTTTCCAGGGCGGGCGGGGCGGTGCACCGCCGGCCGCGGGCGGCGGGGGGCTGCTGTTTGGCCGGTGGTGGCTGGCGGCTCAGGGGGGTGGAGGTTGAAGATGAACCGCATGCCCTTGATTTCGTATCCAACGGCTGCAAAATCGACTGACCAGAGATGAAAAATTCAGTCGACCGACGTGTAGCCTCACCTTGCTAGTGCGTTCAGTTTGGACAGTAAAATTCAGTTTCAACAGTAAAATTCAGTTTCGACAGTTAAGTTCAGTTTCGACAGTTAAGTTCAATTTCGACAGTTAAGTTCAGAGATGAGCGGCTGATGTATTTTACATCTAGCACTTTGTGGTTATGTATTTTACGTCATGTATTGGAGATGTTATTAGAATTCCACTCAGGTTAACGTTGTTCGTTGTCTCTCTTGTCCTGCTTGAGCCTCAGCATCGTACAACTCACCGGAGCTGCTCCAACTACGAAACCCTCCATCACAGTGGAGCAGTACCTCGGGCTCCATCTCGAGATGCCTAAGATCTTCTTCCCCTCCTCCGACAGCAAAGTCAGCCGGAGCATCCTCACCGGCCAACCCAATCACGCTGAGATCGACATGGCTTCTCCAAAGAGGTTGTACACTTGTTGCATCTCTTTTTTACTCTACATGTTATATATATTGTCCACTTAGCACACAGATTTGTTCCTTTAGTGTCTCCTTGAAAGAAAAAAACGTAGGAGTTTTAATTTTCACTTGTCCTCCTTTTCAAATTCCTATTCATGAAGCACAAGACTAAGAGATAGTAGCATAATAGCATTATAACCGTACATTTTGTTGTGGTTTGACTTAATCTCACCATGCTTCTTTGCATCCTGTGGTATTCCAATTGTTGTGAATCAAACACCCAGATTGGCAGAAATCTTGTGTTTTTAAATTCTCTGTTTTGCACGTGCATTCCTATCCTATTCCTGTCTATTTCCTATCCCTGCATTGTTGGAATCCTCCAATTCAAACGAACCCTTATAGAATTACTTCTCTTACAGATAGTTGTCAAAGAAAACCTTGCGTGGTTTGTCCCGCTCCTGTTGCGCCGTCGTCCACCCCAGCTCAGCTGCTCCAACGACAGAAGGGTCCAACACAGCAGGGATCCGGCCTCCATACTATCTTTCGCCGCCTCAGATCTTCTTCCCCGCCGCTGGCAGCCATGAAAACTGCATTACCATCATCAACCGAGCAGATGACCTTGAGGACTACACGGGTCCGCAAGAGAGGTCGCACTCTTTCGTGTCTGCTTACGTTATGCATCGCTTAATATTACATGCTACTTTATCGTCCTGTTCACCAATTAGACTCTGAGTCAGCTCCAAACTAGTGGTCAAACTTGATTTTTTAAATGGTTGTGGGGTACATATCGGGGCCGCTATCAATAGTATCTATCTACTATCTGGTTAATCTCCGGTGTCTACTATGCATTTCATGTTGGGTGGGAAACAAACAGTAAAGAAGCCATTATCTGTATTTTTTAACTGAAGCCATTATCTGCCTGCTATTATTGGTTTTGGGTCTATCCACAGGTTGCTACCATCACTTTGGATTTCTTAATGCACTCCTTACATAATCTCACTATGTTTTATTCCTATGCATGACAGTTATTGTAAACAATGGAACTGAACATGTAGAGCAAAAGAGACGAGCCTTGCATGGCAATAAAATTTCATGCAGACGTCGCTCCATGGTAGGCGCAAAGGCAACCCCCCTCCATGCATTTCGGATTGTAATCGAGAGGAAGATATCTGTTCTGAGGGGAATTCAGAAGGAGAAGACAACTCCTATTTACCCCCTGAGGTCTTCGCTCTAACTTAGCATGCTGATGTGGGTTATATCATGCATATGGTGTCTTGCATTGCTTACTTTATACATAAAATATGTCATCTACTTAGTTTAGACATCCTTTGTGCAAATGCCATCTGTTTAGTTTATTCATCGTTTATGTGAATTATGCAACGCCATCTTGTTTAGCCAGGCATCACATATGTGAATTTTGCAATGCCATCCTGCTTAGCCAGTCATCTTATATGTAAATTATATCAGGCCATCCTTTTTTGTTACATATTACATTTGTCAACAATGTTAGTACATTCAACTGCTCTTTGTGTGCATCAACCATTTGACACGGTGATGGCAAATTTTGGAGTGAAAACAAGGTCTTCAGAGCAGACTATGCTATATGACGAAGCACATATCTCGCTGGTTACGGATAGCTCCTCAGAGGAGGATTCAGAGACAGATGACCAGTCCTACTCCCCCCTCCCCGAGGCGTATGCTCTAACTTGGCAGTGTTATGTTGCTCATATCGTGCATATGGTGTCTCACATTGCTATGTCATTTGATTAGTTTAGACATGCTTTGTGTGAATGCCACCTGTTCAGTGTCTAATTACCATATATGTGAATTATGCATTGCCATCTTGTTGCAAGACATTTTATATGTGAATTATACAATGCTATCTTGTTGCAAAGGCATTATATATGTGAATTATGCAATGCCATGTTGTTTAGCCAATCATCATTTATGTGAATTATATCATGCTATCATTTTTTTGTATTACGTGTTCCATTTGTCGACAACGTTTGTATATTCAACTACTCTTCCTGTGCATCAGCCATTTGAAGCGGTGATGGAAGTATCTGGAGTGAAAACAAGGTATTCAGAGCAGACAATGCTACCTGCTGAAGTAGACATCTTGCTGGTTATAGAGAGCTCCTCAGAGGAGGATTCAGAGACTGATGACCAGTCCTATTTCCCCCCCTGAGGTCTATGCTCAAACTTGGCAGGGTTATATTACCCATGTCATGCATGTTGTCTTGCATTGCTTAGTTTTTACATCATATATGGATTTCCATCTACTTACTTGCTTACTATATAAATCATATATTTGAATTATATCATGCCATCGTGTTTACATAGTACATACACATCATCTATCTGAATTATGGCATGGCAACCCATTTAATAAAGACATCATATAGTTATATCATCTCATCCTGTTTAGTGTTTACAGTCATCATATTTTGAATTATGGCATTCTATCCGTGAATGTATGTGAATTATGGCATGCCAACCTATTTAATAAACACATTATATAGTTATGTCATGTCATCCTGTTTACATAGTCTCATATTTTGAACTATGTCTTTCCATCTTTTTTAGTTAGCCATCATAATGTGAAATTGTGGCATGCTATCCTGTTTAGTTAGCCATCATATATGTGAAATTGTGTCATGCTATCCTGTTTGGTTAGACAACATAAATATGAATTATTTCGTGCCCTCTTTTATTCCCCACTATCCATTGCACCTGTCTATCATACAATGTCTATACTTCCAATTACTTTTCTTGTTTATCAGCCATTTGAATTGGAGAGCGTGATGGCAGTATCTAAGGGAGTAACAACACGGTCTTCAGAAAAGATAGTGCTACCAGTTGATGCAGATAGAACCACAGTTGTACTTGCCCAAGGACCAGATCCACCACACATAACCCAGACTCTCGCAGATTGTACCCCTACCTAGTTGGACAGAGAACCAGCAACACCCCTTCTAACCCCAACCCCGGCAGATAGTAACCCAGTTCCAGTTGACACAGCACCGTCTCCACCACAGAGCACCCAAACACCAGCAGTTAGTAAGGGAACTGCAGTGCCCAAAGCACGAGGACCACCACTCCAAATCCCAACTCAACGCTTAAAGGAGAAGAAGATTTGTTCTCAGGTCAGGTTCTATAGCTATGGTTCATACTCCTTTGCTGTTGAATTACTGTATTTACTCATACCAACTATTTTCAAATTTGAAGGATGGAATTGGAACTCCAATGGCGCAACAGGTATGTTTTAAACCTGTTTCTTTAACTGGTTTGCTGTTGTAACCTGCTCTATGTTGATTTCAGTTTCAATTGAATAAACAGTTATGTTCTCATGTCATGCACATTACAAGTGTTGTTATTGCTCTATAGTTACCCACACTTATATTCTGTCTATTCTGCTTTGTCTTGAACAAATATTATTTGAACTATGTCTCTATCATGATTTGGCAACAAAAACTAGAATGATATAGACCATAAAGTGACCATGGTACATAGATATATGTTTGTTTCATGCTGTTATCCTGTCCACTTTACTACTGAACTCATTTACCAAAATGAGTTTCATATACAACATGGTAAACATGTGATGCGTCTGCTTGTTTCTCTTTTAGAATGCGGAAAAAATATTGGAGAACAGTACCACGTTATCCAATGGTAAAGGAAGTAATGCAGATAAGGTTCAAGATAGTGAGACATCCCTGTTGGTCTCCAAGAAAGCTGATAAAAACTATCTTGACGATAGTGAGGGAACCCAAAAGTCCTGTCTTGATGTAGTGTTCAGGTTACTGGCCACTACTGCTGGCACAAGCTCTTCAAACTTGCTGCCTGAATCAGTTCGTCTTCTTGAGTCTCAACTTCAAGTTGAAAGACATCGATCAGATGTGCTGCGATAGGAAGCTGAAGGACTGAGGAAGTCCCTGCAGAATTCAGATGCATATTTTCTGGTGCAATAGCAAGTGCTGGAGGATTTAAGCGCCAAACAAGAGAAAGTTAATAAGCTTGCTAAGCATCTTGCCAGCATTATGGGTACCCAGGATATTGTTTCTTGAGATCTTCTGAAGTGGTTTCAGTTCTGGATTTGTTTTGCTGCGGCGTTTATTTGCGCTGGTCGCCAACTTTGACAACCAGTGTATATGATATGCTGCTTTGTTCCCTATATTTGCACTGGTGGCGAACTTTGATGCCCAGTGGATGTAATATGTGTAATAGCCGTGATAGCCTAGCGTTAGTTGCTTGCTTATTTATTTCCTTGTTGTCTTGTTTATTTGTTTGCTTGTAGTCATTGCAGTTCTTTTTCCGTGGTTAGCTAGTGGCCGCAATAACCTATTTTTTAAAACTAGGCCACAATAACCATGGGCTAGTATTTACTATAGTGACACTGGGCCTCCTACTGGCCGTAGAAACAGTGGTCCTTCTACGGGCCGTAGAAACAATGGGCCTTCTACGGGCCGTAGAAACAATGGGCCTTCTGCGGGCCGTATCATCAATGGGCCTTATACGGGCCGTATGATCGATTGGCCAAACATGGGCCAAACAGACCGCATTATGGCTGTAAACGGGCTAGAGTTGGAATTGTCCGTTCATGGGCCGACCATAACGGGCCATCGTTAATAGGCCGTATTTGATGACGCTATGAAAACGGCCCAACGTATTAATGGACCACAAACGGGCCGACTGTAACCACGGGCTGAATTTGGCCCACAAGCAGAAAATGACAGTAACGGGCCGTAAGTAAACGAATGCTGGAAATGAGCCCAAGAATAAATAGGCTCTGAGAAGGCCGAAAGATAACATGGGCTGGAGACGGCCCAACGGAATAACGGGCCATTAATGGGTATAAAGTGCTACACTGTTCATTACGGGCCAGTTTCACCACGGGCCATTAATGGGTGTAAAGTGATACACTGTTCATTACGGGCCAGTTTCACCACGGGCCGTTAATAGGCCAAGAGTTACATAGGGCCTCATATGGGCCGAAAGACGTCATGGGCCATACATGCGCCAGAAGTGAAAACGGGCTGGAATCATATTGGATGGCCCAGATGACGCTACTGGGCCTAATTCGGATAGGGCGTAACGGGCCTTGGGTTAGCGGGCTGTAAATGGGCTATATGTGAACAGGCCGTTAACAGGCTTTCCATGGGCCGGCCCGCCACCTTTTGACCAAGTCAAACGGGCCGGCCTTTTCACAGGAATGGGCCTCTGTTGGGCCGTGCCACGTGTCGATGTATCATAGGTGCCTTCCGTCCAATGAGTGGATGACATCTGTCCCAATGATGAGCCAACACGTGTTTCCTCCAGCCAATGATAATTTTACACGTGGAAAATCCCCATTCGTCGGGGCTGTTAACGGGTTATCGGATCGAAAACCTGACCCGATAGCTTAACGGCGTTCCGTTACGGTGGATGACACGTGTCGGTCACCCTTGACGAAAGCACTTCTGTGACGCGCGATTTATCGTCATGGAAGTGGACACTTCCGTGATGATAATTTTGGTAATGTCATGGAACACTTCTATGGCAGCACAGGTATGACTATCTTGATTCTGTCATAAAATCATCATGGATGTACATGCATGACAAAAAACGCGACCTAATGTGACAAACACGTATCATCACGGAAGTGTATTTTTTTGTAGTGCCTGACCCTCGTGGCCACCCCGTAAGGCAGGTGGTCCCCTTCTTTCGCGCAGGAAAGCTAATATCTGGATAGAGATCGTGTTAAAATTTCAGCCCAATCGGAGTTACGGATCTCCAGGAATATAAGAAACGGTGAAAGGGCAGAATCTGAGAATGCAGAAACAGTGAGAGACAGAGAGACATATCCAAGCTCAGAGGGGCTCTCACCCCTCCCACGCCATGGAGGCTAAGGACCAGAGGGGAAACCCTTCTCCCATCTAGGGAGGAGGTCAAGGAAGAAGAAGACGAAGGGGCCCCCTCTCCCCTTCTCTTCCGGTGGCGTCGGAACGCTGCCATGGCCATCATCATCACCGCAATCTTCACCAAGAACTTCACCGCCATCATCACCAACTCTTCCCCCTCTATACAGCGGTGTAACCTCTCTCTTACCCGCTGTAATCTCTACTTAAACATGGTGCTCAACGCTATATATTATTTCCCAATGATGTATGGCTATCCTATGATGTTTGAGTAGATCCGTTTTGTCCTATGGGCTATTTGATGATCAAGATTGGTTTGAGTTGCATGTTTTATTATTGGTGCTGTCCTATGGTGCTCTCCATGTCGCGCAAGCATGAGGGATCCCCGCTGTAGGGTGTTGCAATATGTTCATGATTCGCTTATATTGGGTTGCATGAGTGACTTAAACACAAACCCGAGTAAGGGGGTTGTTGTGTATGGGATTGAGGGAGTCCTGGATTAGGGGGTCTCCGGACAACCGGACTATATCCTTTGGCCGGACTGTTAGACTATGAAGATACAAGATTGAAGACTTCGTCTCGTGTCCGGATGGGACTATACTTGGCGTGGAAGGCAAGCTAGGCAATACGGATAAGTATATCTCCTCCTTCCTAACCGACCTTGTGTAACCCTAGCCCTTTCCGGTGTCTATATAAACCGGGGGGTTTTAGTCCGTAGGACAACATACAATCATACCATAGGCTAGCTTCTAGGGTTTAGCCTCTCTGATCTCTTGGTAGATCCACTCTTGTAATACTCATATCATCAAGAATAAATTAAGCGGGACGTAGGGTTTTACCTCCATCAAGAGGGCCCGAACCTGGGTAAAACATCGTGTTCCCTGCCTCCTGCTACCATCCGCCTTAGACGCACAGTTCGGGACCCCCTACCCGAGATCCGCCGGTTTTGACACCGACATTGGTGCTTGCATTGAGAGTTCCTCTGTGTCGTCACCGTTAGGCTTGATGGCTCCTACGATCATCAATAGCGATGCGGTCCAGGGTAAGACTTTTCACCACGGACAGATCTTTGTGTTCGGCGGCTTCGCACTGCGGGCCAACTCGCTTGGCCATCTGGTGCAGATCGAAAGTTACACCCCTGGCCATCAGGTCAGGTTTGGAAGCTTAAAATACACGGCCGACATCCGCGGAGACTTGATCTTTGACGGATTCGAGCGCCTGCCTTGTGCGTCGCGCGGTCACGATGAATACGACTTAGCTCTATCATTGGACCGTATTCAGGAGATTGCACCGGCAGCCGCTCCGAGCCTCAATTCAGAGCCAGTTGCGCCATCCATGGACGGGCGGATGGACCCCGTCACGGAGGCCGTACCCTCAGCGGTGATCGAGCCGGATATCGACCTTACCCTTCATGAGAGCCGTGTTGCCAAACTACCGGATCCTTCTCCGGCCATGGACTCCGAACCGCCTGCACCCATGCCTGTCGAATCCGACTGGGCGCCGGTCATGGAGTTCACCTCCGCGGATATCTTTCAGCACTTGCCTTTCGGCGACATACTGAACTCATTAAGGTCTCTCTCCTTGTCAGGAGAGTCCTGGCCGAACCATGTTCGGCGGGATTGGAATGCGGATGATGAAGAAATTCGCCGCCCACCACCACCCACTTAGTAGCCACTGTCGATAACTTAACTGACATGCTCGACTTCGACTCCGAAGACATCGATGGTATGGACGACGATGCAGGAGTCGAAGAGGAATCACTGCCCACAGGGCATCGGACACCTACTTCACCACATGACGTATACATGGTGGACACACTATCGGATTTCGGGTTCCGGCAGACCCTTGAGGTTCGAACACTGGGGTGTGCGCGGAGATTTCGCCTCCTACCTACCTGCACCCCTCCGCCTTGCTAGGATCTAAACTATGGAAAGAACAACACAAGAGACACAGGGTTTATACTGGTTCGGGCCACCGTTGTGGTGTAATACCCTACTCCAGTGTGTGGTGTGGTGGATTGCCTCTTGGGCTGATGATGATGAACAATCCAAGGAAGAACAGCCTCGCGAGGGTCTGTTCTTGGCTGGGGTGATGAACTGCTGGGAGGAGTCCAGTCACCCTTCTCTCTCTCTCTCTCTCTCTACCTGATCTTCTCTATCCTTTTATCCCTTCGGCTAGCTCGCTCGCTTCTTAGCCCCTTAGCCCCCTTGGTTCTGTGGGTGGCTGGTCCTATTTACAGAGGCCCTGGTCCTCTTCCCAAATATCGAGCGGGAAGGGAGCCAACAATGGCGGGCTAATTTGAAGGGGGACAGCTAGTATCAGCTATCCTGACAAAAGTAGTCTTCGCCTGCGCAAAGCTCTGGTGACGACGCCGTCTTGGGCTCCACGGTGACCTCCGTCTCGTAGTCCTCCTGGTCTTGGTCTTGTTGCACCGAAATGGCAACCTTTGCCTGATGCCTCGGTACTCCGTGGCTGCGCTTGCCCCCTTTGCACCAAAGAGGAAGGGAGGACACTGCGCGGGCTGGCACCCGCCTGGCGCCCCCGGTCATCATGGCTTTCGTCACGGGCACCTCGTGAGGTACCCCGCCTTGATCTCTCCGCCTCCTCGTGAGCCAGCCTGACGAGGCCACACCTAAGGAAGCTCCGCGTCATCCGCCCCGCGAGGCTTGTCCCCTCGCGAGGGTCTTGGGTTTGTGTTGGTGAAGATGGGCCGCGCTGGGGCCCCCTTTGAGCCATGCCGCAGGCTGTAGGTAGGCAAGTCTGGGGACCCCCGTTCCCAGAACGCCGACAGTAGCCCCCGGGCCCAAGGCGTGCCCGGACTTGGCCGTGCAGGGAGGCAGAAGGGCAAGAGCGAAGCGCCGCAGGCCCTAACAGCCTGCGGCCTTGGGCGCCGCGTGGCGGTTGATTGGACGTGGGCGGCACTGTTCCCCCACGCCCTCCTTATTTTGTGCCATGCTAGGCGGACCCGTAGTCGTACACAGCCGTTCCCCTATTTGGTTGCTCGAGCGCCCTCTGTCCTTCCTCCGCTCGAACTCTGGCTTCTGTTTTCAACTCAATCTTGAACCTTCGCCCCTTCCCATTGCCATGGCTCCGACGAAGAAGGGAAGAGGGGAGAAACCCGTGTCTCCACCTTGCCCGCCGCCGTTGGCGGCCCCCGCCGAGGGCTTGGGAAAGGTCAGCTTGGCTCTGGCCACCATCTTCAATGAATGCGGGAGGACGACGGCCTGGCCCGCGTCCCACTTCTCCATCGGTAGGATAGCCACCGAGGTCCCGTATTTTGCCGACGCCCTGTGGGCGGGTCTGGTTCCTCCCTTTTCTGATTTCTTCAATGTCGTGCTCTCCCATTATCAGATCCACATGATGCATCTGGGTCCTGAATCCATCGCTCTCCTTTCGGTCTTCGTCTTTGTTTGCGAGGCTATGATGGGCATCCTTCCTTCAGTTGCCTTGCTGCGCCACTTCTTCTCGCTACGCCTTGTTGACCCTACCCAACGCTGGGCGTGTGTGAGCTTCATTGCCGCGCCTGAGACGGCGGCCTCTGGGATTGACTTCAAGCTCCCTCCGCCCGCGGCTGGGTTCCGCGAGCGGTGGCTGTATGTGGACGCTGGGGTGCCCAGCCCCCTGCTGTCGGAGCCGACTTCGCCTGCTGTCCCCAATTCGGACTAGGGCCAGGAGGCGCTTGAGAGCCCCCGGCTCGTCTTCGTCTGGCACCGCTTCACGTTCTTGAGGTCGCTTGGCGCGACAACGCCCAAGGTGGTGAAGGAGTTCCTGCTATGCCGCGTTGCTCCTCTCCAGCGCCACTCCCGCCGGATGTGGGCCTTCAGCGGACGCGATGATCATATGAGGCTCCAGGAAGAGGACCTGATGCCTGAAGTGCTGAGGGCGGCGCTCTTGACCCTGACGGGGGACCCCAACCCTGGCAGCATCCAGCAGGGAGGGGCCTTGCTGTACCTCTGCCAGAGCGGGGGCGATTTGGTGAGGCAGATGCCTATCTTCGACGAGTGGGGGTCGCGCCCCGCCGGCCTCCAGGGGCCTCGCGAGAACCCAGTGGTGGTGGCCGCCCTTCCAGTTGGCCAAGGCGGCTCTTCCTCAAGTGGCGGAGCAGGGAGGCACAAGGCGTCGGAGGCCGAGGGGGCTCCAGGCGGGGTGACAGCGCCGGGCGAGGCTCATGAGGAAGCAGTTATCGGGGCCCGTGCCGCCGAGGCTGAGGGTGACAAGCAGCTGCCCTCTGCGCCTACGACCGAGGCCACCGAGGCTCCGGCGGCTTCTCTTGGCGAGGCGATTGGCGGCACACGTCAGGCAGGCGCCCCTGACGCAGATCGTCTTGACGCTCCATCTCCGTCGCAGGTTGATCCCTGCGCCCGACTCTTAGGCCGCTTCCACGTGGACGTTCAGGCCCTCCGGAAGAGAAGGGAGGCCCTGGGCGACGATTACCCTTGTCACCTTCTGAAGCGTAGGAAGTACTTCGCCGCTGATGAGTAAGCCTTCTCCTTTCCCAGCTCCCGATCCTTCTGTTGCTCTTACTGACTCTTGCTCCACAGGCCCCTTCCAGCCGAGCTTGCGGAGACGGCTGAGGAGCCGTCCCTCTTGGCTTCGCCCCCTCCATCGTCCTCAAGTGCTCCAAGCAGTGGAGCCCTTGTGGTGAGGGCAACTGACGAGGCGAACCGTCTCGAGGCGTATCGTGGCCCCGCGCACCTCGCGATCCTTCGCGGGCCTTCTCGTGGCATAGCCAGCCTGCCGTGGGCTTCTTGCCTGGTCGTGGACTGCAATCGGCTGAGGCGCTTCCTGCGCTCTTCACCTGGGGACGGGCTGGCCCCCGGCCGGGCTTCTGACGCGGCGTGCCCGACCGTCGCGAGGGTGCCAGCCCCCAGCCCGAAGGGGGGGGTGCTGGCTCGCGGCCCCCGGCGCTTGCTTGGGGCAGATGATGGTGTGGAGGACGTGCTCGAGCGTGCTCGGGAGCGTCGCGCTCTCTGCCAAGGATTCCTTCGGAGGGCGGCTAACGCGGTAAGCCTGCTTGGAGAGGAGCTTGCCGATGAAGACGCGCGCCTTGAGGCCGAGGGCCTGCGCCTGGCTATAGAGAGGCGCGAGCTGGAGGGCGCCATCGCCCTTGCGCACCGTCAGCGCGATCTTGACGACGCAGAGGCCAAGGCGTCACTGGTGGCCTCTCGGGAGGCTCGATCTTGGGCTGCTGACGAGGCTCGGGAAGTTGACCGGCGGCGAACGGTGGCAGAGGAGCGGGCTCGGGAGCTCCTGGCCTGGTGCCACTCACTGGAGGAGCAGGTGGAGCTGCGCGAGGCAGCTCTCGCGTCGATGAAGGTGGCCTCCGGCGACTCGGCAGAGCTCCAGAAGCATGAGGAGGCGCTGACGCTGGAAGCCGCCGAACGCACCCATGAGTACGAGCATCTGGAGACGAGGGAGCGCTTGGTGACATAGGCGGAGGATGATGTTGCCGCACGGGAAGCCCGCGTCCTGGAGGAGGTCGGACGTTGAGTGGCGATGGCGCATTTGAACCTCGAGCACGAGTTCGACGAGGAGCTGGGGTTGATCCGGGCCGAAGCTGAAGGCAGGACTACTGCCTTGAGGGCCAAGCTGGAGGAGGCGACGCGGCGAGCCGATGCTTTCCGGGCCGCTCTTGAGGTGGCGCAAGGGGAGTTAGCCGCTTCCCAGGCCGAGGTGCTCCTTCTCCGCCAGCAGGTGGAGGAGGCTGATGTCGTCGTGGGCCAGAACGCGGACGAGATCCGTCAGCAGCGGATCCTGGAGCATGAGCACGGCCCCATGCTTGCCATGATCCGGGAGAGAGCCAACGCAGCCTTGGGCAACATCTGCGAGGCGGCTATTGGCGAGCCGCACGCAGTCAACTATGCTGGCAATCTTCAGTTCTTCACTGACGTGGTGACGCAGCTGGAGGCGCGGTCGGTCAGGGCTGACAGGTTGGTGGAGGAGAGGAGCCGCGGCCTGCTTGGGCGTGCTTTTTCTCGCGTCTTCAGCCACCTCCAGAATGTGGATCCCCACTTCGATTTTGACGCCGCCATCACCCCAGTCCCCCAGGTCGTCTGAGGCGACCTGGCGCGCTGGGTGGAGGACAATTTGGATGCTCTTATCAGGGCCTTCGCTTCAGACAACAACGACGCGATCGTGGCGGCTGACGAGGGCGGCGTGACGAACGGCCCTGACGCCACTGGCGGCGTGCGGACAGCGATGGCGAGTTCAGCGACACCAGCAACGGCTCGGGTGGTGCTCTTGGGAACGCATTGGGGGATTCATCCGACTGATTGTGCATCGCTCCTACTTCCTTACCCTGCATGAATAGAACTCGGGTTTTGGCCTGATTGCAGTGAGAGCATTTTGGAGGGGGAGCCCCTTATGTAAAACTTGTGTTCATCGTATTAGTAGACGCTACATTGCCCATGCGCCCGCGCCAAGTGGTTGGCCCAGGTGACGCGCTGGTCGGCTAGTTTACCTTTGTCCCGTGGTGGCCCTGAGGCAGCCCGCGGGGGGTTGTGGTGTTTCGAGTGTTCCCTGATTGGGTTCGTAGGATCTGCAGTAGAACACCCTCCTGAGAGGTCACGTCGGCGACAGTCTGGGCTGCGCGCAAGCTAGGCCTGACACGGCTCGCGAGGGGAGGAAGCTGAGGCGATGCGGTAACCAAAACGCGAGAAATTGCTCGAATGAGACTAAGCACCCCTTCCCCGAACACACGCAAATCTCAAATTCGAATCCAACTTGAATCCAGCGGGGGAAAGCGGCAACCAAAGGGAAAAGCGACGAAAGCAAACAAAAGGCCGCGTCCGGCACCTAGTCTAGTCTTGGACGTCTTCTCACCAGCGCGGAGCTAAGTGCTGCCACTGGGCGTGGGAGGGAGCCCCAGGGCCTGAGGCCCGCACCCCTGAGACTCCGGGGCGTGTACAACCCCACTCATTATTACGTGAGAGTGTCACGGGGCGGCGAGCTTCACATGCACTGGGCCTTCTTCACAGGTACTGGCCTTGCTTCATATCGCCAGATGAGGGCCCCGCCTTGCGCCACACTCTAGTGCCATCGACGACGATGGGAAACCAGGACGCCGCCGATGGGGTAGAGCGGTCGCCAGCGGTTCCCCCGACGACCACGGGTCCTCCGCCGGGGGCAGGCCCTGAGGCACCTCCCTAGCGGAGGGCCTACCTCCTGAGAGCACCTTGCTCCGAACGCCGCGGTGGTGATGTCGGATCCCGGCCCCTCTCCTGCAGCCCCCTGCGCCCTCCTCCCGAGGGGCAGGAGACTGTGGGAGCGGGGCAGCTGCTCACTGTGGCGACCTGCACCTCCTGCGATCCATGGTAAGCGTATGCCTGCTCCTGAAACATCAGCGGTACCCGATAATCGTTGGCGCCATCATGGCCAGTGGGACCGTTCCGGGGCTCCCGGAAAGGCTCAGCTTCTGGCGCCTCGTCCCCCCAGCTTGGGCTGAGGAGCGAGCCTTGTTCGCTCTCGTGTGGGTGTCCTCGGTCCATCATGAGGGGCACATATTCCTCTGGCACCGTCATCCCGAATGCCACGCCGTAATGCCCCACATGCCATGCGGTCCTACCTGACGCGCCCACCGTGGGGTGGCAGCGCGGCTGTCCATTGGGGTCGTGGGTCGCATCGAGTGCTTCTTCTTCGCGGACCGGGAGCGGGGGCAACGCCGCCGCCGGTCCGGTGCTGACAGCTTCGCTGGCGTTGGAGTAGCCTTGGAGCCTGCGGGCGCGCGCAGAGCCCCCGCGTGGTCCGCCCTGGGCCTGAGATGGGAGCTGGGTGGAGAAGGGGTGAGCCCCCGAGGCGGCGAAGCCAAGGAGCTCTGCCACTCGCTCCAGCAGCACGTCGTGGCCGCCCTCCAACAGCCTGCACTGCAGCAGCTCTCGGGCCACTGTGAGCGCGGCCCTCGAGTTCGCCTACTCCCTGCAGGTGTACGGTGTCGTGGTCACGGCGTGATTGGAGGCCCTTGCTGCCAACCGCGCCTGCCGCGGTGTGAGAGCTGTCGGAGCCTGTCCACGTCGCCCGCGGCCCGCAGCGCTCTGCGGACCGCGAGCTGCCTGGGGCACGGGGTCGCCCGAGGCAAGCGGCTCTGCGTGGGTGGGCCACGCCGCCCACGGATCTGGGTTGCCCGCCTGGTCGCCGGACATGGTGATGACGACGCGATGGGGTGCGAAGCGGTAGAAGGTGGATTCCGGCGCACCCCTACCTGGCGCGCCAAATGTCGGATTTCGGGTTCCGGCAGACCCTTGAGGTTCGAACACTGGGGTGCGCGCGGAGATTTCGCCTCCTACCTACCTGCACCCCTCCGCCTTGCTAGGATCTAAACTATGGAAAGAACAACACAAGAGACACAGGGTTTATACTGGTTCGGGCCACCGTTGTGGTGTAATACCCTACTCCAGTGTGTGGTGTGGTGGATTGCCTCTTGGGCTGATGATGATGAACAATACAAGGAAGAACAGCCTCGTGAGGGTCTGTTCTTGGCTGGGGCGATGAACTGCTGGGAGGAGTCCAGTCACCCTTCTCTCTTTCTCTCTACCTGATCTTCTCTATCCTTTTATACCTCTCGGCTAGCTCGCTCGCTTCTTAGCCCCTCAGCCCCCTTGGTTCTGTGGGTGGCTGGTCCTATTTACAGAGGCCCTGGTCCTCTTCCCAAATATCGAGCGGGAAGGGAGCCAAGAATGGCGGGCTAATTTGAAGGGGGACAGCTAGTATCAACTATCCTGACAAAAGTAGTCTTCGCCTGCGCAAAGCTCTGGTGATGATGCCGTCTTGGGCTCCACGGTGACCTCCGTCTCGTAGTCCTCCTGGTCTTGGTCTGGTTGCACCGAAATGGCAACCTTTGCCTGATGCCTCGGTACTCCGCGGCTGCGCTTGCCCCCTTTGCACCAAAGAGGAAGGGAGAACACTGCGCGGGCTGGCACCCGCCTGGCGCCCCCAGTCGTCATGGCTTGCGTCACGGGCACCTCGTGAGGTACCCCGCCTTGATCTCTCCGCCTCCTCGTGAGCCAGCCTGACGAGGCCGCGCTTGAGGAAGCTCCGCGTCGTCCGCCCCATGAGGCTTGGCCCCTCGTGAGGGTCTTGGGTTTGTGTTGGTGAAAATGGGCCGCGCTGGGCCCCCCTTTGAGCCACGCCGCAGGCCGCAGGCAGGCAAGTCTGGGGACCCCCGTTCCCAGAACACCGACACACACCCAAAGAAAATAACGACGAGGAACGGAAGGACGCAGCGATGGGTGGTTCCCTCGAGCAGCAGTCAAAGCGGCGGCGTAAACGACGCCCCAAATCCCGCCTCGGCAGAAATAATGATCACATAGACCCAGCGTTAGAGCAGGGTGAACCATTGGCCGACCACGGTAACACGGAAAATCAAGCCGAACAACCCAACCCCGGCGAAGATAACAGTCCGGACGATATCACACCGGACAGGCGCCAGGAGCAACATAATGCCCACCAAAGGCTTGTTGCCACGGCGAGGAGTCTGAAAAAACAGAAGCAAAGGCTCAAGGCTGCACAAGACACACTCAAAATCAAATGGAGTGAAGTACTCAACACAGCAGCGAAGTACGGCAGTAATCGCCACACCAAGAACTACCCTAAGCGGAAGTTGCTACCGGAATTCGATGAGGAGGCCTTAGATCCCCCGCAACCAAAAATTGAAATGGCCATCCGGCCGGATAGATGACCTCACGGCCAGCATAAAGTGGCGAACAACACCGCACATAAGCCAATACGCGACCCACGCGAGGGCTTGCATCAAAAGGACGGCGCAACCAGATCCATTTATGGACCACGCAAGCGCGCTCCAGCATACGATGCAACACAACAAACATCCGAACACCACAGTACACCCAGATACAGGGGTGCCGCACACCCCCTATGTTTCACCGATGAGGTGCTGGACCATGTATTTCCAGAGGGATTCAAACCCGTAAAAATAGAGGCGTACGACGGAACAACAGACCCTGGGGTCTGGATTGAGGACTATATCCTCCATATCCATATGGCTCGAGGAGATGATCTCCACACCATCAACTATTTACCCCTCAAGCTCAAAGGGCCAGCTCGGCACTGGCTTAAAAGCCTCCCCGAAAGCTCCATTGGAAGCTGGGAAGAGCTCGAAGACGCCTTTCGGGCAAATTTTCAAGGGACATATGTCCGACCACCGGATGCGGACGATTTAAGTCATATAACTGTTGGGGATCGTAGCAGAAATTTAAAATTTTCTACGCATCACCAAGATCAATCTATGGAGTAATCTAGCAACGAGTGGAAGGAGAGTGCATCTACATACCCTTGTAGATCGCTAAGCGGAAGTGTTGCAAGAACACAGATCAAGGAGTCGTACTCGCAGCGATTCAGATCGCTGTTGATTCCGATCTAAGCGCCGAACAACGGCGCCTTCGCGTTCAACACACGTGCAGCCCGATGACGTCTCCCACGCCTTGATCCAGCAAGGGGAGAAGAAGAGGTTGGGGAAGACTCCATCCAGCAGCAGCACGACGAAGTGGTGGTGAAGGAGGAGCGTGGCAATCCTGCAGGGCTTCGCCAAGAACCGTGGGAGAGGAGGAGGACTTGGGAGAGGGGGAGGGCTGCGCCAGAACTTGGGTGCGGCTGCCCTCCCACCCCCACATATATATAGGGGCAAGGGAGAGGGGGGCCGGCCCCCTCAGATCCAATCTGAGGAGGGGGCGGCGGCCAGGGGGGTTGCCTTGCCCCCCAAGGCAAGGGGGCTCCCCCCTTTAGGGTTCTCCAAACCCTAGGCGCATGGGCCTTAGGGGGGACGCCCAGCCCACTAAGGGGCTGGTCCCTCTCCACACACAGGCCATAGGGCCTTCCGGAGCAGGTGGACCCTCCCGGTGGACTCCCGGAACCCCTTCGATGGTCCCGGTACAATACCGGTAACCCCCGAATTATTCCGGTGACCGTATGATGACTTCCCATATATAAATCTTTACTTCCGAACCATTCCGGAACTCCTCATGACATCTGGGATCTCATCCGGGACTCTGAATAACATTCGTTAACCACGTACATCTATTCCCTATAACCCTAGCGTCATCGAACCTTAAGTGTGTAGACCCTACGGGCTCGGGAGTCATGCAGACATGGCCGAGACAACTCTCCGGTCAATAACCAACAGCGGGATCTGGATACCCATGTTGCCTCCCACATGCTCCATGATGATCTCATCAGATGAATCACGATGTCAAGGATTCAATGAATCCCGTATACAATTCCCTTTGTCTATCGGTATGATAGTTGCCCGAGATTCGATTGTCGGTATCCCGATACCTTGTTCAATCTCGTTACCGGCAAGTCTCTTTACTCGTTCCGTAACACATCATCCCGTGATCAACTCCTTGGTCACATTGTGCACATTATGATGATTTCCTACCGAGTGGGCCCAGAGATACCTCTCCGTTACACGGAGTGACAAATCCCAGTCTCGATTCGTGCCAACCCAACAGACACTTTCGGAGATACCCGTAGTGCACCTTTATAGCCACCCAGTTACGTTGTGACGTTTGGCACATCCAAAGCACTCCTACGGTATCCGGGAGTTGCACAATCTCATGGTCTAAGGAAATGATACTTGACATTAGAAAAGCTTTAGCATACGAACTACACGATCTTGTGCTAGGCTTAGGATTGGGTCTTGTCCATCACATCATTCTCCTAATGATGTGATCCCGTTATCAACGACATCCAATGTCCATGGTCAGGAAACCGTAAGCATCTATTGATCAACGAGCTAGTCAACTAGAGGCTTACTAGGGACATGGTGTTGTCTATGTATCCACACATGTATCTGAGTTTCCTATCAATACAATTCTAGCATGGATAATAAACAATTATCTTGAACAGGGAAATATAATAATAACCAATTTATTATTGCCTCTAGGGCATATTTCCAGCAGTCTCCCACTTGCACTAGAGTCAATAATCTAGTTCACATCACCATGTGATTAACACTCACAGGTCACATCGCCATGTGACCAACATCCAAAGAGTTTACTAGAGTCAATAATCCAGTTCACATCACTATGTGATTAACACTCAATGAGTTCTGGGTTTGATCATGTTATGCTTGTGAGAGAGGTTGTAGTCAACAAGTCTGCAATATTTAGATCCCTATGTATTTCGCAAAACTTTATGTCATATCGTAGATGCTGCTACCACGTTCCGCTAGGAGCTATTCCAAATTGTTTCTCCATTATACGTATCCGGTATCTCTACTCAGAGCTATCCGGATAGGTGTTAAGCTTGCATCGATGTAACTCTTTACGTCGAACTCTTTATCACCTCCATAACCGAGAAACATTTCCTTATTCCTCTAAGGGTAATTTTGACCGCTATCTGGTGATCCACCCCTAGATCACCTTTGTACCCTCTTGCCAGACATGTGGCAAGGCACACATCTGGTGCGGTACACAACATGGCATACCGTATAGAGCCTATGACAAAAGCATAGGGGACGACCTTCATCCTTCCTCTTTCTTCTTCCATGGTCAATCTTTGAGTCTTACTTAACTTCACACCTTACAACTCAGGTAAGAACCCCTTCTTTGACTGATCTATTTTCAACTCCTTCAAAAACATGTCAAGGTGTGCGTTCTTTGAAAGTATCATCAGGCGTCTTGATCTATCTCTACAGATCTTGATGCCCAATATGTAAGCAGCTTTATCCAGGTCTTCCTTTGAAAATCACTCTTCAAACAACCGTTTATGCTTTCCAGAAATTCAACATTATTTCGGATCAACAATATCTCATCCACATATACTTATCAGAAATGTTGTAGTGCTCCCACTCACTTTCTTGTAAATACAAGTTTCTAGCAAACATTATATAAACCTAAAAGCATTGATCACTCCATCAAAGCATATATTCCGATTCCGAGATGCTTGCTCTAGTCCATAGAAGGATTGCTGGAGACAGCATACCTTTTAGCATCCTTAGGATCGACAAAACCTTTTATTGTATCACATACAACCTTTTCTTACAAAAACTGGTAAGAAAACTTGTTTTGACATCCATCTGTCAGATTTCATAATCGAAAAATACAACCAATGCTAACATGATTCCGACGGACTTAAACATCGCTATGGGTGAGAAAATCTCATCGTAGTCAACTCCTTGAACTTGTGAAAAGACTCTTTGCCACAAGTCGAGCTTCATAGATGGTAACATTACCGTTCACATCCGTCTTCTTCTTAAAGATCCATTTATTCTCAATGGCTTGCCAATCATCGGGCAAGTCCACCAAAGTCCATACTTTGTTCTGATACATGGATCCTATCTCGGATTTCATGGCTTCTAACCATTTGTCGGAATACGGGCCCACCATCGCTTCTCCATAGCTCGTAGGTTCATTGTTTTCTAACAACATGATATCTAAGACAGGATTACCGTACCACTTAGGAGTAGTACATATCCTTGTCGACCTACGAGGTTCGATAGCAACTTGATTCGAAGCTTCATGATCACTATCATTAACTTCCTATTCAACAGACGTAGGCGCCACAGAAAACATCTTTCTGTGTTGCATCACTCTCTGGTTGAAGTAAAGGTTCGACAACCTCATCAAGTTATATCTTCCTCCCACTCAATTCTTTCGAGAGAAACTCCTTCTCCAGAAAGGACCCGTTCTTAGCGACAAACAATTTTCCCTCGGATCTGAGATAGAAGGTATACCCAACTGTCACCTTTGGGTATCCTATGAAGATGTGTTTGTCCGCTTTTGGGTTCGAGCTTCTCCGGCTGAAGCCTTAAGCATCGCAGCCCCAAACATTAAGAAACGACAACTTTGGTTTCTTGCCAAACCATATTCATATGACATCGTCTCAACGGACTTAGATGGTGTCCTATCTAAAGCGAATGCAGCTGTCTCTAACACATATCCTCAAAATGAAAACGGTAGATCGGTAAGAGACATCATAGATCGCACCATATCTCATAAGGTTCGATTATGACGTCCGGACACACCATTACCCTGTGGTGTTCCAGGTGGCTTCAACTGTGAAACAATTCCACAATGTCTTAAGTGATTGCCAAACTCATAAGTCACAAATTCTCATCGATCAGATCGTAGGAATTTGATCTTCTTGTTATGATAGTTCTTAACTTCACTCTGAAATCGCTTGAACTTTTCAAATGTTTCAGACTTGTGCTTCATTAAGTAAATATACCTATATCTACTCAAATCATCAGTGAAGATGAAAAAATAGTGATATCCACCGCACGCTTCAATTCTCATTGGATCACACGCATCAGCATGTATGATTTCCAACAAGTCACTTGCCCGTTTCATTGTACCTGAAAACGGGGTCTTAGTCATCCCGCCCATGAGGCATGGCTCGCATGTGTCAAGCGATTCAAAATCAAGTGACTCCAAACATCCATCGACATGGAGTTTCTTCATGCATCTTACGCCAATATGACCTAAGCGGCAGTGCCACAAGAAAGTGGTACTATCATTATTAACTCTACATCTTTTGGCGTGAACATGTGTATTACCACGACCGAGATTCCATGAACCATTCACATAGGGTGCATGACCATGAAAGGTATTATTCATGTAAACAGAATAACCATTATTCTCTAACTTAAATGAATAACCTTATTGCAATGAACATGATCTAATCATATTCATGCTCAACATAGACACCTGATAACATTTATCTAGGTTCAATTCTAATCCCGAAGGCAGATGGAGCGTGCGATGGTGATCTCATCAACTTTGGAAACACTTCCAACACACATCGTCACCTCGCCCTTAACCAGTCTCCGTTTAGTCCGTAGCTTTTGCTTCAAGTCACCAATAATAGCAAATGAACCGGTATCCAATACCTAGGTGCTACCAGGAGTACTAGTGAGGTACACATTAATAACACGTATATACTTTGTTGAAGTTGCCAACCTTCTTATCTACCATGCATTTGGGGTAATTCCGCTACCAGTGACCGTTCCCCTTACAATAGAAGCACTTAGTCTCGGGTTTGGGTTCAACCTTGGGTTCCTTCACTAGAGCGGCAACTGGTTTGCCATCCATGAAGTTTCCCTTCTAGCCCTTGCCCTTCTTGAAACCAGTGGTCTTGTCAAACCATCAACACTTGATGCTCCTTCTTGATTTCTATCTTTTGCGGTCTTAAGCACCGCGAACAGCTCCGGGATCAACTCCATCCCTTGCATGTCATAGTTCATCACGAAGATCTAGTAGCTTAGTGATAGTGGCTAGAGAACTCTATCAATCACTATCTTATCTGGAAGTTTAACTCCCACTTGATTTAAGTGATTGTGGCACCCAGACATTCTGAGCACATGCTCACTAGCTGAGTTGTTCTCCTCCATCTTGTTGGCAAAAGAACTTGTCAGAGGTCTCATATCTATCAACACGGGCATGAGCCTGAAATCCCAATTTCAGCTCTTGGAACATCTCATATGTCTTATGGCGTTCAAAACGTCATTGGAATTCTGATTCTAAGCCATAAAGTATGGTGCACTAAACTATCAAGTAGTCATCAGGATGTGTCTGTCAGGTGTTCACAACATCCACAGACGACATTGTAGGGGTTTGCACATCGAGCGGTGTATCAAAGACGTAAGCCTTCTGTGTAGCAGTGAGGACACTCCTCGGACTACGGACCCAGTCCGCATCATTGCTTACCATATCTCTAGGAACATATTGAAACATGGAGCTTACAACGTGAGCTATTTATCTACAACATATTTGCAAAGACAATTTAGACTATGTTCATGATAATTAAGTCATCTAATCAAATTATTTAATGAACTCCCACTCAGATAGACATCCCTCTAGTCATCTAAGTGATACATGATCCGAGTCAACTAGGCCGTGTCCGATCATCATGTGAGACGGACTAGTCATCATCGGTGAACATCTTCATGTTGATCGTATCTTCTATACGACTCATGTTCGACCTTTCGGTCTTCTGTGTCCCGAGGCCATGTCTGTACATGCTAGGCTCGTCAAGTTAACCTAAGTGTATTGCGTGTGTAAATCTGGCTTACACCCGTTGTATTCGAACGTTAGAATCTATCACACCCGATCATCACGTGGTGCTTCGGAACAATGAACCTTCGCAACGGCGCACAGTTAGGGGGAACACTTTCTTGAAATTATTACGAGGGATCATCTTATTTAAGCTACCGTCGTTCTAAGCAAATAAGATGTAAAACATGATAAACATCGCATGCAATCAAATAGTGACATGATATGGCCAATATCATTTTGCTCCTTTTGATCTCCATCTTCGGGGCGCCATGATCATCATCGTCACCGGCATGACACCATGATCTCCATCATCATGATCTCCATCATTGTGTCTTCATGAAGTCGTCTCGTCAACTATTACTTCTACTACTATGGCTAATGGTTTAGCAATAAACTAAAGTAATTACATGACTTTAAGTTGACACGCGGGTCATAAATAAATTAAGACAACTCCTATGGCTCCTGCCGGTTGTCATACTCATTGACATGCAAGTCGTGATTCCTATTACAAGAACATGATCAATCTCATACATCACATATATTATTCATCACATCCTTTTGGCCATATCACATCACAAGGCATATGCTGCAAAAACAAGTTAGACGTCCTCTAATTGTTGTTGCAAATTTTTACGTGGCTGCTATAGGTTTCTAGAAAGAACGTTTCTTACCTACGCCAAAACCACAACGTGATATGTCAATTTATATTTACCCTTCATACGGACCCTTTTCATCGAATTCGATCCGACTAAAGTGGGAGAGACAGACACGTGCTAGCCACCTTATGCAACTAGTGCATGTCAGTCGGTGGAACCTGTCTCACGTAAGAGTACGTGTAAGGTCGGTCTGGGCCGCTCCATCCCACGATGCCGCCGAATCAAGATAAGACTAGTAATGGCAAGTAAATTGACAAAATCGACGCCCACAACAACTTGTGTTCTACTCGTGCATATAAACTACGCATAGACCTAGCTCATGATGCCACTGTTGGGGATCGTAGCAGAAATTTAAAATTTTCTACGCATCACCAAGATCAATCTATGGAGTAATCTAGCAACGAGTGGAAGGAGAGTGCATCTACATACCCTTGTAGATCGCTAAGCGGAAGCGTTGCAAGAACGCGGATGAAGGAGTCGTACTCGCAGCGATTCAGATCGCGGTTGATTCCGATCTAAGCGCCGAACAACGACGCCTCTGCATTCAACACACGTGCAGCCCGGTGACGTCTCCCACGCCTTGATCCAGCAAGGGGAGAAGGAGAGGTTGGGGAAGACTCCATCCAGCAGCAGCACAACGGCGTGGTGGTGAAGGAGGAGCGTGGCAATTCTGCAGGGCTTCGCCAAGAACCGCGGGAGAGGAGGAGGACTTGGGAGAGGGGGAGGGCTGCGCTAGAACTTGGGTGCGGCTGCCCTCCCACCCCCACATATATATAGGGGCAAGGGAGAGGGGGCCGGCCCCCTCAGATCCAATCTGAGGAGGGGGCGGCGGCCAGGGGGGTTGCCTTGTCCCCCAAGGCAAGGGGGGCGCCCCCCTTTAGGGTTCCCCAAACCCTAGGCGCATGGGCCTTAGGGGGGGAGGCGCCAAGCCCACTAAGGGGCTGGTCCCTCTCCACACACAGGCCATAGGGCCCTCTGGAGCAGGTGGACCCTCCCGGTGGACCCCCGGAACCCCTTCGGTGGTCCCGGTACAATACCGGTAACCCCCGAATTATTCCGATGAGCATATGATGACTTCCCATATATAAATCTTTACCTCCGGACCATTTCGGAACTCCTCGTGACATCCGGGATCTCATCCGGGACTCCGAATAACATTCGGTAACCACGTACATCTATTCCCTATAACCCTAGCGTCATCGAACCTTAAGTGTGTAGACCCTACGGGCTCGGGAGTCATGAAGACATGGCTGAGACAACTCTCCGGTCAATAACCAACAGCGGGATCTGTATACCCATGTTGCCTCCCACATGCTCCATGATGATCTCATCAGATGAATCACGATGTCAAGGATTCAATGAATCCCGTATACAATTCCCTTTGTCTATCGGTATGATAGTTGCCCGAGATTCGATTGTCGGTATCCCGATACCTTGTTCAATCTCGTTACCGGCAAGTCTCTTTACTCGTTCCGTAACACATCATCCCGTGATCAACTCCTTGGTCACATTGTGCACATTATGATGATTTCCTACTGAGTGGGCCCAGAGATACCTCTCCGTTACACGGAGTGACAAATCCCAGTCTCGATTCGTGCCAACCCAACAGACACTTTCGGAGATACCCGTAGTGCACCTTTATAGCCACCCAGTTACGTTGTGACGTTTGGCACATCCAAAGCACTCCTACGGTATCCGGGAGTTGCACAATCTCATGGTCTAAGGAAATGATACTTGACATTAGAAAAGCTTTAGCATACGAACTACACGATCTTGTGCTAGGCTTAGGATTGGGTCTTGTCCATCACATCATTCTCCTAATGATGTGATCCCATTATCAACGACATCCAATGTCCATGGTCAGGAAACCGTAAGCATCTATTGATCAACGAGCTAGTCAACTAGAGGCTTACTAGGGACATGGTGTTGTCTATGTATCCACACATGTATCTGAGTTTCCTATCAATACAATTCTAGCATGGATAATAAACGATTATCATGAACAAGGAAATATAATAATAACCAATTTATTATTGCCTCTAGGGCATATTTCCAACAATAACTCAACAGTCCGGAGAGTCAGCCCGAAAGCTTTGGAACAGGTTTCTTACTAAAAAGAACCAAATAGTCGACTGTCCGGACGTTGAAGCCTTGGCAGCCTTTAAGCACAGCGTCCGAGACGAATGGCTTGCCAGGCACCTCGGCCAAGAAAAGCCAAGAACAATGGCAGCATTAACAAGCCTCATGACCCGCTTTTGCGCGAGCGAGGACAGCTGGTTAGCCCGGTGCAGCACCAGGGACCCAAGTACATCCGAAGTTAGAGATGGAAACGGGAAATCACGACGCAGCAAAAATAATAAGCGCCGGAATAAAGAAGACAGCCTGAATAGCACGGCGGTAAACGTCGGGTTCAGAAGCTCTCAGCCAGGTCTGCAAAAGCCGTCCTCTAAAGGCGCCAGAGATGAACTGTCCAGCTTAAACAAAATTCTGTACCAAATATGTCAGATCCATAGCACCCCCGATAAACCTGCAAATCATACCCATAGAGAATGTTGGGTCTTCAAGCAGTCCGGCAAGCTCAACGCCGAACATAAGGGGCAGGATACACCAAGCGAAGACGAGAATGAGCCTCACAAGCAAAACACTGGGGAACAGAAGAAATTTCCACCAGAGGTCAAAACAGTAAACATGTTACACGTGATAAAGGGGAGAAGCAAAGCAGCACTCCCAGACAAACATGCCCAAGGGCCTATCACCGCGGAGTTCTGCCACTGGCCGTCTCAACCGATCACCTTCGACCATCAGGATTACTCAGCAAGTATCCAGAATGCAGGGTGGGCTGCCTTGGTATTAGATCCATTAATTGACGGATACCACTTCACACAAGTCCTGATGGACGGCGACAGCAGGTTAAACCTGATATATCAGGACACAATCCGCAAAATGGTGATAGACCCAACGAAAATTTGCCACAACAACACTACCTTTAAAGGAGTAACGCTAGGGCCAGGGGCTCATTGCATGGGCTCCCTGCTACTAGAGGTTATATTCGGCTTCCCCGATAACTTCCGTAGCGAAAATTTAACCTTCCACATTGCTCCGTTCCAAAGTGGCTATCAACCACTACTTGGACGCGAAGCTTTCGCTCGCTTTAATTCAATACCGCATTACGCTTCCCTCACACTTAAGATGCCTGGTCCACGTGGCATCATTACAGTAAATGGAAATATTTAGCGATCCCTGCGCGCCGAAGAGAGTGCGGCTGCCTTGGCAGCCGCACACTAAAATGGCCTCACCAACTAAAGCATTCGATAGGTCGTCAAGACCACATACACGGTTAGACGAGTCCGGCGCAGCTATATGAAATTCATACAGGTTTGATGACCACACCCCTGTTACAAATACAAGGGGCTCAACGCGCGCAGACAAGTGGCAATTTTTACTCATCTTGAACTATAGATGGTTTCTTTAAACCTACCTTTTTGCATGACAACTTTTCACCTAAGTTCCTCTCTTTTACAGATGACAATCGTGCTACACCCGTCCAGGATACGGCACAACGGAGACACAGGTGCAGACATGCAGCAGGGCCCATTCCAAGGATTCTTTTTAGATTAAGACCCTGCGTCAACTTTTTTTACTGTCTCTTGTTGATACACATCCCTCGGATTCTCGGTACAATTGAGAAGGAGGCTGACGTCTTGGCATGTGGCCACGTCAGAACAACGGACATACCTGGACACTAGGGGCTTCTTAAAAAGGGCACTGTTTAGGCCCAGTTTACACCATAAAGACCGAATACCTTAGGGAGTGTTCAGCGTCGCGAGTTTGGCCTTATATGCATCAGCTCCGGATCATGTCTTGGGTCAAATGTTGGGTTTGCCCGGCTCCTATGTTTTGCTGCCTTACGTTCCGCTCTATCGGCTAAGGCGACACCAGGAGAACTACTGCGGTTGTGCCCTGGTTCATCCGGACGAGCACCTCAGTAGAGAAAGCCGAAAACTGACTGTCATGATATAGCGTGAGACTGGTCAACCACTCGATGACCTATCAGAATCCTAGAATTCCTCCGCCTTAACGAAGGGCCGTTTCCCAGCCGGGCATGTACGCACTCCGAACTCGGGTGAGAGCGGTGCCACCAGGGGCTATATAGTAGCCCCACTGTCAAACTCCTATGGCTAAGTGAAAGTGTTAAAGCATTATAGTCCGGTTGCCTAGTTCGCTGCGCTCTGACCTCCTTAGTAGGACCAAGACGTTGGATTAAGTGTGAATACGCGTCTTCTGCGAACACCCCCGCATTATATGCGTGGGGGCTGAAGCTGACGACTGCAATCTTTTAGGTTATATACATGTATACATAAAATGGCCGCACAGGAGGCATCACAATACTTTGGGGCAAAAGTATAAATACAGCCTTGATAAAATTAATAAAACATTGTTTTTACAATGGGAATACATGTCACTCAAACATAATATTGTTCGAGCATTGGGCCTCTATCAAACGAGCACCCTCAAGAACTTCTTCAAAATAATGCTCGGCAGCCACTCGGCCTATGGCCGAACCCTACGCCGCAACAGTGGTAGCATCCATTTCCACCCAATATGCTTTGACACGGGCAAGGGCCATTCACGAGCCTTCTATGCCCGCCGACCTCTTCATCGCATTGATGCACGGCACCACACCAAGGAACTGCAGCACTAAGCTGAAATAGCTCTTCGGCTTCGGTTTTTCCGACCACGGATGATCTACGATGGACCTCATGGCAAGTCCGGACAATCTATTGAGTTCGGCCCATTCGGCAAGCTGATCAGTTAGCGGAAGCAGATGCTCTGGAACGTTAAACTGTGACCAGAATAGCTTGTCCACTTCACAATCTGTTTGATCCCGGAAGTATTCGGCCGCATTGACAGCACTCGCCGTCAAATCCAGATATGCGTCTGCCGAACTCCACAGCCGATCCAGAGGGGTGTACCGCGGATCTCTGAACTTCCTCCGCAGCAAAAAGGGCTTCCCAGCCACAATATCACTGGCTTCACGCAGCTCCTCCTTCTTCGCTCTCATGGCAGAGCGGGTGTCTTTGGTCGCCATCGTGGCCTTTTCGAGGTCCGTCGCTTTCGTTCGGTTTTCTTCTTCAAGGACCTGACAACGGTTAGCAGTATCTTTTAACTCTATAACCATCTTGGCCATTTTCTTCTTGCTCTCGCAATGTGCGGCCTTCTCGGCTCTTAACTCTTCGGCCACCTTCAAAGCAGCCGCATTACTACTCCTTGCTTGTTCTTTGGCTCAGGCAAGTTCCGCCCGAAGGGTCTCCGCGGTGGCAGCTCCATCTGCAGTCACATCATATTAAAGATACTGTAATCAGACTGCTCTTACTATGTGACAGTCACCAGAAAATATCACTTACCCTGTGCCTCGTCATGCGGCTTGTTAACAAGCTCGATTTCGGCATCCGCCGCACCCAGTTGCCGCTTTAGTTCGGCAAACTCATGAGTCCGGCTAGCCACTGGAGCTTCCACCACCTGCACATAAAGTCGGAATGGTTATTACCTAGGACTACGATCCTCTATTTGCCACCGTTCTCGGTGATAACCAGAGTCTCATGGGCTACTATCTACACCGGGCACATCTAAAAATGTGCGGTACCATCACAAAGGTATATCATTTTATGTACCTCAAAGCCCGTTAGTAGACTCATAAAGGCGTCATGCAACCCGCTTTCGGCAGACGAAATCCTTTCCATCACCGTACCCATCAACGCACGATGTTCTTCCGAGATGGTCGCTCGCTTCAGCAGATCCCTCAGTACGTCCGACTGCATACCAGACGGCGCCGGACTCTTTGTCTGCCCTCTTCAAGATCTGGACGCTGGGGACTTTGGGTGAATATGGGATTATCTTCTGGCCTCACCGGATCCGGAGAGGCCCTCCGTGACGACACTTCAAGGTCGCCTACTTCTTGAGCGGGGGAGTCCGGGGGAGTCGTTTCGCTCTCCATCATCTCCGGAAGAAGGTCCCCTAAAGACGAGCTCTGTTGAGAAGGGCTAAGATCCGAACTGCAAGATAAACGCTTCGGTTATTTTCCTCAGAAGTAAGGTAGAGTATCTCTACTATTAAGTAAATTTTGATCACTTAAGACTCGTTAGAGGGCTGATCCCTGCATGAACTTTGTGCGGCAAAAGCACCCTCCGAGACAGGACCCTTTGGTGGAGTTTTCTTCTCCCATTTGGAAACCTTGGTTTCCGGATCATCAGAGGTAGTCCTCTTCCTCCCCCGGGGCGAAGGAATGTCAGACTCCTTCTCTTATCCTCCCTCACGAAGGCGCTCGTTCCCTCGGTGGGAACAGATAGCGGTGGAAGCCCGCTTTGGCCCTCTTTACTCCCCCCTTCATCTTCCTTTGCGGGCACCAGGCAAGGTGCTGGCTCGAGCATCTTTTCCAGCACTGGATTGTCCAAGCCTTCGGGAAGGGGGGCCGAACACCATATCATATTCGCCTTTGCTATCCAGTGCTGGTCAAAGAGCGATCTTTCAGGATGATGTCATGATAACAGAAAGACGGTGTGTTCGGCTAGAGGGTTACTTACTTGGTCCGCGGTGCGGTTGCTACTTAGGTCCACGTCCTCGGAGGTGTCCGGTCACTCTATCTGGGGTCCGAAGAACGACTTGTACATCTCCTCGTGCGCCAGGCCGAGGAAATTCTGAAAAGCATGCGGTCCTTCTGGGTTGAATTCCCATAAACGGAGGGGCCGGCATTTGCAAGGCTGGACTTGACGAACCAGCATGACTTGCACTACCATAACCAAACTAAAATCTCCCTCGAAGAGATCCCGGATGCGGCTCTGCAGTATGGGCACATCCTTGGCTGGACCCCAACTCGGCCCCCTGCCGATCCATGACATTAGTTGTGGTGGTGGGCCCAAGCGAAAGGCAGGGGGAGCTACCCACTTGGCACTTCGGGGAGTGGTGATGTAGAACCACTCCCTTTGCCATAATCCGGATGTTGGGAATCGTAGCAGAAATTTAAAATTTTCTACGCATCACCAAGATCAATCTATGGAGTAATCTAGCAACGAGGGGAAGGAGAGTGCATCTACATACCCTTGTAGATCGCTAAGCGGAAGCGTTGCAAGAACGCGGATGAAGGAGTCGTACTCGTAGCGATTCAGATCGCGGTTGATTCCGATCTAAGCGCCGAACCACGGCGCCTCCGCGTTCAACACACGTGCAGCCCAGTGACGTCTCCTATGCCTTGATCCAGCAAGGGGAGAAGGAGAGGTTGGGGAAGACTCCATCCAGCAGCAGCACGACGGCGTGGTGGTGAAGGAGGAGCGTGGCAATCCTGCAGGGCTTCGCCAAGCACCGCGGGAGAGGAGGAGGACTTGGGAGAGGGGGAGGGCTGCGCCAGAAGTTGGGTGCCGCTGCCCACCCACCCCCCGCATATATATAGGGGCAAGGGAGAGGGGGGGCGTCCCGCTCAGATCCAATCAGAGGAGGGGGCGGCGGCCAAGGAGGGTTGCCTTGCCCCCAAAGGCAAGGGGGCGCCCCTCCTTTAGGGTTCCCCAAACCCTAGGCGCATGGGCCCTAGGGGGGAGGCGCCCAGCTCACTAAGGGGCTGGTCCCTCTCCACACACAGCCCATAGGGCCCTCCGGGGCAGGTGGACCCTCCTGGTGGACCCCCGGAACCCCTCCGGTGGTCCCGGTACAATACCGGTAACCCCCGAATTCTTTCGGTGACAGTATGATGACTTCCCATATATAAATCTTTACCTCCGGACCATTCCGGAACTCCTCGTGATGTCCGGGATCTCATCCTGGACTCCGAATAACATTCGGTACCAACGTACATCTATTCCCTATAACCCTAGCGTCATTGAACCTTAAGTGTGTAGACCCTACGGGCTCGGGAGTCATGCAAACATGGCCGAGACAACTCTCCGGTCAATAACCAACAGCGGGATATGGATACCCATGTTGCCTCCCACATGCTCCACGATGATCTCATCGAATGAACCATGATGTCAAGGATTCAATCAATCCCCTATACAATTCCCTTTGTCTATCGGTATGATACTTGCCCGAGATTCGATCGTCGGTATCCCGATACCTTGTTCAATCTCGTTACCGGCAAGTCTCTTTACTCGTTCCGTAACACATCATACCGTGATCAACTCCTTGGTCACATTGTGCACATTATGATGATGTCCTACCGAGTGGGCCTAGAGATACCTCTCCGTTACACGGAGTGACAAATCCCAGTCTCGATTCGTGCCAACCCAACAGACACTTTCGGAGATACCTGTAGTGAACCTTTATAGCCACCCAGTTCCGTTGTGATGTTTGGTACACCCAAAGCACTCCTACGGTATCCGGGAGTTGCACAATCTCATGGTCTAAGGAAATGATACTTGACATTAGAAAAGCTTTAGCATACAAACTACACGATCTTTGTGCTAGGCTTAGGATTGGGTCTCGTCCATCACATCATTCTCCTAATGATGTGATCTCGTTATCAACAACATCCAATGTCCATGGTCAGGAAACCGTAAGCATCTATTGATCAACGAGCTAGTCAACTAGAGGCTTACTAGGGACATGGTGTTGTCTATGTATCCACACATGTATCTGAGTTTCCTATCAATACAATTCTAGCATGGATAATAAACGATTATCATGAACAATGAAATGTGATATAATAATAACTAATTTATTATTGCCTCTAGGGCATATTTCCAACACCGGACACCTCTGGAAAGGAACCTTTTGGCCATGGAGCTCCAGCAATCTTGCTTATTAATGCACCTCCGCACGCTGCATATTGCCCCTCGACCGTGTTTGTCTTCACATCAAAGGTCTTGAGCTACAGACCGAAGTGAGGGGTAATACGGAGGAAGGCCTCACATATGACAATAAATGCCGAGATGTGAAGAAAGGAATCCGGGGCTAGATCGTGGAAATCAAGCCCGTAATAGAACATCAAACCCCTTACGAAGGGATCCAGAGTGAGGCCTAATCCTCGGAGGAAGTGGGAGATGAACACGACGTCCTTGTTGGGTTCGGGAGAAGGGACGACCTGCCCTCGGGCGGGCAGCCGATGCGAGACTTCGGCGGTCAAGTATCTTGCCTCCCTCACTTCTTGATATCCTCTTCTGTGATGGAGGAGGGCATCCACCTGCCCTGGAGGCTAGATCCGGACATGATTGAAGTTCTGAAGCACCTGACCTGGGCTTTGGGTGTTGGAACTCGAGGCGGGGGAAGGATTCGATTGAGCACGGGAGGAAAAAAGTAAAAACTTTGACCCTTTATAAAGAGGGTGAATATCAAGCGTCCTCCTCGTGGCCGTTTGGGACTTGCCTAAAATCTAGGAGTCCTAGGCGCGGTTGGGTTACCCACACCCGTATTGATGAGAATCCCGTAATAAGGGGGACACGATCTCTGCTTTGACAAGACGTGTCGAAAAACTGCCTCGTGTTATGTGCGGGGCTAGTTAAAGGAAACAGTTTGAATAATCAGCGGGCCATGGCATAGTGTCATGTTGCCAAAACAAGTCAGCAGATTAGATATATGGAAATATTATTCTCTCTACGGTGGTATGTGGAATTTATTTTGCAGGGTCGGACATTATCCTGGTATTCAAACTCTTCTGTGATGCGTTCGGAGGAGGAACCCGCCTTGCAATGCCGAAGACAACACTGCGTGCCGGACTCATCGTCATTGAAGCCTGGTTCAGGGGCTACTGAGGGAGTCCTGGATTAGGGGGTCTCCGGACAGCCGGACTATATCCTTTGGCCGGACTGTTGGACTATGAAGATACAAGATTGAAGACTTCGTCATGTGTCCGGATAGGACTCTACTTGGCGTGGAAGGCAAGCTAGGCAGTACGGATATGGATATCTCCTCCTTTGTAACCGACCTTGTGTAACCCTAGCCCCCTCCGGTGTCTATATAAACCGGAGGGTTTTGGTCCGTAGGACAACAAACAAGCATACCATAGGCTAGCTTCCAGGGTTTAGCCTCTCCGATCTTGTGGTAGATCAACTCTTGTAATACTCATATCATCAAGAATAAATCAAGCAGAACATAGGGTTTTACCTCCATCAAGAGGTCCCGAACCTGGGTAAAACATCGTGTCCCCTGCCTCCTGTTACCATCCGCCTTAGACGCACAGTTCGGGACCCCCTAGCCGAGATCCGCCGGTTTTGACACCGACAACCGGCCTCGACATTTTTGTTGATAAGATGTGTCAAGATTTGTGGAAATATTATTCTCTCTATGGTGGTATGTGGAACTTATTTTGCAGGGTCAGACACTATCCTTGTATTCAAAATTTTCCGTGGTGTATTCGGAGGAGGAACCCGCCTTGCAATGCCGAAGACAATACTGTGCGCCGGACTCATCGTCATTGAAGCCTGGTTTAGGGGCTACTGAGGGAGTCCTGGATTAGGGGGTCTCCGGATAGCCGGACTATATCCTTTGGCCGGACTGTTAGACTATGAAGATACAAGATTGAAGACTTCGTCTCGTGTCCGGATGGGACTCTACTTGGCGTGGAAGGCAAGCTAGGCAATACGGATATGTATATCTCCTCCTTTGTAACCGACCTTGTGTAACCCTAGCCCTTTTCAGTGTCTATATAAACCGGGGGGTTTTAGTATGTAGGACAATATACAATCATACCATAGGATGGCTTCTAGGGTTTAGCCTCTCTGATCTCATGGTAGATCCACTCTTGTAATACTCATATCATCAAGAATAAATCAAGCAGGACATAGGGTTTTACCTCCATCAAGAGGGCCCGAACCTGGGTAAAACATCGTGTTCCCTGCCTCCTATTACCATCTGCCTTAGACGCATATTTCGGGACCCCCTACCCGAGATCCGCCGGTTTTGACACCGACAGGGATAAAGAGGACTTGATGCTTTAATGCTATGGTTGGGTTTTACTTTAATGATCTTTAGTAGTTGCGGATGCTTGCTAGAGTTCCAATCATAAGTGCATATGATCCAAGTAGAGAAAGTATGTTAGCTTATGCCTCTCCCTCATAAAAAATTGCAATAATGATTATCGGTCTAGTTATCGATTGCCTAGGGACAAATAACTTTCTCGTAACAAAAAGCTCTTTTCTAAAACTAACTTAGTTGTGTCTTTGCCTAAACAGCCCCTACTTTTTATTTACGTAATCTTTATTATCTTGCAAACCTATCCAACAACACCTACAAAGTACTCCCTCCGGTCCTTTTTACTCTGCACATTGGATTTGCCGAAAGTCAAACTTTGCAAAGTTTGACCAAATTTATATTAGAAATTATTAACATCTATAATATCTAATAAATATAATATGAAAATATATTCCAAGATGAATGTAATGATATTGGTGTTGTTATGTGAATGTCTAATTTTTATATAAACTAGGTCAAAGTTGGATGAGATTGACTTCGGACAAACCTAACATGCAGAATAAAAAGGAACGGAGGGAGTACTTCTAGTTTCATAGTTGTTCTAGGTAAAGCGAACATCAAGCGTGCGTAGAGTTGTATCGGTGGTTGATAGAACTTGAGGGAATAATTGTTCTGCCTTTAGCTCCTCGTTGGGTTCGACACTCTTACATATCGAAAACTGTTGCGATCCCCTATGCTTGTGGGTTATCAGGGGGCAGGCGCCCCCCCACCCTCATGGCTCCTCTGGCCGACTTCTTTCACCTATATATACTCATATACCCCGAAAACATCTGAGAGCACCACGAAACCCTATTTCCACCACCGCAACCTTCTGTACCTGTGAGATCCCATCTTGGGGCCTTTTCCGGCGCTCCGCCGGAGGGGGAATCGATCATGGAGGGCTTCTACATCAACACCATAGCCTCTCCGATAATGTGTGAGTAGTTTACCATAGACCTTCAGGTCCATAGTTATTAGCTACATGGATTCTTCTCTCTCTTTGGATCTCAATACAAAGTTCTCCTCGATCTTCTTGGAGATCTATTTGATGTAATTCTTTTTGCGATGTGTTTGTCGGGATCTGATGTATTGTGGGTTTATGATCAAGATTATCTATGAACAATATTTGGTTCTTCTCTGAATTCTTTTATGTATGATTTGTTATCTTTGCAAGTCTCTTTGAATTATCAGTTTGGTTTGGCCTACTAGATTGATCTTTCTTGCAATGGGAGAAGTGCTTAGCTTTGGGTTCAATCTTGCAGTGTCCTCTTCCAGTGACAGTAGGGGCAGCAAGGCACGTATTGTACTGTTGCCATCGAGGATAAAAAGATGGTTTTATATCATATTGCTTGAGTTTATCCCTCTACGTCATGTCATCTTGCCTAATGCGTTACTCTGTTCTTATGAACTTAATACTCTAGATGCATGCTGGATAGTCGTCGATGTGTGGAGTAATAGTAGTAGATGCAAAATCTTTTCGGTCTACTTGTCGCGGACGTGATGCCTATATACATGATCATGCCTAGATATTCTCATAATTATGCACTTTTCTATCAATTCCTCGACAGTAATTTGTTCACCCACCGTAATACTTATGCTATTTTGAGAGAAGCCACTAGTGGAACCTATGGCCCCCGGGTCTATTTTCTATCATATAAGTGTCCAATCTATTTTACTTTGCAATCTTTACTTTCAATCGATATCATAAAAATACCAAAAATATTTATCTTATTATCTCTATTAGATCTCACTGTTGCAAGTGGCCGTGAAGGGATTGACAGCCCCTTTATTGCGTTGGTTGCAAGGTTCTTATTTGTTTGTGTAGGTGCGAGGCGACTTGCGTGTAGTCTCCTACTGGATTGGTACTTTAGTTCTCAAAAACTGAGGGAAATGCTTACGCTACTTTGCTGCATCACCCTTTCCTCTTCAAGGGAAAACCAATGCAGTGCTCAAGAGGTAGCAAGAAGGATTTCTAGCGCCGTTGCCGGGGAGATCTACGCTGTCGGCGTTCTGGGAACGGGGGTCCCCAGACTTGCCTGCCTGCGGCCTGTGGCGTGGCTGAAAGGGGGGCCCAGCATGGCCCATCTTCATCAACACAGACCCAAGACCCTCGCGAGGGGCCAAGCCTCGCGGGGAAGACGACACGGAGCTTCCTCAGGCACGGCCTCATCAGGCTGGCTCGCGAGGGGGCGGAGAGATCAAGGCGGGGTACTTCACGAGGTGCCCGTGATGCAAGCCATGACGACCAAGGGCGCCAGGCGTGTGCCAGCCTGCGCAGTGTTCTCCTTTCCTCTTTGGTGCAAAGGGGGCAAGCGCAGCCACGGAGTACCAAGGCATCAGGCAAAGGTTGCCATTTCGATGCAACAAGACCAAGACCAGGAAGACTGTATGACGGAGGTCATCGTGGAGCCCAGGACGGCATCACCACCAGAGCTTTGTGCAGACGAAGACTACTTTTGTCAGGGTAGCTAGTACTAGCTGTCCCCCTTCAAATTAGCCCGCCATTGTTGGCTCCCTTCCCGCTCGATATTTGGGAAGAGGACCAGGGCCTCTATAAATAGGACCAGCCACCCACAGAGCAATGGGGGTTCGGAAGAGGAGGTTCTTTAGAGAGGGGGTTCGATCAGAGAGAGAGAAGGGTGGCTGAACTCCTCCCAGCAGTTCATCACCCCAGCCAAGAACAGACCCTCGCGAGGCTGTTCTTCCTTGTATCATTCATCATCATCAGCCCAAGAGGCAATCCACCACGCCACACACTGGAGTAGGGTATTACACCACAACGGTGGCCCGAACCAGTATAAACCCTGTGTCCCTTGTGTTGTTCTTTCCATAGCTTAGATCTTAGCGAGGCGGAGGGGTGCAGGTAAGTAGGAAGCAAAGTCTCCGAGCGCACTCCAGTGTTCGAACCTCAAGGGTCTGTCGGAACCCGAAATCCGACATTTGGCGCGCCAAGTAGGGGTGCACCGGAGTTTTCTCTTCCGCCACCGCCACGACCTGCCTCGCGATGAGCAGAGCGTCGCCTGCTCCGGCCGCCGACGCTAGCACGGGGGCCAGGGGGCTCCGAGCCCTGGCCCCAGCCCTCCAACGGGTATGGTGGCCGGACAAGTTCAAGCCAATGATGCCGCCGCGCTACGGCGGCGCGGCAGATCCGCTGGCCTTCTTGCCGGGGAGCGAGGAGGCCCTCCTCGAAGCTGGAGGTGACGATAGGGTCATGGCCAACTGGCTGCCCATGGCCCCCACCTGCGCTCCGCGCACATGGCTGCTCCACCCGCCGGCAGCCTCTGTGGCCTCTTGGGAAGAGCCCTGCGGCCTCTTCCCCGCCCATCACGCTACACCAACACCCCCGGTCGTCGCGGCCCTTCTGGGCGGCTCGCAGGCGCCGCTTACAAGTCACCACGTCAAGCCGTTCATCCGCCGGGTCAGCGCCGCTTCCACGCGGCAGGGGGCTCTCCCGGACCGGGCGGCGCCCAAGGACGGCCTGACCTTCAGCTCGGAGGACCACCCCCCAACTCGGCCTGCTCGGGTGCGCTGCCCATGCTGTGCACCCCCACCATCTGCCAGGTGGCCGTCACTAGAACTCTCATCGACGGCGGTGCGGGCTTCAGCATGCTCTCGGTCGAGGCCTTTGACCTCCTCTGCATACCCCTGGAACGGCTGCAACCCAGCCAGCCCTTCTTAGGCATTGGGGGCGGGTCATCCAGCTCCTTGGGATAGATCCGGCTCCTAGTAACCTTCGGCACCTACAACAACTTCCGTGCGGAGCTGGTCGACTTCGACATCGCCCCCGTTGGCCTCCCCTACAACGCCATCCTCGGCTACCCAGCACTGGCCCAATTCATGGCCGCGACACACCCGACGTACAACCTCATGAAGATGCCCGGGAGCAGCGGTGTCCTCACCGTGCACGGGGACACCGGAGACGCGCTGCGGGTGCTCCAGCTCGCCTTCAAGACGGCGGCGTCGGCGTGGCCCGCCGACTTGGAGACCCCCGAGCCCAATGGGGCTGCACCCGCCAAGAAGAAACAGTTGTTCACCCAGGACAAGGCAGAAACCAAGCAGATACCCGTCGTTGAGGACGGGTCCACCAACGCCACTTTCACCATAGGCGCCAACCTCGAACCCGAGCAGGAGGAGGCCCTGGTCGGGTTCCTGCGCGCAAACAAGAAGGTATTCGCTTGGGAGCCTGACCAGTTGCAGGGATCCCTAGGAGAGTAATCGAGCATCACCTCAACGTGTGCCCCAACGTGCGCCCTGTGAAGCAGAAGGCCAGGCGACAGTCCATAGAAAAGCAAGCCTTCATCGTCCAAGAGACCCGCAAATTAGAAGCCGCTGGGGTCATTCGCAAGGTCTGATACCCGGATTGGTTGGCCAACCCTGTCATTGTGCCAAAGAAGGGAGGGAAGGAGTGCATGTGTGTCGACTTCACCAACCTCAACAAAGCATGCCCGCAAGATCCGTTCCCGCTTCCCCGCATCGACTAGATCGTCGATTCCACCGCGGAATGCGACCTGCTATGCTTCTTGGGTGCCTTTTCTGGGTATCACCAGATCAAGATGGCGGTAGAAGACGTCGAAAAGACAGCCTTCCTAACCCCGTGTGGGGTATACTGCTACACGTGCATGCCGTTCGGGCTGCGTAACGCTGGGGCGACCTTTCAGCGGCTGATGCATATCACCTTGGGCCCGCAGCTCGGGAAGAATGTTGAAGCTTACGTCGATGACATTGTGGTAAAGTCTCGGGAGGCCAGGACCCTGATACAAGACCTGGAGGAAACCTTCACGAGCCTCAACGCAGTGAACCTACGGCTCAACCCAGAGAAGTGTGTGTTCGGAGTCCCCTCGGGCAAGCTCTTGGGTTTCCTCGTGTCCCACCGAGGCATCGAGGCTAACCCAAAAAAGGTCAAGGCGGTGGAAGACATGAGCCCTCTGAAGACCCTCAGAGAAATGCAGAAGCTCACTGGGCGCATGACCGCCCTAGAGCGCTTCATCTCCAAGTTGGGGGAACGAGCGCTGCCCTTCTTCCAGCTAATGAAGAAAAAGGGGCCCTTTGAGTGGACTGAAGAGGCCGACAAGGCGTTCCAGGATCTCAAGAGATACCTGACCAGCCCACCGGTCATGGTGGCTCCGCGCCCTCAAGAGCCCCTGGTGCTTTACCTCGCCACCACTCCGTACTCCGCCAGCACAGCCCTAGTGGCGGTTAGAGAGGAGCGTCAAATAAAAACCGCAACAGCAGCCCAGAACAAGGCAAAGCAGGAGCAAGGAAGACCCACAGAAACCGCCACCACGGCTGAGGAGGATCAGCCGCCGCAGAGGAGTGCATCGGAGGTGGAAGAGGCCCCTCCCCCAGATGGCCAGCCTCGGAAGGCCTCATCGCCTCAAGAGGCGCCGTGGTCTCCGAAGGGAGCCACCGATAGTGATGCACCCAACCTCGTAGAGCACCCGGTGTACTTCGTCAGCACGGTGTTGTGGGATGCGAGGGCATGGTACCCCATGCCTTAGAAACTCCTCCTCGCGCTGCTGGTGGCCTCCCGCAAGCTGCGGCACTATTTTCAGGGTCACCCCATCAAGGTCGTCTCATCATACCCCCTGGAGAGAGTGCTCAGGAGCCCTAACTCAGCTGGAAGGGTCGCTGAGTGGAACATAGAACTGCAAGTGTTTCAGCTCGAATTCAGCAAGACCAGAGTCATCAAGGGAGCAGCGTTGGCAGATTTTGTGGCAGAATGGACGGAGGCACCAGGCCTCAAGGCCGACAAGGATCGGTCCCTCTCCCCGGGAAGCGAGGCGCCAGAAGGCTGGGTCATGTACTTCGATGGAGCGTTCTCCAAGCATGGCGCTGGGGCTGGGGCGGTGCTTATATCGCCCACTCAGGACAAGCTCTACTATGATGTGCAACTCTGTTTCCAGCAAGGTGAAAAGGTCTCAACAACATAGCGGAGTATGAAGGATTAATACCGGGCTTGAAGGCCGCAGCTGCCCTGGGGGTGAAACGCCTCACCATCAAGGGCGATTCGCAGCTCCTTGTCAATTTCTCCAACAAGGTGTACAAGCCGAAGGATGAGCACATGGAGGCCTACCTTGCGGAGGTCCGCAGGATGGAGAAACAGTTCTGGGGGTTGGAGTTGCAGCATGTGCCCCGTGGCACCAATTAGGAGGCCGGCAACATCACCAAACGGGCATCCAGGCGGCTACCTCAGGAGCCTGGCGTTTTCGAGGATCGACTCTTCAAGCCCTCGGCCCTGCCGTCATTATCACACACGGCTCAGCCCCGGGAGGAGCTCCCCCAGCCACCTGCCTCAGGAGCCCCGGCCTGTGGCCCGGCCTCAGGAGCACGCCTGCTCCTAATGATGGAACCTCAGGAGGGATGTTGGATCACGGAGCTCCAGAGTTACTTAACACAAGGGACCCTGCCGGAGAAGGAGGAGGAAGCGGAGCGAGTGGCACGCCAGGCCACGGCATACTGCATCAAGGATGGAGAGCTCTATCGGAAGCGACCAAACGATGTATCCCTGCGCTGCATCCCTAGGGAGCAAGGGAAGGAACTGCTGGAAGATATACACGGCGGAGGCTGTGGGCATCATTCATCATCACGGACCCTCGTCGGCAAGGCGTTCCGCAGTGGGTTTTATTGGCCCACCGCGCTCAATGACATCGTCGAACTAGTGAAAGCTTGTGAGGCCTGCCAGTTCCACGCCAAGCAGATCCATCAGCCAGCAGGAGGCCTGTAGACTATACCCCTTTCATGGCCATTCGCAGTCTGGGGGCTGGACATCTTGGGCCCGTTTCCTCGGGCGCCAGGGGGCTACCACTACCTCTACGTCGTCGTGGACAAGTTCACCAAGTGGGCTAAAGTAGAGGCTGTCCGCACCATTCCCGCGGGCTCCACGGTCAAGTTCATCAAGGGCATCGTGAGCCGGTTCGGGGTGCCGAACCGCATCATCACGGACAACGGTTAGCAGTTCACCAGTAACCTCTTCAAAACATACTGTGCTAACCTTGGAACGCAGATATGCTATGCTTCGGTGGCGCACCCCCGAAGCAACGGCCAGGCCGAGCAAGCCAACGTGGAGGTCCTGAGGGGCCTCAAGACCAGGACGTTCAAGAAGAAGCTAGAGGCCTGCGGCAGAGGTTGGTACGACGAGCTTCCGTCCGTGTTGTGGTCCATCCGCACAACCGCGACCAAGCCAACTGGAGAGACCCCGTTCTTCCTGGTCTACGGAGCCGAAGCGGTCCTCCCTCACGAGGTCAGACATCACTCTGCGCGGGTCCTGGCGTTCGACGAGGCGCAGCAGGACGCCATGTGGAGGATGGACCTCGTGCTGGGGGAGGAACGTCGCTGAAAAGCCGCACTGCGAGCGGCGAGGTACCAACAAGCACTGCGACGATATCACTGCCGCAACATCCACCCCAGAACTCTCGAGGTAGGAGACCTCGTGCTCAGGCAGGTTCTCTCCAGGGAGGGGCTCCACAAGCTCTCTCCCATGTGGGAGGTCCCGTTCAAAGTTGTTCATGTTTCCAGGCCCGGCTCCGCGCGCTTGGAGACTCAGGAGGGGGCGCCAGTCCAGAATGCATGGAACATCCAGCACCTCCGGAGGTTCTACCCCTAAAAAGGCCCGGAGCCTATGAAGAAGGCGAATGCCTGTGATGCCGTCGCGTTTTGGAAAAGGCCCGGAGCCTGTGAAGAAGGCGAATGCCTGTGAAGCTGTGGTATTTTGGAAAAGGCCCGGAGCCTATGAAGAAGGCGAATGCCTGTGAAGCTGTCGCGTTTTGGAAAAGGCCCGGAGCTTGTGAAGAAGGCGAATGCCTGTGAAGCTGTCGCGTTTTGGAAAAGGCCCGGAGCCTGTGAAGAAGGCCAACTCCTGTGAAGCTCGCCGCCCGTGATACTCTCACGTAATAATGAGTTGAGTCTGTACACGCCCCAGAGTCTCAGGAGCGCCGGCCTCAGGCCCTGGGGCTCCCTCCCACGCCCAGTGGCAGCACTTAGCTCCGTGCTGGTGAGAAGACTTCGAAGACTAGATTAGGTGCCGGACGTGACTTTTCATTTGCTTTCCGCAGTTGGCTTGTTCCTTCTCATTCGAGGTTTTATTGAAGTTGTCGCCGTCTTTGGCTTGTGGTTCTACGACTTTTCGCTCTCCTGCCTCGATTTCTCTTTTGCAAGGCCTCGCGAGGGAAGGGGGCAGCCGAGCGCCCTCGCGAGTGTTCCTACCCTAGTCATTCAAGGGTTTCGTGACCTGGGTCCATTGCAGGAGCACCCCTCCAGTCCGTGCCCCACGGGCACCGCGACACGAACACAGGGCCTGGGTCGGTCGCCCCCCACGGCTGGGGCCGGGAGCTACCCACGCGCGGGCACGAAGCCGGAAGGCACGATAACGGAAGAAAATGATGATTAACAGCAATAACCCAAACACGCCCCCTCGGGACTCTCCACTACTGTCTTTTTGCGCAGGAAAAAGGAAAAGAAAGAAAAGTCAGGCGCAGCCCGCCTCACCCCGGCCTGCAGGGAGGACTCGAGCCGCCCCAGGGGCTCAGGCGGACTCCCTCTCACGCTTCACCGAGGCGCGATGGTGGGCAGACACGCCACCACCCCCTAGCAGATACGACGGCATGGAGGCTGACCGCGGCCACCGCTAGAAGAGTCGCCGCTTGAAGAAGAACCGGAGAAGCTTGAGGAACCCTGAGCGCCGCCAGGCACGCGAGCGCTGTCCACTCCATCGTCGTCGGAGCTGGGTTCCCAGCCACGGTCGTCGTCCTCAGGGCAGCACCCCGCGCGGGGACCATCCTCCCCAAAAACCGTCACATAGAGGGTGGCATCGCCGTCAAACTTGAAGTGCAGGGTGCACCGACGCCTCAGGCCGCGCGCGCGGGCAAACGTCTGCCAACCGCGGGCCAAGGCCAGGCTCCCAGCTGCGGAAACCTCCAATGAAGCCCATGAGGCCCGGCTGCAGCAGCCGTCAGCCTGGAGCCAGAGGCCGCCCGGGGCACCGGCCGGAAGCTCGCCGAGGAGGAAGCGAGGAAGTGGAAGCCGGGTGCTAGTCGGCTCCTCCGACCACACGACGAACTCCGGCAGCACCTCTGCAGCGCGAAAGCGCGACCTAGGGGGACGCGCGACCAAAGCACGCCCCCCGGCCGCAGCAGTCCGACCGTCACCATGCTAGGAATCGTCTCCGCGGCCGCGGGGAGCTGCCGTGGAGGCCACAGGATGCTTGCGAGGGCGCCCTCATCCGCGCTTGGGCGGGGTAGAGGCAGGCTCTACCCGGTGAGCCTTCCCCTTCTCTGCGGCCGAGAACCTCCTCGCCGGCGCCATGAAGAAGAAGGAGAAGCAAGGGGGAATGAACTGGAAGGGCGCGCGCCAATCCATCCTAATAGCCGGCGAGGGCCAACCATCGGCCCCCACTATCATAGGTAATCATGACCCGCTTTGCATGCAGGGACTTGTCCAGTCCGTGCAGTTGCCGAGGCGCCATGGGGAAGTGGAGACGCCCACGTCCAATCAACCGCCACGCGGCACCCAAGACCACAGGCTGTTAGAGCCCGCGGCGCTTCGCTCTTGCCCTTCCAACTCCCTGCATAGCCAAGTCCGGGCGCCCCTTGGGCCCGGGGGCTACTGTCGGCGTTCTGGGAACGGGGGTCCCCAGACTTGCCTGCCTGCGGCCTGCGGCGTGGCTGAAAGGGGGGCCCAGCACGGCCCATCTTCATCAACACAGACCCAAGACCCTCGCGAGGGGCCAAGCCTCGCGGGGCGGACGACACGGAGCTTCCTCAGGCACGGCCTCATCAGGCTGGCTCGCGAGGGGGCGGAGAGATCAAGGCGGGGTACCTCACGAGGTGCCCGTGACGCAAGCCATGACGACCAAGGGCGCCAGGCGGGTGCCAGCCCGCGCAGTGTCCTCCTTTCCTCTTTGGTGCAAAGGGGGCAAGCGCAGCCACGGAGTACCGAGGCATCAGGCAAAGGTTGCCATTTCGGTGCAACAAGACCAAGACCAGGAGGACTGTAAGACGGAGGTCATCGTGGAGCCCAGGACGGCGTCACCACCAGAGCTTTGTGCAGGCGAAGACTACTTTTGTCAGGGTAGCTAGTACTAGTTGTCCCCCTTCAAATTAGCCTGCCATTGTTGGCTCCCTTCCCGCTCGATATTTGGGAAGAGGACCAGGGCCTCTATAAATAGGACCAGCCACCCACAGAGCAAAGGGGGTTCGGAAGAGGAGGTTCTTTAGAGAGGGGGTTCGATCAGAGAGAGAGAGAAGGGTGGCTGAACTCCTCCCAGCAGTTCATCACCACAGCCAAGAACAGACCCTCGCGAGGCTGTTCTTCCTTGTATCATTCATCATCATCAGCCCAAGAGGCAATCCACCACGCCACACACTGGAGTAGGGTATTACACCACAACGGTGGCCTGAACCAGTATAAACCCTGTGTCCCTTGTGTTGTTCTTTCCATAGCTTAGATCTTAGCGAGGCGGAGGGGTGCAGGTAAGTAGGAAGCGAAGTCTCCGCGCGCACCCCAGTGTTCGAACCTCAAGGGTCTGCCGGAACCCGAAATCCGACATACGCCAAGTCAAGTCAAGACATACCAAGTACCCATCACAAACTCTTATCCCTCGCATTACATTATTTGCCATTTTCCTTTCATCTCCCCCACTTCACCCTTGGCGTTTTATTCGCACTCTTTTCCATTCGCCTCCTTTTTGCTTGCCTCTTGTTCACTTGTGTGTTGGATTGTTTGTCACAATGGCTCAAGATAATACTAAATTGTGTGAATTTTACAATACCAACAATAATGATTTTCTTAGCACTCCGATTGCTCCTCTTACCGATGCTGAATCTTGTGAAATTAATACTGCTTTGCTGAATCTTGTTATGAAAGATCCATTTTCTGGCCTTCCTAGTGAAGATGTCGCTACCCATCTAAACAGATTTGTTGATCTGTGTGATATGCAAAAGAAGAAAGATGTGGATAATTATATTGTTAAATTGAAGCTATTTACGTTTTCCCTGAGAGATCGTGCTAAAACTTGGTTTTCCTCTTTGCCTAAAAATAGTATTGATTCTTGGAATAAGTGCAAAGATGCTTTTATCTCTAAGTATTTTCCTCCCGCTAAGATCATCTCTCTTAGAAACGACATTATGAATTTTAAGCAACTTGATCATGAGCATGTTGCACAAGCTTGGGAGAGGATGAAATTAATGATACATAATTGCCCTACACATGGTTTGAATTTATGGATGATCATACAAATTTTTTATGCTGGATTGAATTTTTCTTCTAGAAATCTTTTAGATTCAGCCGCGGAGGCACTTTTATGGAAATCACTTTAGGAGAAGCTACTAAACGCCTAGATAATATTATGGTTAATTATTCTCAATGGCACACTGAAAGATCTACTAGTAAAAAGGTTCATGCTATAGAAGAAATTAATGTTTTGAGTGGAAAGATGGATGAACTTATGAAATTGTTTGCTAATAAGAGTGTTTCTTCTAATCCTAATGATATGCCTTTGTCTACTTTGATTGAGAATAATAATGAATCTGTGGATGTGAATTTTGTTGGTAGGAACAATTTTCGTAACAACGTGTATAGGGGAAACTTTAACCCTAGGCCATTTCCTAGTAATTCCTCTAATAATTATGGTAATTCCTACAACAACTCTTATGGAAATTTTAATAAGATGCTCTCTGATTTTGAATCTAGTATTAAAGAATTTATTAGTTCGCAAAAGAGTTTCAGTGCTTTGATTGAAGAAAATTTGTCTAAGACTGGTGAGTTGGCTAGGAACATGGATAGAATCTCTTGATGTTGATTCTTTGAAACTTAGATCTATTCCATATAAGCATGATATCAATGAGTCTCTCAAAGCCATGAGAATTTCCATTGATGAGTGCAAAGAAAGAACCGCTAGGATGCGTGCAAAAAAAGATTGCTTTATGAAAGCGTGTTCTTCTAGTTTTCATGATAATAATGATGAAGATATAAAAGTGATTGATGTGTCTCCTATTAAATCTTTGTGTTGCAATATGAATCTTGATAATGGTGGGACCGGAGATGAGTCAACTTTAGCTAAAAGGTGTCCCAATGATTCAGAGTTTTTAGATCTTGATGCAAAAATTGGTAAAAAGTGGGATTGAAGAGGTCAAAACTTTACATAGCAATGAACCAACTATTTTGGATTTCAAGGGATTTAATTATGATAATTGCTCTTTGATAGATTGTATTTCCTTGTTGCAATCTGTGTTAAATTCTCCTCATGCTTATAGTCAAAATAAAGCTTTTACCAAACATATCGTTGATGCTTTAATGCAATCTTATGAAGAAAAGCTTGAATTAGATGTTTCTATCCCTAGAAAACTTTATGATGAGTGGTAACCTACTATTAAAATTAAGATTAAAGATCATGAATGCTATGCAACCTTTACTTTCAATCTATATCATAAAAATACCAAAAATATTTATCTTATTATCCATATCAGATCTCACTTTTGCAAGTGGCCGTGAAGGGATTGACAACCCTTTTATCGCGTTGGTTGCACGGTTCTTATTTGTTTGTGTAGGTGCGAGGTGACTTGTGTGTAGTATCCCACTGGATTGATACCTTGCTTCTCAAAAACTGAGGGAAATACTTACGCTACTTTGCTGCATCACCCTTTCCTCTTCAAGGGAAAACCAACACAGTGCTCAAGAGGTAGCACCGGTGAACGAGGTCTGTGAAGGTTTGGAAGTCTCCCTTGAAGCCTTACCAGAGTGATTGGGCGTGGACTATGTGTCCTTAGCTCAAGGGGAATAAGGTGAAGATGCCGTCTTCTGAGTTGAATCTCAGCCTCCCTAACCAGACGTACAGTTGTCACAGCAACTAGAACTGGTCGAAAAAATCCTTGTCCTCACCAAGCAACTGGTTCTATCCTCTATACCTCTTTACTTACAGTTTGTCTTCGTGAAGTCATTGCTTGCTTGCATGATCTGATTGACTTCATTGTGTGAAGACTGTTGTTGTTTGGCTTCATACTATCTTCCATCCTGATCCATACTACCTAGCTGCTGATAGTCTTCGTGCTTTCACTTCATTGCTTACTTGACTATGGCTTGTCTAGTGTAGTCTACCTTCCGCTGCATATCAATAGGTTCATTTCTACTGTTTGTCTTCAAAACCCCCGTGTTTTGAAGACTTCCATAAAAATCGCCTATTCACCCCCCTCTAGTCGATAACTAGCACTTTCACTTTTGCTGACAAGGACTCAGAGAAGACATTTGACGGGTTTCAACAGAGTGCATATGACTTGGATAGATAGAATTTTAGGTAGAAGCACAGAGAGGGTTAGGGTACGATCACATTCACTTAGATCATAAAAATTCAAGAGTGAAGACATAGCTATAAGTGAATGTTGTAGAGGACAGAACACGCATATATATATCAGTGTAAGGCCAACTCAACATTGCGAAGATAAACTTTAAAGGTCAAACCAATGTTGAAGATAACCAAATGCGAAGTCTATGCAATTATGACGCCAAACGAAACACTTCAAAAAGGTTTTTGGTGGTGGCGTTACCCACCGTATAGGAAGTATTAGACCCAGACACGGCGCACAATTATCATGGCGCTCCAAAGTCAAATTCCATGTTAATGTATTCACACTTAGAGTGTGTGTCTTCATTGATTGAAGAGATACGTTACTTCATGTGTTGCACATATAAGTCATGAACATGCATAAGCATTAGGATGTGTGTCAAACTACAGGACATTTGAGGATTCTAAGATGTTTAGCTCAAACCACAACTTGCAAAACCTTTTCTCATACAAGGGCTTTGTGAAGATATTTGCCAATTGCTCTTCAGTGTTGACATGAATGATATCAATATCTTCCTTCATGACATGATGTCTGACTAAGTGATGACGGATTTGAATGTGCTTTGTCTTCGAGTGCTGGACTGGGTTGTTGGCAATCTTGATGGCAGTTTCATTATCACAGTAGAGTGGCACATGCTTCAGGTGGATGCCATAGTCCTTGAGAGTTTGCTTCATCCATAGAAGCTGAGCACGGCAAGATCCAACAGCAATGTATTCAGATTTAGAAGTGGAGAGAGACACACAGTTCTGCTACTTTGAAGACCAACAGACAAGAGATCGTCGTAGAAAGTGGCATGTGCCTGATGTGGACTTGCAATCAACCTTGTCTCCAGCATAATCAGCAACTGAGAATCCAACTAGATCAAACTCGGAGCCCATTGGATTCCATAATCCTAGTGTTGGGGTGTAAGCCAAATATGGAAGAATTCGCTTCACAGCTAAGTGATGCAATTCCTTTGGTGCCTCTTGGAATCGGGCACACATGCAAATGCTAAGCATTATATCTGGCCTAGATGCACATAAATGGAGTAAAGAACCAATCATGGAGCGGTATACCTTTTGATCGACCTCTTTACCATTGTTGTCGGGGCCCAGATGACTTTTGGTTGGTGAAAGTGCTAGTGATCGACTAGAGGGGGGGTGAATAGGCGATTTTTATGAAAGTCTTCAAAACATGGAAGTTTCGAAGACAAATGATAGAAATAAACTTATTACCATGTAGCGGAAGGTAGACTACACTAGGCAAGCCATAGTCAAGTATTCAATGAAGTGAAAGCACAAAGACTAATAGCAGCTAGGCAGTATGGATCAGGATGGAAGATAGTATGAAGCCAATCAGAACAAGCAGTCGCTCAGTGAAGACAGAAGATAATGCAGATAGGCAATGACTTCACAAGGACCAATTGAAAATAAAAAGATGGGAAGGATAGAACCAGTAGCTCATTGAAGACAGTGATTTGTTGGACCAGTTCCAGTTGCTGTGACAACTGTACGTCTGGTTAGGGAGGCTGAGATTTAACTCAGAAGACCGTGTATTCACCTTATTCCCCTTGAGCTAAGGACACCCAGTCCTCGCCCGATCACTCTTGTAAGTCTTCAAGGTAGACTTCCAAACCTTCACAGACTTCGTTCACCGGCGACTCTTGGATGCTCAGAACACGACACCTAACCGGCTAGAGGATTCACAGTCCTCAAGTGTAATAAGTCTTCAGATCACACAAACAAGAAGAATTAAGTGATTCCTAACCCTCTTTGGCTCTGGGTGTGTAGGGCTTTGTCCTCGCAATGATTTCTCTCTCAAAGGCTTCGAGGTGGGTTGCTCTCAAACGACAAAAGCCGTGCACTAACTCTGAGCAGCCAACCCATTTATGGTGTAAGGGGTGGGATATTTATAGCCACTAGGCAACCCGACCTGATTTGTCCGAAATGACCCTAGGTCACTAAGGAACTGACACATGTTCCAACGGTCAGATTTCAAACACACACGTCAACTTTACTTGAGATACAAGCAAAGCTGACTTATCCAGCTCTGGATAAGATTTGCTCTCATAGTCTTCGCTCGAAGATATAGGATTTTGGTTATGCATCACTTCAGTCATTCTGACTGGTTCACTTGGACCCGACTTAACAGTATGGTGGTTCCTATGACTCAACAAAGAAGAAAAAGAATGACGAAACAACTAAGTCTTCGCGCTCCATAGTCTTCACGCGATGTCTTCTCTTGTCATAGTCTTCAATGTGAATGTCTTCACATACCACCTTTGACTTCAATGTCTTCATACATTTTTAGGGGTCATCTCCGGTAGGAAACCCGAATCAATGTGGGACTTCTACCTGTGTTATCCTGCAATTCTCACAAACACATTAGTCCCTCAACCAGGTTTGTCGTCAATACTCCAAAACCAACTAGGGGTGGCACTAGATGCACTTACAATCTCCCCCTTTTTGGTGATTGATGACAAACTGGTTGAAGTTTTCAACGGGGATAAAAGTATGTGAAATTGTAAAGGATTTAAGTATTGTCTTCGTAAGTAGAAGAAAGGCTCCCCCTGAAGATGTGCATATAAATATTTTGCTTTTGAATGCAAATGCACATGGTAGGTTGTACTTGCGGAGCTCCTCTTCTACTGATGAAGACAATTCATCATGCATGAAATGATATAATGAAGATAATGACATGCATAATGAAAAATGGACGTCTGCAAAATGACTTAGTGCGGAATTTATTGCCGCACCACATAGTGTCGAAAAAGGTAGAATACGACCATCAAGTTTAAGTGTTACAACTCAAAACGAACCAAATGTTTCAAAAGCGAGAGTTGTAAGCACTTGGCAAAAGTAGCAAAAAGTAAAGCAACCACCCATATGGACCTGCTTCAAGACTATCAACTTATATGCTTCTCCCCCTTTTGTTAGTAATGACCAAAAGGTTTGAAGACATAGAGCTTCTACTCGCTCCCATGAGGAGTAGGCGAAGCAGCAGGGTCGTCATTGAGGTCCAGTGGTGCAGAAGAACTTGGTGCAGTGTCGAGATGCGCTGAAGGTGGAGGTGGTGAAGTGGCATCATCTTGATCATCGATAACTCTGGCATTCACCGTTGCACCTGAGGAAGAATAGTCAGAGTCTTCAAGGGAGGGAGTCCGATGCAAGTGAGCATTCCTTGGAGGAGTGGAGTCAGACTTGAGTCTTCCTGTGAAGCCATCGTCTTGAAGATCTTCTTCAGCAGTGAGCAAAGTCAAACTCTTCCAGGACCTTCAACAGGTTTCATGTGTAACAAAGGCATTCTTGGTGGCAAGAATGCGAATGCGATTGACGTCCACCAAGAGGCTTTGCATCTGACGCTTAAGCCAGTCATGATGCTTATCCTGTTTCTGATGTAGAGCGACGAGAAGCTCTCGGTCGTTGAGAACACGAGATCGCTTTCGAGGCCTTTGGGCAATGGTGCTTTCAGCGGCTTCAGTTTGGGCGCGAGGGGCACGTGTGTTGCCAGCCAAGGGATAAACACGAGAGACTACCTGAACTCCTTCAATGGGTTGGGTGAAGCTTTGACAATCAATATTGTGAAGATAAATTGGATCCTTTGCAGGATCTGGATAAATAGCTTCAACAGACAGATCAACCTCTGGCAAGAATACAAGATGATTGCGCGTAGACGGCTGATAGTTGAAGGCAGAGTGAAGCTTGATAAGATGCATTACCCATGGAGCATAGAACTTCATACCAAAGATGTCGGAGCCAGATGTAGCCAACTGCCTTATGAAGAAGTCTTGAGCATTAAAGCTTATGCCATTGAAGATATAGAAAAACCAAAGTCTTCATTGCTCCTTCAAGCTTCGCTGCAGATGAATGTTCTTTGACAGGCCATAAAGTCTTTCTGATGATATGGTAAATGGTGCAGGGCAGATACTCTAGGTCTTCAACAAAGAATTCGGTTGAGTATTCAGCATCGCGTGGAAAAGGCTTCATCATGCTCAGCACTTGACTCATGTTGGGTTCTGGCTTCCGGAAAATGCTCTCCAAAGCATTCTGGTGTTGTTGACAACCGGGTTCATAATATTCGCCAGGAGTGGGCAGGGCTGTAAGATCAATGATGTCTTGGGCTTTAGCTTCATGATGAACATATCCTGTCATCCACTCAAGGATCCAAGTCTTCAGATCCCTGTTGTATCCAGGAATGTGGAGGGTAGCATAGAATTGAAGCAGAAGTTCTTCATTCCAGTGTTCCTTGGCAGTCACAAAGTTGAGCAGACCCGCATCACGAAAGCAGTCAAGGGCTTCTTCAAGGCATGTCAGTCCAGTAATGGCTTCACAATCAAGATGCATATGAGGGAAGATGCATCCCTGATTGTACAAGATGCATGAATAATAGCTTCGCTGTTGATAACTCCAGAGTCAGTCTGAAGAGATTCTTGGCCTTGTGTAGGGGTTCTTGTCACTGTCAAAGAATGTGTTGTGTGCCTTGAATCCATTCAGATTAAATGATCTTGGTGAAGTTGCAGTACATGGAAACCGTGGGAGCCTTGGCTTTGGCTTCTGGACCTGAGGCCTGTGCTCCACATGATAGGCAAATTGAGGTTCGGGAGTAGGCGGAGGAACCAGGATTGGCCAGCTGACGGTAACAAGCTGTCCATGATCATATGTTTGCTCGATGGTGTGTGGCCTTGGAGGAGGTACAAGAGCAGAGGCATTGGCTTCAGGCAGCGGATTTGCTTCGGGTGCTGCATTGGCTTCAGGTGCATTCACTTCTGGCACCACATTAGCTTCAGGCGCCACATTAGCTTCAGCCATGACAACGTCATTGGCTTCAGTGTTGATGTTGGTGGCCGCCTCAGTATTGGTAATCTCCACTTCAGGAGCTAGAGGGTCGGACACATTCTCTTCAAGAACAACTTCAGGGTTGGACAGTGGTGTACCAACACATTCTTCTTCTCTTAGTTCTTCTTCATGGTCATCGGTTGATGCAGACGTAATATCTTCAGCCGTTTTGGCTTCAGATTCAGGGATGTTCGCAGTAGGAGAGGCTTCAGGAAAGACTTCACGTGAAATGGATTGGTGCTCTTCTCCTTCTGGAACACTTGACAATGTGAGATGTGGCCTTGGTCCTTTGCGAAGCCTACGAAATGCTGGTGACGCTTGTGGAGATGGAGTTGGTTGGGCCTCAAAGTCTTCACTGTCAATCACCGGAGTGGCGACCTATGGTGGGGGAGTGATTGGTGTTTCTTCATCACGAGGGGATTCTTGAGGGTGATCAGCCCATGAGTCATCCTGAGCAATTGGCGTCAATGGACGACCAATGCTGTTGAGTTCGCTGTTCGTGAGAACAGGCGATGATACCAAATTGTGCTCGATCTGAGGAAGGACTTCATCATCTTCAACATTGTCATGAGGACCAATGTCTTCAGCTGTGGTGGGGTCAACAACTGGATTCTCTTCAGCTTCAGGAGCCTCTGTGGAAGCAGGCTCATGAACTACCAAACGATGTTCTTGATGTGCAGAGGAAGGACGAGCAACATATATTGGCTCGACAACAAGGGGCTCTGTGGAAGTATCCCGGTCTCCCTTCTTTGTTTTTCTTTTCTCGGTTGGGGAGCATCATCAGTGGTGGCTTTGGTCTTGCGCTTTCTAGCTTCGGCTTCAGCTGCTCTAATTTTCTTGAATTCTGAAGCCACTGTGGGGATCTTAGGCTTCGAGCCTGTCATACTGGCTGGGAAGACAATGCGAGGTTCTTCCTGCCTTGATGCTTCTGGTTCGTCCACAGCTGGCTGCTTCTTCTTCTTGGCAGCCATTCTGGGGTCGATGCCTGGTCGCCCCAAAGCCTTGCGCTTTTCAGCTTCATTGTAGTCTTGAACACATTTGGCAGCAAGATTCTTCATGCGCTCACGAGAACCTTTTGCTTCTTCATGTTTCTTGTGGAATGCCTCCTTGAGCTGATGCATCATGACCTTGAAGAGTTTGAATACCAGGATAGTGTCCGACCCTGCAAAATAAATTCCACATACCACCGTAGAGAGAATAATATTTCCACAAATCTTAATCTGCTGACACGCTTTGGCAACATGACATCAGGCCATGGCTCGGTGATTATTCAAACCGTTTCTCTTCAACCAGCTCCACACATAACGCGAGGCGGTTTCTTGACACGTCTTGTCAAAGCAGAGATCGTGTTCCCCTAATTACGAGATTCTCATCAATACGGTCGTGGGTAACCCAACCGTGCCTAGGACTCCTAGATTTTAGGCAAGTCCCAAACGGCCACTAGGAGGGCGCTTGATATTCACCCTCTTTATAAAGGGACAAGGCTTTTACTTTTTTCCCTCCCGTGCTCAATCGAATCCTTCCCCCGCCTCGAGTTCTAACACCCAAAGCCCAGGTCAGGTGCTTCGGACCTTCAATCATGTTCGGATCTAGCCTTCAAGGCCGGTGGATGCCCTCCTCTGTTACGGAAGAGGATATCAAGAAGTTGAGGGAGGCCAGATACTTGACCGCCGAGGTTTCGCATCGGCTGCCTGTCCGAGGGCAGGTCGTCCCTACTCCCGAACCCAACGAGAACGTTGTGTTCATCTCCCACTTCCTCCGAGGTCTAGGCCTCACTCTGGATCCCTTCATTAGGGTTTTGATGTTCTATTACGGGCTAGATTTCCACGATCTAGCCCCGGATTCCTTTCTCCACATCTCGGCATTTATTGTCATATGTGAGGCCTTCCTCTGCATTACCCCTTACTTCGGCCTGTGGCTCAAGACCTTTGACGTGAAGCCGAAGATGGTCGAGGGGCAGCATGTAGCGTGCGAAGGCGCATTAATAAGCAAGATCGCTGGAGCTCCATGGCCAAAGGGTTCCTTTCCAGAGGTGTCCGGATTATGGCAACGGGAGTTGTTTTACATCACAGCTCCTAGAAGTGCCAAGTGGGTGGCTGCCCCTGCTTTCCACTCGGGCCCTCCACCACAACTGATGTCATGGATTAGTAGAGGGCTGAGCTGGGGTCCAGCCAAGGACGTGCCTATACTACAGAGCCGCATTCAAGATATCTTCGAAGGAGATTTCAGTCTGGTTATGGTGGTGCAATTCATGCTGGTTCATCGAGTCAAGCCTTGCAAACGCCGGCCCCTCCGCATGTGGGAATTCAACCCAGAAGGACCGCACACTATTCAGAATTTCCTTGGCCTGACGAACGAGGAGATGTATAAATAATTCTTCGGACCCCAAATAGAGTGTCCGGATACTACCGAGGACGTGGGCCTGAGCAGCAACCGCACCGCCGACCAAGTAAGTAATCCTCTAGCCGAACACACCATCTTTCATTTATCATGACGTCATTCTGAGAAATCGCTCTTTGACCAGGACTGGCTAACAAAGGCGAAGATGATTTGGTGTTCGGCCCCCCTTTCTGAGGGTTTGGACAATCCGGTACTGGAAAAGATGCTCGATCTAGCACCTTGCCCGGAGCCCTCAAAGGAAGATAAAGGGGGGAATAATGAGGGCGAAAGCGGGGCCCCATTGCTACCAATTCCAACCGAGGGAATGAGCGCCTCTGTGAAGGAGGATAACCAAGGGGAAGAATCTGACCTTCTCTCGCTTCGGGGAAGGAACAGGACTGCCTCTGAAGATCCGGAAATCAAGGCTTCCAAACGAGAGAAGAAGTCTCCACCAGAGGGTCCTGCCTCGGCGAGTTCTTTTGCCGCACAAAGTCCGCGCGGGGATCAACCCTCTAACGAGCGGTAAGTGATCAAAAAATACTTAATATTAAAGATATTCTACCTTACTTCCGAGGAAAATGACCGAAGTGTTTATCTTGCAGTTCGGCTCTTAGCCCTTCTCAACGGAGCTCGTCTTCGGGGGATCTTCTTCCGGAGATGATGAAGAGCAAAATGCCTCCCCCGGACTCCCCCGCTCAAGAAGCGGGCGACCATCTCGGAAGAACACCGTACGTTGATGGGTATGCTGATGGAAAGGATTTCATCCGCCGAAAGCGGGTTGCATGACGCCTTTATGAGTCTACTAACGGGCTTTGAGGTACGTAAAATGATGTACATTTGCGATAGTACCGCACATTTTTAGGTGTGCCCTACGTACATAGTAGCACCTGAGACTCTGGTTGTCGCCGAGAACGGCGGAAAACAGAGGATCATAGTCCCAGGTAATAACCATACCGCTTTCATGTGCAGGTGGTGGAAGCTCCGGTGGCTAGCCGGACTAATGAGTTTGCCGAACTAAAGTGGCAACTGGATGCGGCAGATGCCGACATCGAGCTTGTTAATAAGCGGCTTGATGAGGCACAGGGTAAGTGATGTTTTCTGGTGAATGTCACATAGTAAGAGCAGTGTGATGCCAGTATCTTTAATATGTTGTGACTGCAGATGGAGCTGCCATTGTGGAAACCCTTCGGGCGGAACTTGCCCGAGCCAAAGAACAAGCAAGGAGTAGTAATGCGGCTGCTTTGAAGGCGGCCGAAGAGTTGAAAGCCGAGAAGGCCGCGCATTGTGAGAGCTAAGAGAAAATGGCCAAGATGACTGCAAAGTTAAAAGACACTGCCGACCGTTGCCAGTTCCTTGAAGAAGAAAAACGAGCCAAGGCGGCGGACCTTGAAAAGGCCACGATGGCAACCAAAGACACCCGTTTTGCCACGAGAGTGAAGAAGGAGGAACTACGTGAAGCCTATGATATTGTGGCTGGGAAGCCCTTTTTGCTGCGGAGGAAGTTCGGAGATCCGCGGTATGCCCCTCTGGATCGGTTATGGAGTTCGGCGGACGCATATATGGACTTGGCGGCGAGCGCTGTCGATGCGGCCGAATACTTCCGAGATCAAACAGATCGGGAAGTGGACAAGCTGTTCTGGTCACAGTTCAACGTGCCAGAGCGTCTGCTTCCATTGACCGTTCAGCTAGCTGAATGGGCCGAACTCAATAGGTTGTCCGGACTTGCCATGAGGTCCGTCGTAGATCATCTGTGGCCGGAAAAGCCGAAACCGAACGACTATTTCAGCTTAGTGCAGCAGTTCCTTGGTGTGGTGCCGTGCATCAATGTGATGAAGAGGTCGGCGTGCATGGAAGGCTCGCGGATGGCCCTTGCCCGTGTCAAAGCATACTGGGCGGAGATGGATGCTACTACTGTCGCGGCGCAGGGTTCGGCCATAGGCCGAGTGGCTGCCAAGCGCTATTTTCAAGAAGTTCTTGAGGGTGCTCGCTTGATAGAGGCCCAGTGCTCGAAGAATATTATGGTTGAATGACATGTATTCCCATTGTAAAAACAATGTTTTTATTGAATTTATCAAGGCTGTATTTATACTTGTGCCCGAAAGTATTGTGATGCCTCCTGTGCTGCCGTTTATGTATACATGTGTATAACCTGAAAGATTGCAGTCGTCGGCTTCAGCCCCCACGCATATAATGCGGGGGTGTTTGCAGAAGACGTGTATTCACACTTAATCCAACGTCTTGGTCCTAAGAAGGAGGTGAGAGCGTAGCGAACTAGGCAACCAGACTATAATGCTTTAACACTTTCACTTAGCCATAGGAGTTTGACAGTGGGGCTACTATATAACCCCTGGTGGCTCTGCACTCATCCGAATTTGTGGTGCATACTTGCCCGGCCGAGAAACGGCCCTTCGTTAACGCGGGGGAATTCTAAGATTCCGATGGGTCATTGAGTGGTTGACCAGTCTCGCGCTATATCATGACAGTCAGTTTTCGGCTTTCTCTACTGAGGTGCTTGTCCGGATGAACCAGGGCACAATCGCAGTAGTTGTCCCGGTGCCGCCTTAGCCGATAGAGCGGAACATAAGGCAGCAAAACATAGGAGCCGAGCAAACCCAACATTTGACCAAAGACATGATTCGGAGTTGATGCATATAAGGCCAAACTCGCGACGTCGAACACTCCCTAAGGTATTCGGTCTTTATGGTGTAAACCGGGCCTAAACAGTGCCCTTTGTAAGAAGCCCCTGGTGTCCAGGTACGTGCATTGTTCTGACGTGGCCACATGCCAAGACGTCATCATCCTTCTCAATGGTACTGAGAATCCGAGGGATGTGTATCAACAAGAGACAGTAAAAAAGGTTGACGTGGGGTCTTAATCTAAAAAGAATACTTTGAATGGTCCCTGTTGCACGTCTGCGCCTTTGTCTCCATTGTGCCATATCCTGGATGGGTGTAGCACGATGGTCATCTGTAAAAGAGAGGAACTTAGGTGAAAAGTTGTCGTGCAAAGAGGTAGGTTTTAAAGAAACCATGTATAGATCAAGATGAGTAAAAATTGCCACTTGTCTGTGCGCGTTGAGCCCCTTGTATTGGTAATAGGGGTGTGGTCATCAAACCTGTATGAATTACATATAGCTACGCCGGACTCGTCTAACCATGTCCGTGGTCTTGACGACCTATCAAATGTTTTAGTTGGTGAGGTCGCTTTAGTGTGCGGCTGCCACAGCAGCCGCATTCTTTTCGGTGCATAGGGATCGCTCAATATTTCCTTTTACTGTAATGATGCCACGTGGACCGGGCATCTTAAGCGTGAGGGAAGCGTAATGCGGTATTGCATTAAAGCGGGTGAAAGCTTCGCGTCCGAGTAGTGCTTGATAGCCACTTTGGAACGGAGCAATGTGGAAGGTTAAATTTTCACTACGGAAGTTGTCGGGGAAGCCGAATACAACCTCTAGTAGCAGGAAGCTCGTGCAATGAGCCCCTGGGCCTGGCGTTACTCCTCTAAAGGTAGTATTGCTGCGGCAAATTTTCGTTGGGTCTATCCCCATTGTGCGGATTGTGTCCTGATATATCAGGTTTAAGCTACTGCCACCGTCCATCAGGACTCGTGTGAAGTGGTATCCGTCAATTATTGGATCTAATACCAAGGCAGCCCATCCTGCGCTCCGGATACTTGCTGAGTAATCCTGATGGTCGAAGGTGATTGGTTGAGACGGCCAGTGGCAGAACTCCACGGTGATAGGCCCTTGGGCATGTTTATCTGGGAGTGTCACTTTGCTTCTCCCCTTTATCACGTGTAACACGTTTACTGTTTTGACTTCTGGTGGAAATTTCTTCTGTTCCCCAGTGTTTTGCGTGCGAGGCTCATCCTCGTCTTCGCTTGGTGTATCCAGCCCCTTGTGTTCGGCGTTGAGTTTGCCGGATTGCTTGAAGACCCAACATTCTCTATGGGTATGATTTGCGGGCTTCCCAGGGGTGCTGTGGATTTGACATATCTTGTCCAGGATTTTGTTTAGGTTAGACAGTTCGTCCCTGTTATCTTTGAGGGGCAGCTTTTGCTGACCCTGCTGAGAGCTTTTGAATCTGGCATTAACTGCCGTGCTATTCGGGTTGTTTCCCTTATTCCGGCGCTGGTCTTTGCTGCGTCATGGCTTCCCGTTTCCATCCCTGACTTCGGATGTACTTGGGTCGCTGGTACTGCATCTTGCCAACCAGCCGTCCTCGCCCATGCAAAAGCGGGTCATGAGGCTTGTTAATGCGGCCATTGTTCTTGGCTTTTCCTGGCCGAGGTGTCTGGCGAGCCATTCGTCTCGAACGCTATGTTTGAAAGCTGCTAAGGCTTCGGTGTTCGGACAGTCGACTATTTGGTTCTTTTTAGTAAGAAATCTGTTCTAGAGCTTCCGGGTTGACTCTCCGGGTTGTTGAGTTATATGACTTAAATTGTCTGCATCCGGTGGTCGGACATAGGTCCCTTGAAAATTTGCCCGAAAAGCATCCTCGAGCTCTTCCCAACTTCCAATGGTGTTTTCGGGAAGGCCTTTAAGCCAATGCCGGGCTGGCCCTTTGAGCTTGGGGGGTAAGTATTTGATGGCATGGAGGTCATCTCCTCTAGCCATGTGGATATGGAGGATATAATCCTCAATCTAGACCCCTGGGTCTGTCGTTCCGTCATATGCCTCTATGTTTACGGGTTTGAATCCTGCTGGAAATTCATGGTCCAGCACCTCATCAGTGAAACATAGGGGGTGTGCGGCACCCCTGTATTTGGGTGTGCCATGTTGTTCGGATATTTGTTGTGTTGCATTGTTTTATTTGTCGTGTTGCATTGCTTGCTAGAGCGTGCTTTCTTGGCCCGTAGATAGATCTGGTTGGGCCATCTTTTTGATGCGAGTCCTCGTGTGGATCGTGTGTTGGCTTGTGTGCGGCGCCGTTTACCGCTCTATGTTGGCCATGAGGTCGTCTATCCGACCGAATGGCTGCTTTGTTTTTTGATTGCGGGGGCTCTAAGGCCTCCTCATCAAATTCGGGCAGTAGCTTTCGCTTCGAGTAGCTCTTTGTGTGGCGACTACCGCCATATTTGTCTGCGGTGTTGACTACTTTGCACCATCTGATTCTGAGTGCATCTTCCGCAGTCTTCAGCTTTCGCTTCTGCTTTTTCAGGCTACGCGCAGTGGCGACGAGCCTTTTATGGAGGTTCTTCTGCTCCAGGAACTTGTCTGGCGTGAGGTCATCCGGACTGTTATCTTCGCCGGGGATGGGTTGTCCGGTTTGATTATCCAAATTGCCTTGTTCGGACGGTTGCTCGATGCCATGTTCGTCGTCTGCCGGCTCGCCCTGCTCTGTGGCTGGGTCTGTATGACCGCTGTTTCTGTCGAGGCGGGGTTTGGAGCGGCGCTTGCACCGCTGCTTTGACTGCTTTTCGAGGGAACGATCCTTCGCTGCGTCCTCCCATTCCTCGTTGTCGTTTCCTTTGGGTGTGTCCACCATATATACATCGTGTGATGAGGTGGCTGTCCAGTGCCCTGTAGGCGCTGGTTCCTGTTTGTCTCCTACATCGTCGTCCATACCGTCGATGTCTTCGGAGCCGAAGTCGATCATGTTGGTCAAATCATCGACAGTGGCTATGAAGTGGGTGGTGGGTGGGCGTCGAATTTCTTCGTCGTCCGCATCCCAATCCTGCCGGTCATAATCCAGCCATGACTCTCTTGATAAGGAGAGAGACCTTAGTGAGTTCAGTATGTCGCCGAAGGGCGAGTGCTGAAAGATATCTGCGGCGGTGAACTCCATGATCGACACCCAATCGGATTCGATTGGCAGAGTCGCGGATGGTTCAGAGTCCGGAGGAGAGTCCGGAAATGTGGAGTCACGGCCCTCTCGAAGGATAAGGTTGGTGTTCGGCTCGATCGCTGTTGAGGCTACATCCTCCGCGGTGGGGTCTAGCCACCCGCCCTCGGTCGGCGCAGTTGGCTCCGAATTAAAGGTCGGAGCGGATGCGGGTGCGGCCTCCAGGACACTGTTCGGCGGCAATGCTAAATCATGCCCATCGTGACAGTGCGGCGCACTCGGCAGGGGCTCGAATCCGTCGAAGATCAAGTCTCCGCGGATATCGGCCGTGTAGTTTAAGCTTTCGAACCTGACCTGATGGACAGGGGCGTAGCTTTCAATCTGCTCCAGATGGCCAACCGAATTGGCCCGCAGTGCAAAGCCGCTGAATACAAAAATCTGTCCCGGGAAAAAAGTCTCACCCTGGACTGCATCGCTAATGATGATCGAAGGAGCCATCAAGCCTGATGATGACGACACAGAGGAACTCTCAATGAAAGCACCAATGTCGGTGTCAAAACCGGCGGATCTCGGGTAGGGGGTCCCGAACTGTGCGTCTAAGGCGGATGGTAACAGGAGGTAGGGGACATGATGTTTTACCCAGGTTCAGGCCCTCTTGATGGAGGTAAAACCCTACGTCCTGCTTGATTTATTCTTGATGATATGAGTATTACAAGAGTTGATCTACCACGAGATCAGAGAGGCTAAACCCTAGAAGCTAGCCTATGGTATGATTGTCTGTTGTCCTATGGACCAAAACCCTCCGGTTTATATAGACACCGGAGGGGGCTAGGGTTACACAATGTCGGTTACAAAGGAGGAGATATCCATATCCGTACTGCCTAGCTTGCCTTCCATGCCAAGTAGAGTCCTATCCGGACATGGGACGAAGTCTTCAATGGTGTATCTTCATGGTCCAACAGTCTGGCCAAAGGATATAGTTCGGCTGTCCGGAGACCCCCTAATCCAGGACTCCCTCACCAGTGTTCTTGAATTCTGTGCTGTTGTCACTTCTGATGTGCTTGATCTTGATGCCATAGTTGGTCATGGCACAGTTGGAGAATCATCTGAAGACATCCTACACTTCATTCTTGTAGAGAATTATGTGCACCCATGTATGTCTGGAGTAATCATCAATAATAACGAAGCCATAGAGGAAAGTAGTGGTAGTAAGGGTAGAGTACAGAGTAGGGCCAAATAAGTCCATGTGAAGCAGCTCGAAGGGACGGGACGTTGTCATGATTTTCTTCGAGGGATGCTTGGCCCTAGTCATCTTTCCAGCTTTGCAGGCACCACATAGATGATCCATCTTGAACTTGACGCCCTCGATGCCTATTACATGTTTCTTCTTCGCGAGAGTGTACAAGTTCCTCATGCCGGCATGCCCTATCCTCCGATGCCAGAGCCAACATTCTGAAGCTTTTGCTAGAAGACATACGGCCAACTGTGGTCCTGCTGAGAAATCTACCATGTACAGATCGTCTTTTCGATAGCCTTCAAAGACTAGAGACTTGTCAGATTCCATAAGAACAAGGAAACGATATTTTCCAAATATCACAATCATGTTCAGATCACAAACCATTAAGACAGACATTAAGGTGAAACCAAGGGATTCAACAAGCATCACTGTGTCCATGTGCTCATCCTTTGAGATTGCAACTCTACCTAGACCCAATACCTTGTTTTTACCAGTGTCAGCAAATGTGATGTGACTCTTGTCAGATGGACGTAGGGTTGAATCCATGAGAATACTTCGAACACCAGGCATGTGGTTAATGCATCCACTATCCATAATCCATTCTGAAGCCTTTGGTGTCATACCCTACAGTGCAGTTTGGGGGATGGATTCACCAAGGGTATTGTGAAGCATAAACATTTGGCGAACAAGCGAATTATGAAAGTTCAGGTCTTGGTTAGGATAAAAGGGGTGTTTATCAAGGAATCCTGGAACAAAATACACAATAAGACCATTTGGGCATTTTATCTTGCACCCCACAAGATGTTTTAGGTCCCCAGCATAAGCATCAGATGCCTTTGATTTCTGACTGGAGACCTTACCCTGCAAAAGAGAGTTAATTTTTCTTAACCACCCACATCTTCAGGGGTGGCTTAGAAGCAATGAGTCTAAGTGCAGCATCTAAGAACTTTGGCTTTGGAGCCCTAGAAAATAGCCTTGTAGGTGGTGAATAATACTCATAAAAATAAGCAGAAAAGTTCTTGGTCTTATGAACATAGTGGTTTGACGAAACACGCTCATATTCATAACTCTGAGTATGGTTTCCCTGCAAAACATTAGCGTTAGAGTGACTCTGGTGAGTCCTCTATCTGTATGAAGCCTTTGGGCCATATGACGCCTTTGGTCTGGGGTTTGTTTTCTTCCTAGGTGGTGTCATGACGACATTCACAGGAAGTGTCTCAAGACAACTTTTGGGCACCCAGATCTTCTTCAAAGGTGGTCCATTCCTGCAGTTAGTACCAATATACCTGGCAAACACTTCACCATTCTGATTCTTAAATAGTGTATAGTTTGCATCAAAGGATTCATCAATGATAATAGGGTTAGCACAAGTGAAGCCAGATAGGGTAGATGGATCCACTGAAGGTTCCTTTGCAGCAACCCATGTCATTTTGGGGTAATGTTCAAGATTCCAGTATGAACCATCAACATTCATGAAAGTGCTAGTGATCGACTAGAGGGGGGTGAATAGGCGATTTTTACGAAAGTCTTCAAAACATGGAATTTTCAAAGACAAACGATAGAAATAAACCTATTACCATGCAGCGAAAGGTAGACTACACTAGACAAGCCATAGTCAGGTATTCAATGAAGTGAAGGCACAATGACTAATAGCAACTAGGCAGTATGGATCAGGTTGGAAGATAGTATGAAGCCAATCAGAACGAGCAGTCACTCAGTGAAGACAAAAGGTAATACAAACAGGCAATGACTTCACAAGGACCAACTTTAAATAAAGAGATGGGAAGGATAGAACCAGTGGCTCATTTAAGACAATTTGTTGGACCAGTTCTAGTTGTTGTGACAACTGTACGTCTGGTTAGGGAGGCTGAGATTCAACTCAGAAGACCGTGTCTTCACCTTATTCCCCTTGAGCTAAGGACACCTAGTCCTCGCCCAATCACTCTGGTAAGTCTTCAAGGTAGACTTCCAAACCTTCACAGACTTCATTCACCGGCGATCCACAATGACTCTTGGATGCTTAGAACGCGGCGCCTAACCGGCTGGAGGATACACAGTCCTCAAGTGTAATAAGTCTGCAGATCACACAGACAGGAAGATCCTCTTCAGTGACGCCTAACACTCTTTGGCTCTGGGTGTTTAGGGCTTTGTCCTCGCAAGGAATTCTCTCTGAAAGGCTTCGAGGTGGGTTGCTCTCAAATGACAAAAGCCGTATTCTGACTCTGAGCAGCCAACCGTTTATGGTTGTAGGGGGTGGGCTATTTATAGCCACTAGGCAACCCGACCTGATTTGTCCAAAATGACCCTGGGTCACTAAGGAACTGACATGTGTTCCAACGGTCAAATTTCAAACACACACGATAACTTTACTTGGGCTACAAGCAAAGCTGACTTATCTAGCTCTGGATAAGGTTTGCTCCCATTGTCTTTGCTCGAAGACATAGGATTTTGGTTAAGCATTACTTCAGTCATTCTGACTGGTTCACTTGGACCCCACTTAACAGTATGGTGATTCCTATGACTCAACAAAGAAGAAAAAGAACGATGAAACAACTAAGTCTTCGCGCTCCATAGTCTTCATGCAATGTCTTCTCTTGTCATAGTCTTCAATGTGAATCTCTTCACATACCACCTTTGACTTCAATGTCTTCATACATTTTTAGGGGTCATCTCTGGTAGGTAAACCGAATCAATGAGGTACTTCTACCTGTGTTATCCTACAATTCTCACAAACACATTAGTCCCTCAACCAGGTTTGTCGTCAATACTCCAAAACCAACTAGGGGTGGCACTAGATGCACTTACAATCTCCCCCTTTTTGGTGATTGATGACAAACTGGTTGAAGTTTTCAACGAGGAACAAAATATGTGAAATTGTAAAGGATAGGGTATTGTCTTCATAAGTGGCAAAGGCTCCCCCTGAAGATGTGCATATAAGTAATTTGCTCTTGGAATGAAAATGCACATGGCAGGTTGTACTTTTGGAGATCCTCTTCAACTTATGATGACAATTCATCATGCATGATTTGATGTAACGAAGATAATGACATGCATAATGAAAAATGGACGTCTGCAAAATGACCTAAGTGCGTAAGTTATTACCGCACATGCAGAATTTATCACCGCATCACAGAATAGCAAATAAGTAGCAGACGACCATCGAGTTTAAGTGTTACAACTCAAAGAACCAAATGTATCGAAAAGCAAGAGTTGTAAGCACTTGGCAAAAGTAGCAAAAGGTAAAGCAACCACCCATATGGACCCGCTTGAAGACTATCAACTCATATGCTTCTCCCCCTTTTGTTAGTAAGGACCAAAAAGGTTTGAAGACATAGAGTGCCTACTCGTTCCATGAGGTGCAGGCGAGGCAGCAGGGTCGTCGTTGAGGTTCGGTGGTGCAGAAGAACTTGATGCAGTGTCGACACGCGCTGAAGTTGGAGGAGGTGAAGTTGCATCATCTTGGTCATCGATGACTCTGGCATTCACTGTCGCAGCTGAGGACGAATAGTCAGAGTCTTCAAGTGAGGGAGTCCGACGCAAGTGAGCATTCCGTGGAGGAGTTGAGTCAAACTTGAATCTTTCGGTGAAGCCATCGTCCTGCAGATCAGCTTCAGCACTAAGCAAAATCAAACTCTTCCACGACCTCCGACATGTTTCATGAGTGACAAAGGCATTCTTGGTGGCAAGATTGCGTATGCGGTTGACATCCACCAAGAGGCTTTGCATCTGACGCTTGAGCCAGTTGTGATGCCTGTCCCGTTTCTGGTGTAGCGCGACGAGAAGCTCTCGGTCATTGAGAACACGAGATCGCCTGCGAGGCCTTTGCGCAATGGTGCTACTAGTGGCGTCAGTTTGAGCACGAGGGGCACGTGTGTTGCCAGCCAAGGGATAAACAGGCGAGACTGCCTGAACTCCTTCAATGGGCTGGGTGAAGCTTTGGTGATCAGCATTGTGAAGATAAATGGGATCCTTAGCAGACTCTAGGTAAATGGCTTCAACAGACAGATCAACCTCCGGCAAGAAGACAAGATGATTGCGCATAGACGGCTGATAGTTTGTGGCAGAGTGAAGCTTGATAAGGCGCATTACCCATGGAGCATAGAACTTTAGACCAAAAATGTCGGAGCCAGATGCAGCCAACTGCCTGATGAAGAAGTCTTGAGCATTTAAGATGATGCCATTGAAGATGTAGAATACCAAAGTCTCCATTGCTCATTCAAGCTTCGCTGCAGATGAATGTCCTTTGATGGGCCATAGAGTTTTTCTAAGGATGTGATAAATGGTGTGAGGCAGATACTCTAGGTCTTCAACAAAGAATTCAGATGGGTATTCAACGTCGTGAGGCAAAGGCTTCATCATGCTCAACATTTGACTCATGTTGGGTTCTGGCTTCTGAAAAATGCTCTCCAAAGCATTCTGGTGTTGTTGACAACCGAGCTCATAGTATTCACCAGGAGTGGGCAGGCTTGTGAGCTCAATGATATCAAGAGCTTTGGCTTCATGATGGACATTGCCTGTCATTCACTCAAGGACCCAAGTCTTTGGATCCCTGTTGTAGCCTTGAATGTGAAGAGTTGCATAGAACTATAGCAGAAGCTCTTCATTCCAGTGTTCCTTATCTGCGACAAACTGCAGGAGTCCAGCGTCTCTGAAGCAATCAAACGCTTCTTCAAGGCAGGGTAGGCCAGCTATAGCTTCAGTGTCGACACGCATATGTGGAAATATGCGCCCTTGATTGTATAAGACGCAAGAATAGTAGCTGCGTTGCTGATAGCTCCAGAACCGATCTGATGAAATGCGAGGTTTGGTGTAAGGGTTCTTGGCGCTGTTGAAGAAGGTGTCGTGTGCCACGAAGCCATTCACATTGAAGACCCCAGGTGAAGTTGCACTGCCTGGGAATCGTGGAAGTCTTGGCTTGGGCTTCTGGACGGGAGGTCTGTGCTCGACATGATAGTCAAATTGTGGACCCAAGGTAGGTGGAGGAACCAGAATGGGCCATCGGACCATAACAGGCTGACCACGATCAAATGCCAGCTCAATTGTATGAGGTCTTGGAGGGGGTATAGGAGCATTGACATTGTCGTTGATATGGGCTTCAGGGACCACATTGGCTTCAGGTGCTTCAGGATTGGCTTCGGGCGTTGCATTGGCTTCAAGTGCTCGCACTTATGGCACCGCATGAGCTTCAGGCACCACATTAACTTCAGCCATGACAACGTCATTGGCTTCAGTGTTGATGTTGGTGGCCGCCTCAGGATTGTTAACCTCCACTTCAGAAGCTGGAGGGTCAGACACGTTCTCCTCGAGAACAACATCTTGGTGGGACTGAAAGTGCATCTAGTGCCACCCCTAGTTGGTTTTGGAGTATTAACGACAAACCTGGTTGAGGGACTAATGTGTTTGTGAGAATTGCAGGATAACACAGGTAGTAGTCCCTCAATGATTCGGTTTTCCTACCAGAGATGACCCCCAAAAATGTATGAGGACATTGAAGTCAAAGGTGGTATGTGAAGACATTCACATTGAAGACTATGACAAGAGAAGACATTGTGTGAATATTGTGGAGCGCGAAGACTTAGATGTTTCGCCGTTCTTTTTCTTCTTTGTTGAGTCATAGGAACCACCGTACTGTTAAGTGGGGTCCAAGAGAACCAGTCAAAATGACTAAAATGATGCCTAACCAAAATCATATGTCTTCGAGTGAAGACAATGAGAGCAAATCTTATCCAGAGTTGGATAAGTCAGCTTTGCTTGTAGCCCAAGTAAAGTTGCCGTGTGTGTTTGAAATCTGACCGTTGGAACACGTGTCAGTTCCTTAGTGACCAAGGGTCATTTCGGACAAATCAGGTCGGGTTGCCTAGTGGCTATAAATAGCCCACCCCCTACAACCATAAACGGTTGGCTGCTCAGAGTTAGTGTACGACTTTTGTCGTTTCAGAGCAACCCACCTCGAAGCCTTTGAGAGAGAATTCCTTGCGAGGATAAAAGCCCTAACCACCCAAAGCCAAAGAGTGTTAGGCATCACTGAAGTCTTCATGTCTGTGTGATCTAAAGACTTATTACACTTGAGGACTGTGAATCCTCCAGCCGGTTAGGCGTCGCGTTCTGAGCATCCAAGAGTCATTGTGGATCGCCGGTGAACGAAGTCTGTGAAGGTTTGGGAGTCTACCTTGAAGACTTACCAGAGTGATTGGGCGAGGACTGGGTGTCCTTAGCTCATGGGGAATAAGGTGAAGACGCGGTCTTCTGAGTTGAATCTCAGCCTCCCTAACCAGACGTATAGTTGTCATAGCAACTAGAACTGGTCCAACAAATCATTGTCTTCAACGAGTCACTAGTTTCATCCTTCCCTCTCCTTTACTTACTGCTAGCCCTGGTGAAGTCATTGTATGATTGCATTATCTTTTGTCTTCACTGAGTGACTGCTTGTTCTGATTGGCTTCACACTATATTCCTATCTGATCTAAACTGCCTAGCTGCTATTAGTCATTGTGCTTTCACTTCATTGAATATTTGACTATGGCTTCCTTAGTTTAGTCTACCTTCTGCTGCATGGTAATAGGTTTATTTCTATCGTTGTCTTCGAATCTTTCATGTTTTGAAGACTTTCTTAAAAATCGCCTATTCACTTAAGCATGTTGATGAGAAGAGGCACACATCCTAACACTTAAGCATGTTGATGACATAGATGTGCAACACACGAAGTAAAGTATATATTTAATCAATGAAGACTTAAATTCTGAGTGTGAATACATTAACGTGGAACTTGACTTCAGAGCGCCACGATAATTGTGCGTCGTGTCTGGGTCTAATACTTCCTATATGGTGGGTAACGCCACCACCAAATTCTTCTGTTTGAAGTGTTTTACTCATGGCGTTACATTTGCTATGTCTTCACATTTGGATTGCCTTCAATTTCAACTTGTCTTCATGATTATCTACACTATGTTGATTTGATTGTCTTCTGATATATACATAGTAGTGTTCTGTCCTCTACAACATTCACTTATAGCTATGTCTTCCTTGTTGAATCTTTTGAACAAAGTGAATGTGATTGGACCCTAATCTCTCTATGCTTTCTATCTCAAACTCTATCTGTCCAAATCATATGCATTCTATTGAAACTGTCGAATGTCTTCTCTGCGTCCTTGCCAGCAGAAGATACAGAGACAAACATTAAGTCTATTTTAAATGCTCTATCCTTATTGCCTGAAATCCAGAGAAGCCGGAATGACCATCCGACAGTTCGGGCGGGCGTGGGAACGTGGGACAACTCCGAGTATGTTGCATGCTTGCCACGTGTCCCTCAGATGTGAACCGCCAGGGGCACCTGCGTAATTACGCTGCACCGCATACTTCCCTATAAATACATGTCCCCTATGGTCAAGAAAACCTTCTTCCACCTATCCACCTCGTCAAACCCCTAGCGCCACCGCTAGCTCTCGTAGACGCCGGCGACGAAGCGCTTAGCTGCCGCAACTTCACCGACTCCATCCTCACGTCGGCCGTGGTCTTCGTCCTCTCCGCCGCCGCCGTAGGTGTCCTCCGTCGCCAAGTTAGGGCACGGTGGATTGAACTGCTCGGTCTCCTACTCTTCCCATCTAGCAGTTCATTGTGTGGTAAATAAAACTCTCTTTTTACCATCCTTTTGATCCTAAGATATTCATCCTATTTATCGAAAGTGGTTTCCGCCTACTCAATACTAGATCTATCCTGTCTGCATCTCATATAATGCCTAGTATATTCACTTAAGCATCATAACGAGTTAGAATCCTCACTTGTACCTATTCCTGGATTCATACAAATCTGGAACCAACTCCAAACACATAAGTGAATGTCTTCGCACCATGAGGTCAATGTCTTCAAACTGATTTATCTTCAAAATCTTCTGAGAATGCATATGACATCTCCCCTTCCCTCGCATCTCTAATGTTGTCACAGGTACATGTCCGTGGGAGAATCCCTTGGTTCTCATAGTCTGCATTCGTTTGCAAAATTCTTACAGCATCACATTAACTCTCCCGAAGCCAGTTCCTGTTTGACCAGCAAGCGGAAGCCTTTGAAGCCTTTGAATGTGTTGACACCATTCAGTTTGAAGTTGATGGCTACAGATAAATCAGCAAGGAAGGGTGGCAGACAGCGTCGAGGGGGAACATCAAGAGATCTGCCTGATGACCTCTCGGAGCTGTACAAGACAGATCCAGAAGAGGATTACAATCAGGGCAAGACACGAATCCAATGGATTCGAAGATATTGGGCCGGACAATGGTTTAAATACAAGTTTGTGACCCAGGAGTATGCTAAGAAGAATGCCCTCAAGAGTCCTTGGGGTGAAATTCTCTTCCGAAACCTTCAACCCAAGACTAGAGCTGAAGCCATTGCTCAGGGTTTCTATCCCTGTATGGTCCATGGACCACAGCCTGACAATGCCGACCCATCATCACTGCTCTGGTGTCGTGACAATAATCTCTTCAAGCGCAACTTCCAGCACGCAAAGGCATCGTCCAAGGAAAACAAGAAGTCATTGGGACTAGACTTCAACCCTGGTCCTTCTGCTCCCAGGGCTGACGGCACACACGATGCTGAACCCAATATCATCGGACCGTTCTACAACCTTGATGGCCTTATCACTCACATTTCTGTTCAAGGTGCCAAAGTAGATCATTCTGATGATGATGCCGACACTGCTGAAGCCCCAGCTCCTGCTCCAAAGCCGTAGAAGCAAAAGAAGGCTAGAGCTTCAAAGTCAGCTGCTCCTCCAAAAGCTTCATGTGTGAAGCCACTGGCTACTGCACCTCCTGAAGATAGTGTGCAGTCTGAAGATCTATCACGTATCTCCAAGAAGACGGAGATGAAAAAGAAAACTGATCAGGCATTGACCCCTGCTGCCATTCTGCGGGACGAACACATTGATTTGTCCAGTGATGAAGATCTTGCAGATGACGCTCTTGAGCAACTGATTAAGAGCAAGGAAGAAGCAGAAATTGTAAGTGCATCTAGTGCCACCCCTAGTTGGTTTTGGAGTATTGACGACAAACCTAGTTGAGGGACTAATGTGTTTGTGAGAATTGCAGGATAACACAGGTAGAAGTCCCTCATTGATTCGGTTTTCCTACCAAAGATGACCCCTAAAAATGTAAGAAGACATTAAAGACAAAGGTGCTATATGAAGGCATTCACATTGAAGACTATGACAAGAGAAGACATCGCATGAAGACTATGGAGCGCGAAGACTTAGTTCTTTCGTCATTCTTTTTCTTATTTGTTGAGTCATAGGAACCACCGTACTGTTAAGTGGGGTCCAAGAGAACCAGTCAGGATGACTGAAGTGATGCTTAACCAAAATCCTATGTCTTCGAGTGAAGACTACGAGAGCAAATCTTGTCCAGAGTTGGATAAGTCAGCTTTGCTTGTAGCCCAAGTAAAGTTGCCGTGTGTGTTTGAATTTTGACCGTTGGAACACATGTCAGTTCCTTAGTGACCCAGGGTCATTTCGGACAAATCAAGTCGGGTTGCCTAGTGGCTATAAATAGCCCACCCCCTACAACCATAAACGGTTGGCTGCTCAGAGTTAGAGTACGGCTTTTGTCATTTGAGAGCAACCCACCTCGAAGCCTTTGAGAGAGAATTCCTTGCGAGGATAAAGCCCTAAACACCCAGAGCCAAAGAGTGTTAGGCATCACTTAAGTCTTCTTGTCTGTGTGATCTGAAGACTTATTACACTTGAGGACTGTGAATCCTCCAGCCGGTTAGGCATCCCCTTCTGAGCATCCAATAGTCATTGTGGATCGCCGGTGAACAAACTCTGTGAAGGTTTGGAAGTCTACCTTGAAGACTTACCAGAGTGATTGGGCGAGGACTGGGTGTCCTTCACTCAAGGGGAATAAGGTGAAGACGAGGTCTTCTGAGTTGAATCTCAGCCTCCCTAACCAGACGTACAGTTGTCACAGCAACTGGAACTGGTCCAACAAATCACTGTCTTCAACGAGTCACTGGTTTCATCCTTCCCTTCCCTTTGCTTACTGTTGGTTCTTGTGAAGTCATTGTATGATTGCATTATCTTTTGTCTTCACTGAGTGACTACTTGTTCTGATTGGCTTCACAATATCTTCCTACCTGATCTTTACTGCCTAGCTGCTATTAGTCATTATGCTTTCACTTCATTGAATACTTGACTATGGTTTGCCTAGTGTAGTCTACCTTCCGCTGTATGGTAATAGGTTTATTTCTATCGTTTGTCTTCGAAACTTCCATGTTTTGAAGACTTTCATAAAAATCGCCTATTCACCCCCCCTCTAGTCGATCACTAGCACTTTCAATTGGTATCAGAGCAAGGTACTCCCTTGTTTTGTGTGATTCGGTTTAACGACCTGGAGTTTTAGCTATGTCGACTACAGGGATAATTAAAGTCTCCGCTGCTTGCCCCATCTTTGATGGAACTGAATATCCCTACTGGAAGAATAAGATGCGCATGCATCTTGAAGCCATTGATGTCGACCTATGGTATATCGTCAAGAATGGCGTTCCCAAGGCTGGGGAAGGTGTCACCGCTGCTGATGTCAAGAAGTTCGTTCAACTAGATTCCACTGCCAAGACCATCATCTATGGTCATCTGACCAAAGGACAGTATGGCCGTGTGAGTGCTCTGGAAACATCCAAGCAAGTCTGGGACTGTCTCTCCAAGGTCAACGAAGGTGTCTCAACCCAAAGAGATCAAAGAATCAGTGTTCTTTGCAACCTCTTCAACCGCTTCAAGAGAAATGACAATGAGAACGTCCAGCTTATGTTTGATCGACTCACTGACATCACAAATGAGCTTCAAGCTCTCGGCGCCACTGAGATCACCAAGCATGAAGTCGTCAAGACAGTCCTGAGATAACTTGACAGCTCGTTTGACACCCTAGCCCTGATGATTCAAGAACGTCCTGATTTCAAGACACTCGATCCGTTTGACATACTTGAGAGGCTCAACACACATGAGTTTCAGCTTTCTGAGAAAAGAGACATCTACGGTCCCAACTATGGGCGAACTCGTGCCTTGAAGGCAAAAGCTATCTCCTCATCTGAAGAAGAATCTGACAGCAGTTCTGATGATCCTGAAGACATTGGAAAGGAGCTTGCTATGCTTGTGAAGAAGTTCCAAAAATTCACCAAGAAGAAAGACTTCAGAAAGTCTTCACGATCAAGCTCAAGGAATGATGAAGCTTCTGCTCATGACTACAAGAAGAGAACATGCCACAAGTGCAAGAAACTTGGCCACTACATCTCTGAGTATCCACAGTGGGACAATGAGAACAACAACAAGAAGAAGAGCAAGGAATATGACTCTAACGATAAGAAAAAGAAGAAATACTCAAAGTCTTCTTCCAAGTCTTCCTCAAAGTCTTCATCACACAAGAAGAGCTCATCTGGCAAGGCACGTGCGTTTGTTGGCAAGGAAATGGATTCAGAGGAGGAGTCCGCTTCTGAGTAGGCGGAGGTGGAGTCTGAAGAGGAGTCCGATTCTGGTGTTGCAAGTCTGGCTATAGCATAGGTTGTCAAATCCATCTTCAACACTGATGACAATGACTTCATCACCAACACCGATGCAAATGACAAGGACTACTCCGCTCCTACCTACTTCTTCATGGCACGCGGTGCCAAGGTAAACACATGCACTACTCACTATCAAACATCTAGTGAAGATGACTCTGATTGTGGTTCAAAACCCAGCTACAAAACACTTGCTAAAATTGCAACTGAACAACAGAAAGCTATGGAACATATTCAAAAACTGTTAGACAAAAGCGATGATCTGTTAGACACTAAAATGACTCGATATCAGTCCTTAATTGAAGACATAAAAAATCTTCACGTTAAGTATGAGGAACTTGAAAGTCGTCATGAAATGCTCTCAACAACTCATGAAAAGCTTTCCTATTATTATCTTCAAAGGAAGCAAGATCTTGAGAACTTCAGAGCGGCTCATGAAGATCTTCAAAAGGAAAACGAGTCACTTTGCGCCGAACAGATCAGTTCCGCTCAAGAAGGATTTGAACCACCATGTCTTAAATGCATCGAGCGTGACAATGCTACTTCTGTTGTTGAGTGTTCTACTGCTGCTACTGTTGCAATATCTTCAACTGTTGATGTGGTAACTAACCCCTCTGCTGAGGATACCACTGCTATTGCTGATGAGAATGCTAGGTTGAAGACATTGCTTGAAACAGGGATGTACAAAAGTCTCAAAGGGCATCAGACACTATGTGATGTCCTCAAAAGGCAGATCCTGAACCGAAACCCAAGGAAAGAGGGTGTTGGGTTCGAAAGGAAAATGAATGCTGATGGCTCTTACTGGAAACCTGAGCAGTACCCCAAAACCACATGGGTTGCTGCAAAGGAACCTTCAGCGGATCCATCCACTCTATCTGGCTTCACTTGTGCTAATCCCATTGTTATTGATGAATCCTTTGATGCAAACTATAAACTGTTTAAGAATCAAAATGGTGAAGTGTTTGCCAGGTATATTGGTACTAACTGCAGGAATGGACCGCCTAAGAAGAAGGTCTGGGTGCCGAAAAGGTGTTTGGAGAATCTTCCTGTGAATGTCATCATGACACCACAGGTGAAGAAGACAAACCACAGACCACAGGCTTCATACGGTCCAAAAGCTTCATATAGACAGAGGACTCACCTGAGTCGCACTAACGAAAATGTTTTGCAGGGAAACCGTAGTCAGGCCTGTGAATATGAGTGTGTTTCATCAAACCGCCATGTTCATAAGACCAAGAACTATTCTACTTATTCTTATGAGTACTATTGTCCACCTGCAAGACTTTTTGCTAGGGCTCCAATGCCAAAGTTCTCAGATGCTGCACTTAGACTCATTGCTTCAAAGCCACCGTTGAAGATGTGCGTGGCTAAGAAAGCTTAACTCTCTTTTGCAGGGAAAGGTCTCTAGCCAACAACCAAAATCGTCTGACGCTATTGCTGGGGACCTTAAACATCTTGTAGGGCGCAAGATCAAATGCCCAAATGGTCTTATTATGTACTTTGTTCCTGAATCGCTTACTACTCGCCCTATCAGTCCAAATCTCGATCTAAGCTTTCATAATCCACTGGTTTATCAAATGTTTTTGCTTCACAATTCTCTTCGTGAAGCCTATCCCCCTAACTGCACTGTAGGGTACGACACCAGCTGCTTCAGAATGGATTATTGATAGTGGGTGTGCCAATCATATGACTGGCAAGCGAAGCCTTCTTATGGACTCAACACTACGTCCATCTGACAACAGTCACATCACATTTGCTGACACTGGTAAAAGCAAGGTATTGGGTCTAGGTAGAGTTGCAATCTCAAGGGATCAACACATGGATAAAGTCATGCTTGTTGAATCCCTTGGTTTCAACTTAATGTCTGTTTCAATGCTTTGCGATTTAAACATGATTGTGATGTTTGGAAAATACCGTTGCCTTGTACTAATGGAATCTGACAAGTCTCTAGTGTTTGAAGGGTATCGGAAAGATGATTTGTACATGGTAGATTTCTCAGTAGGACCACAACTTGCCGTATGTCTTCTAGCAAAAGCTTCTGAATGTTGGCTCTGGCATCGGAGGCTAGGGCATGCTGGCATGAGGAACCTCCACACCCTTGCAAGGAAGAAGCATGTCATAGGCATCGAGGGAATCAAGTTCAAGAAGGATCACTTATGCAGTGTCTGTGAAGCAGGAAAGATGACAAGGGCCAAGCATCCCTCGAAGACAATCATGACAACGACTCAACCCTTCGAACTGCTCCACATGGATCTTTTTGATCCCACTCATTACTCAACTCTTACTACTACTGCTTGTCTCTATGGCTTTGTCATTGTTGATGATTATTCAAGATATACTTGGGTGCATATAATCCTCTACAAGACTGAAGTGCAGGATGTCTTCAGACGCTTCGCCAATCGAGCCATGAACAACTATGGCGTCGAGATCAAGCACATCAGAAGTGATAACGGCACTGAATTCAAGAACACTGGTCTAGACACTTATCTTGATACTTTGGGCATTACACATGAATTCTCAGCTCCATACACACCACAACAGAATGGCATCGTGGAACGCAAGAACAGAACACTTATTGAGATGGCATGGACGATGCTTGATGAATACAAGACTCCAAGAAAGTTCTGGCCTGAAGCCATTGATACTGCATGCCATATTATCAACCGTGTTTATCTTCACAAGCTTCTCAACAAGACATCCTATGAGCTCCTTACTGGCAAGAAGCCAAATGTCAGTTACTTCAGAGTATTTGGTGCCAGGTGCTGGATCAAGGATCCACATCACACTTCAAAATTTGCACCAAAAGCACATGAAGGTTTTATGCTTGGATATGGAAAGGATTCGCACTCCTACAGAGTCTTCAACCTCTTTCATTATAAAGTGGTTGAAACAGTGGATGTGCGGTTCGATGAGACTAACGGCTCACAGAGAGAGCACCTGCCAAATGTGCTAGATGAAGTTCCATCCAGTGAATCAATCAAACTTATGGGAACTGGAGAAATCATACCTTCTGAAGCTCAGCCTGAAGAGGAACTTATCATCTCCGCACCTGATCAACCTGAAGACAATGATCAAACTGAAGACAAAGCTCAGACTGAAGACAATCCTTCTAACGATGACAATGATCAGCAAGAGCAAAATATTCGTCCTGTGCATCCTCGTGTCGCAAATGAAATACACATTGAGAGAATAATTGATAGCATCAATGCACCAGGTCCACTCACTCGTTCAAGGGCAACACAGCTAGCAAATTTCTGTGGGCACTTCGCATTTGTCTCAATATCTGAACCCAAGAAAGTTGAAGGAGCCCTCATGGAACCTGAATGGATTCAAGCTATGCAAGAAGAGCTTCAACAGTTTGAGCTGAATAATGTATGGGAACTGGTTAAGCATCCTGATCCTCGCAAGCACAATATAATAGGCACCAAATGGATATATCGCAACAAGCAAGATGAGCATGGTCAAGTTGTCAGGAACAAAGCTCGTCTCGTTGCTCAAGGGTACACTCAAGTTGAAGGGATTGACTTCGAGGAAACATTTGCTCCTGTTGCTAGACTTGAAGCCATACGCATACTGCTGGCCTATGCAAATCATCATAACATTCTTCTGTATCAAATGGATGTGAAGAGCACTTTTCTCAATGGCAATTTTGACGAAGAAGTGTATGTTGCACAACCGCCTGGCTTTGAAGATCCAAAACATCCTGACATGGTGTACAAGCTCAACAAGGCGTTGTATGGCCTCAAACAATCCCCTCGGGTTTGGTATGACACACTCAAATACTTCCTGAAGAGCAAAGGCTTCAAACCTGGTTCCCTCGACCCCACTCTCTTCACGAAGACATATGATGGTGAACTGTGTGTGTGCCAAATATATGTGGATGACATTATCTTCGGCTGCACCAATCAGAAATACACAGCCGAGTTTGGATATATGATGCAAGAGCAATATCAGATGTCCATGATGGGTGAGCTGAAGTTCTTCCTTGGTCTTCAAATACGTCAGCAACGCAACGGCATCTTCATATCTCAAGAGAAGTACCTCAAAGATTGCCTGAAGAAATTTGGGATGCAAGACTGCAAAGGCTTCATGACTCCAATGCCAGCTAAACATCATCTGGGTCCCGACAACAATGGTAAAGAGTTCGATCAAAAGGTATACCGCTCCATGATTGGTTCTTTACTTTATCTATGCGCATCTAGGCTAGATATTATGCTTAGTATTTGCATGTGTGCTCGATTCCAAGCGGCACCAAAGGAATCGCATCACTTAGCTGTGAAGCGAATTCTTTGATATTTGGCTCACACCCCAACATTAGGATTATGGTATCCAAAGGGCTCAGAGTTTGATCTAGTTAGATTCTCGGATGCTGATTATGCTGGTGACAAGGTGGATCGCAAGTCTACATCAGGCACATGTCATTTTCTGGGATGATCACTTGTATGTTGGTCTTCAAAGAAGCAGAACTGTGTATCTCTCTCCACTGCTGAATCTAAATACATTGCTGCTGGATCTTGCTGCGCTCAGCTTCTATGGATGAAGCAAACACTCAAAGATTATGGCATTCATCTGAAGAAAGTGCCACTCTACTACGACAACGAAAGTGCCATCAAGATTGCCAACAACCCAGTTCAGCACTCGAAGACAAAGCACATTGAAATTCGTCATCACTTTCTCAGAGATCATGTTGTGAAGGAAGATATTGATATCATACACGTCAACACTGAAGAGCAATTGGCAGATATCTTCACCAAGCCCTTGGATGAGAAGAGGTTTTGCAAGTTACGGTGTGAGCTAAATATCTTGGAATCCTCAAATGTCCTGTGATCAGGCACACATCCTAACACTTATGCATATTGATGACTTAGATGTGCAACACATGATGTAAAGTATATCTTCAATCAATGAAGACTTACATTCTAAGTGTGAATACATTAATGTGGAATTTGACTTTGGAGTGCCACGATAATTGTGTGCCATGTCTGAGTCTAATACTTCCTATACGGTTGGTAACGCCACCACCAAATTTTTCTGTTTGAAGTGTTTCACTCATGGTGTTACGTTTGGTATATCTTCACATTTGGTTTGGCTTCAATCTCAACTTGCCTTCATGATTATCTTCACTATGTTGATTTGATTGTCAGCCTAATCTATATATA
>NC_041382.1:127905883-127943416 GCF_002162155.2 Triticum dicoccoides
TCTGTCCTCTACATCATTCACTTATAGCTATGTCTTCTTGTTGAATCTTTTGAACTAAGTGAATGTGATTGGACCCTAACCTCTCTATGCTTTCTATCTCAAACTCTATCTCTCCAAATCATATGCATTCTTTTGAAACTGTCGAATATCTTCTCTGCATCCTTGTTAGCAGAAGATACAGAGACAAACATTAAGTCCGTTTTCAATGCTAATTCCTTCACCTGAAACCCGGAGAAGTGGGAACGACCACCCGACAATCCAGGCGTGCGTGGGAATATGGAACAACCTCCGATATGTTGCATGATGGCCATGTGTCCTTCAGATGTGAAATGCTAGGGGCACCTGTGTAATAACATTGTGTCGTCCCTGTCTCTATAAATACATGCCTCACCATAGTCATTATCCTTTCTTCCACTCTCGCACAAACCCTAGCGCCACTGCTCGCCCTCGACGACGCCGGCGACGAAGAGCTTAGTTGCCGCGACCTCACCGACACCATCTTCACGCTGGCCACGGACCTCGTCTTCTCCGCCGTTGCCGTAGGTGTCCTCCGTCGCCAAGTTAGGGCACGGACGATCGATCTTCTCGGCCTCCTCTCCCACTCCGTCTAGCAGTTCTTTGTGTGGTAAATAAAACTTCTTTTTATAGCCCCTTTGATTCTATAGATCCATCACTTTCTACCACAAGCAGTTTCTGTTCACACAAGTTGGATCTATTTCATACTGCATCTCATAATATGCCTAGTATGTTCACTTATGCTTCACAAAGTAGTTAGATTCATCACTTGTACTTATTCATGGATTCGTACAAATCTGGAACTAACTCCCTATCTATGAGTGAATGTCTTCGCACTATGAGGTCAATGTCTTCTAAACTGATTTATCTTCAAAATCTTCTGAGAATGCATATGACCTCTTCCCTTCCTTCGCACCTTAATGCTGTCACAGGTACATGTCCGTGGGAGAATCCCTTGGTTCTCATAGTCTGCATTCATTTGCAAAATTCTTACAGCATCATATAAATTCTCCCGAAGCCAATTCCTGTTTGACCAGCAAACGGAAGCCTTTGAAACCTTTGAACATGTTGAAGCCATTCAGTTTGAAGATCATGGCTACGGAGAAATCAGCAAGGAAGGGTGGCCGACAGCGTCGAGGGGGAACATCAAGAGATCTGCCTGATGACCTCTCAGAGCTGTACAAGACAGACCCAGAAGAGGATTACAATCAGCGCAAGACACGAATCCAATGGATTCGAAGGTACTGGGCTGAGCAATGGTTCAAGTATAGGTTTGTGACCCAGGAATATGCAGAGAAGAATGTCATCAAGCGACCATGGGGAGACATCCTATACAGAAATCTTCAACCCAGGTCCAGAGATGAAGCCATTGAACAAGGCTTCTATCCCTACATGGTCCGTGGACCACAGCCTGCAGATGCTGATCCATCGTCATTGCTATGGTGTCGTGACGACAATCTGTTCAAGCGCAACTTCCAGTTTGCCAAGAACTCTGCTAAGCAAAACAAGAAGTCATTGGGACTAGACTTCAACCCTGGTCCTTCTGCTCCCCGTGTCGATGGCACCCGCGAAGCTGAACCCAATCTCGTTGGGCCCTTCTACAACCTGGAAGGTCTCATCACTCATATTATGGTTCAAGGGACAGCCGTGGATGAGCCTGCAGATGACGCTGAATCTGATGAAGCGCCTGCACCGCCAAAGCCAACGAAGCTGAAGAAGCCTAAAGCTTCAAAGTCTGCCTCAGCACCAAAAATCTTACGGGCGAAGCCACTGGCTACTGCACCTCCTGAAGACAGTGTGCAGTCTGAAGATCTATCACGCATCTCCAAGAAGACTGAGATGAGAAAGAGTACTGATCAGGCACTGACTGCTGCTGCTATTCTGTGCAATGACGCCATTGATCTTTCCAGCGATGAAGATCTTGTAGATGACGCTCTTGAGCAACTGATCAAGAGCAAGGAAGAAGCAGAGGTCTTCAATGATTTGCCTCTCTTTGATGTGGCAATCCTCCATAACTTCATTGATGAGTGGTTTGACACACCCAACCTCAGCTTTGAAGATCTGCAACTTCCAATTGGCGTCAGTGTCGCCTTCCATGGCACCATTGCTTCTGAGCTATCTCTAGCTTAGCGCATTGTTGAACTGAAGAAAAAGATCGACTTTTAGAAAGCTCAGTTCAAGAAGCACATGGCCAAGCTCAGCGTGCAAGATGTGAAAAACTTCAAGATTATGCTGCACAAGCTCAAGGAAGCCTTTCTCAAGAAGCGTGAAGAAGCTCAAGGTTCTCGTGAATGCATGAAGAGCCTGGCTGCCATGTGTGTGCAAGCCTACAATGAGGCTGAGAAGCGCAAGGCTCTTGGTCGTCCTGGCATCGACCCAAGAATGGCTGCAAAGAAGAAGAAGCCCTCAACTGACCAATCTGCACCTTCAAGGCAGGAAGAACCTCGCATAGTCTTCCCAAGCAGCATGACTGGCTCGAAGCCAAAGGTCAGGTCAACCACTTCAGAACTGAAGAAGACGAGGACTGCCGAGGGTGAAGCCAGAAAAAGGAAAAATCCTGAAGCTTCTGATGTCGCTCCCTCTAAGAAGAAGCGCAAAACCAAGAAGGATCGGGCTGCTCCCATAGAGCCCTTAGTTGTTGAACCCATCTCAATGGTTCGCCCTGCATCTGAACACCACGAGCGCCAACTGATTGTTCATGAGCCTACTTCCACAGAGGCTCCTGAAGCTAAAGACATTCTGGTAGTTGACCCCACCGCTGCTGAAGACATTGGTCACCATGACAATGTTGAAGATGATGAAGTCCTTCCTTAGATTGAGCACCAACTGGTATCATCGCCTGTGCTTACGCACAGTGAACTCATCAGCATTGGTCGTCCTCTGACGCCAACTGCTCAGGATGCATCGTGGGCTGATCACCCACAGAGACAAGACACTCCCAGCTCTCCCCAAGTAACCCCATCAGTGCAAGAAAAGGATGACTTTGAGGCCCAGCCAACTCCATCTCCACAAGCGTCACCAACGCTACGCAGGCTTCGCAAAGGACCAAGGTCTCAAGTCCCTCTTCCGAGCGTTCCAGAAGGAGAAGTGCACCACCAATCTGTTGCACTTCAAGTGTTTCTAGATGCCACTCCTACTGTGACTGTCTCTGAGTCTGAAGCCCAAGGTGCTGAAGACAATCTGGCTGCATCAGCTGATGACAAACAAGAAGAAGATCATGTCCCTACACCCCCAAACCCTGAAGAAGTTGTTCCTGAAGTGAGTGCGTCTGTGCCCGACCCTCCAGCTCATCAAGTGGAGGTTGAGAATCTTGAGGCTGCCACCACCAACACAAATGAAGCCAATGACATAGTCATGGCTGAAGCAAATGTGGAGCCTGCACCAACCAATGTGCCAGAGGCCAATGAAGCCAATGATGCACCTGCAACAGATGTGCAGCCTGACGCCTCTGCTGATGCCACTGCTCCTGTTCCGCCACCAAGGCCACACACTATCGAGGAAGCATTCAACTATGGCCAACTTGTCACTGTCAAATGGCCTTTTCTGACTCCTTCGCCTGCTGCTGGTCCTCAATTTGACTATCACGTTGAGCACAGGCCTCAGGTTCAGAAGCCAATACCAAGGTTGCCCAGGTTTCCAGGCACTGCATCTGCACCCGGATCATTCAATATCAATGGCTTCAAGGCACACAACACCTTCTTTGATAGCGCCAAGAACCCCTACACCAAGGCAAGAATATCTTCTGATCGGTTCTGGAGTTATCAGCAGCGCAGTTATTGCTCCTGCATTCTGTACAATCAAGGTCGCATTTTCCCACATATGCGTCTTGACACTGAAGCCATAACTGGACTGCCCTATTTGGAAGAAGCTCTGGATTGCTTCAGAGAGTCAGGCTTGCTGTAGTTCGTCACTGATAAGGAGCACTGGAATGAAGAATTGATGCTCCAATTCTATGCCACTCTTCATATCCGTGGCTACAACAGGGATCCGAAGACTTGGGTCCTTGAGTGGATGACAGGCAATGTTCATCATGAAGCCAGAGCCTTTGATATCACTGAGCTTACTGGCCTGCCCACTCCAGGAGATCTGTATGAACCTGGTTGTCAGCTTCACAGTGCTGCTATGGAAAGCATCTTCCACAAGCCTGAGCCCAATATGAGTCAGATGCTTAGCATGATGAAGCCTTTGCCTCCAGATGCTGAATATCCTAAGAAGTTCTATGTTGAAGACCTTGAGTATCTGCCACGTACCATCTATCACATCATAAGGCGAACTCTCTGGCCCATCAAAGGACATTCTCCACATGCCAAGCTCGAAGGCGCAATGAAGACGATGGTCTTTCATATTCTTCATGGCAAAAGCTTCAATGCACAAGACTTCTTTATTCGCCAGCTTGCTGCATCAGGATCTGACATTTTTGGCTTGAAGTTTTACGCTCCATGGATAATGCAGCTGATCAAACTACACACAGCTGTCACCTATCAGCCCTCTGCTCGCAATCATCGGATCTTTCTGCCTGGTGTCGATATGTCAGTTGAAGCCATCTATCCAGAGCCTACCAAGGAGCCTCTTAGTCTTCAGAATGCTGAGAATCAAAGCTTCTCTCAAAACATTGAAGGAGTTCAAGCAGTCTCTCGTGTTTATCCTCTAGCTGGCACTACACGTGCACCTCACCGTGCCCTCACTGAAGCCACTGACAGCACCATTACCCAACGGCCCAAGAAGCGATCCTGTGTTCTTAATGATCGAGAGCTTCTGGTTGCCCTTCATTAGAAACAGGATAGGCATCATGACTGGATGAAGCGCCAAATGCAAAGCCTCTTGGTGGATGTAAACAGGATTCGCAATCTTGCCACCAAGAATGCCTTTGTTGCCCATGAAACATGCCGGCGTACATGGAAAGGGCTGATGCTTATGTGCTCTGAGGATGATCTTCAAGAGGATGGCTTCTCTGAACGCTTCAAGTTTGACTCAACACCTCCAAGAAGGATTGTGCTACGACGAACTCCTTCTATTGAAGACTCTAAGTTCTCTTCCTCCGCGGCAACTGTAAATGCTAGAGTGATCGATGACAAAGACGATGCTACTTCACCGCCCCCTACTTCTGCACGCATCGACACTGCCCCGAGTTCGTCTGCACCGCCTAACAACACCGACGACCTTGCTGCTTCACCTACTCCTCATGGGAACGAGTAGATGCTCTATGACTTCAAACCTTTTTGGTCCTTACTGACAAAAGGGGGAGAAGCATATGAGTTTGATAGTCTTCAAGCGGGTCCATATGGGCGGTTGCTTTATATTTTGCCTAGTGTTTACAACTCTCGTTTTGATACATTTGGTTCTTTGAGTTGTAACACTTAAACTCGATGGTCGTCTGCTACTTATTTTCTATTCTATGATGCGATGATAAATTCTGCATGTGTGACGATAAATTCCACACTTAGATCATTTTGCAGACGTCCATTTTTCATTATGCATGTCATTATCTTCACATACTTTTTATGCATGATGAATTGTCATCATAAGTTGAAGAGGATCTCCACAAGTACAACCTGCCATGTGCATTTGCATTCCAAAAAGCAAATTACTTATATGCACATCTTCAGGGGGAGCCCTTGCAACTTACGAAGACAATCCTCTATCCTTTACAATTTCACATAATATATTCCCTGTTAAAAACTTCAACTAGTTTGTCATCAATCATCAAAAAGGGGGAGATTGTCAGTGCATTTAGTGCCACCCCTAGTTGGTTTTGGAGTATTGACGACAAACCTAGTTGAGGGACTAATGTGTTTGTGAGAATTGCAGGATAACACAGCTAGAAGTCCCTCATTGATTCGTTTTTCCTACCAGAGATGACCCCTAAAAATGTAAGAAGACATTGAAGACAAAGGTGGTATATGAAGACATTCACATTGAAGACTATGACAATAGAAGACACCGCATGAAGACTATGGAGCATGAAGACTTAGTTCTTTCGTCGTTCTTTTTCTTCTTTGTTGAGTCATAGGAACCACCGTACTGTTAAGTGGGGTCCAACAGAACCAGTCAGGATGACTGAAGTGATGCTTAACCAAAATCCTATGTCTTCGAGTGAAGACTATGAGAGCAAATCTTGTCAAGAGCTGGATAAGTCAGCTTTGCTTGTAGCCCAAGTAAAGTTGCCGTGTGTGTTCAAAATCTGACCGTTGGAACACATGTCAGTTCCTTAGTGACCCAGGGTCATTTTGGACAAATCAGGTCGGGTTTCCTAGTGGCTATAAATAGCCCACCCCCTACAACCATAAAAGGTTGGCTGCTCAGAGTTAGAGTACGGCTTTTGTCGTTTGAGAGCAACCCACCTCAAAGCCTTTGAGAGAGAATTCCTTGCAAGGATAAAGCCCTAAACACCGAGAGCCAAAGAGTGTTAGGCGTCACTTAAGTCTTCCTGTCTGTGTGATCTGAAGACTTCTTACACTTGAGGACCGTGAATCCTCCAGCCGGTTAGGCGTCTCATTCAGAGCATGCAAGAGTCATTGTGGATCGCCGGTGAACGAAGTCTGTGAAGGTTTGGAAGTCTACCTTGAAGACTTACCAGAGTGATTGGGCGAGGACTGAGTGTCCTTAGCTCAAGGGGAATAAGGTGAAGACGACGTCTTCTGAGTTGAATCTCAGCCTCCCTAATTAGACGTACAGTTGTCATAGCATCTGGAACTGGTCCAACAAATCATTGTCTTCAACGAGTCACTGGTTTCATCCTGCCCTTCCCTTTGCTTACTGTTGGTTCTTGTGAAGTCATTGTATGATTGCATTATTTTTGTCTTCATTGAGTGACTACTTGTTCTGATTGGCTTCACAATATCTTCCTACCTGATCTTTACTGCCTAGCTGCTATTAGTCATTATGCTTTCACTTCATTGAATACTTGACTATGGTTTGCCTAGTATAGTCTACCTTCTGCTGTATGGTAATAGGTTTATTTCTATCGTTTGTCTTCGAAACTTCCATGTTTTGAAGACTTTCATAAAAATCGCCTATTCACCCCCCTCTAGTCGATCACTAGCCCTTTCAGAAATCTTCAACGATTTGCCTCTCTTTGACGTGGCAATCATCCACAACTTCATTGATGAGTGGTTTGAAACCCCCAATCTCAGCTTTGACGATCTGCAACTTCCAATTGGCCTCAGCGTCTCTTTCACTAGCGCCATTGCTTCCGAGCTAGCTCTAGCTCAACGCATCGTTGAACTGAAGCAAAAGATCGACTATGAGAAAGCTCAGTTCAAGAAGCACATGGCAAAGCTCAGCATGCAAGATGTCAAAAACTTCAAGGTTATGCTGCACGAGCTCAAGGAAGCCTTTCTCAAGAAACGACAAGAAGCTAAAGGTTCTTGTGAGCGCATGAAGAGTCTGGCTGACAAGTGCGTGCAAGCCTACAATGAAGCTGAAAAGCGCAAGGCTCTTGGGCGTCCTGGCATCGACCCCAGAATGGCTGCAAAGAAGAAGAAGCCATCGACTGACAGATCTGCACCTTCAAGGCCGGAAGAACCTCGCATTGTCTTCCCAAGCAGCATGTCTGGCTCGAAGCCAAAGGTCACTTCCACTGCTTCAGAACTGAAGAAGACAAGGGCTGCCGAGGCTGAAGCTAGAAAGAGGAAAAATCCTGACGCTTCTGATGTCGCTCCCTCCAAGAAGAAGCGCAAAACCAAGAAAGATCGGGCTGCTCCAACAGAGCCCCTTGTTGTTGAGCCCATCTCAGTTGCTCGTCCTAACTCTTCGGATCAAGAACGACGGATGATAGTTCATGAGCCTGCTTCCACAGAGGCTCCTGAAGCTGAAAACTTTCCAGCAGTTGATCCCACCGCTGCTGAAGACATTGGTCACCATGACAATGTTGAAGATGATGTAGTTCTTCCCTAGATCGAGCACAACTTGGTATCATCGCTTGTTCTCATGAATAGCGAACTCATCAGCTTTGGTCGTCCTCTGACGCCAATCGCTCAGGATGCATCATGGGCTGATCACCCACAACAACAAGAAACCCCTAGTACTCCCCAACAACAAGTCATCCCACCAGTGCAAGAATAAGAAGATAACTTTGAGGCCCATCCAACTCCACCTTCACAGGCGTCGCCAGTGTTACGCAGGCTTCGCAAAGGTCCAAGGCCCCAAGTCCCTCTTACGAGCGCTCCAGAAGGAGAAGTGCACCACCAATCTATTGCACGTCAAGTGTTCCCAGAAGCCACTCCTACTGTGAACGTCTCCGAGTCTGAAGCTAAAGTGGCTGAAGACAATCCGACTGCATCAGCCGAAGAAAAACAAGCAGAAGAATGTGTCCCTACTCCCCCTATTACTGAAGAAGATGTTCCTGAAGTGAACGTGTCAGTACCTGACCCTCCAGCTCCTCAAGTGGAGGTTGAGAATCCTGAGGCTGCCACCACTAACACCACTGAAGCCAATGACATGGTCATGGCTAAAGACAGTGTGGAGCCTACACCTAACACTATGCCAGAAGCCAATGAAGCCAATGATGCACCTGCAACAGATGTGCAGCCTGATGCCTCTGTTGATGCCACTGCTCCTGTTCCGCCACCAAGGCCACATACTATTGAGCAAGCATACAACTATGGTCAGCTCATCACTGTCAAATGGCCTCTTCTTGTTCCTCCACCTGCTGCTGGTCCCCAATTTAACTATCACGTCGAGTGCAGGCCTCAGGCTCAGAAGCCAATGCCAAGGCTGCCTAGGTTTCCAGGCACTGCATCTGCACCCAGATCATTCAATATCAATGGCTTCAAAGCACACAACACCTTCTTCAATAGTGCCAAGAACCCCTACTCTAAGGCAAGAATATCTTATGATCGGTTCTGGAGCTATCAGCAGCGCAGTTATTACTCATGCATCTTGTACAATCAAGGTCGCATTTTTCCCCATATGTGTCTTGACACTGAAGCCATAGGATTGCTTCAGACAGTCTGGCTTGTTGTAGTTCATCACTGACAAGGAGCACTGGAACGAAGAATTGCTGCTCCAATTCTATGCCACTCTTCATATTCGTGGCTACAACAGGGATCCGAAGACTTGGGTCCTTGAGTGGATGACAGGCAATGTTCATCATGAAGCCAAAGCCTTTGATGTCATTGAGTTCACTGGCCTGCCCACTCCAGGTGATCTTTATGAACCTGGTTGTTGGCTTCACCGTGCTGCTATGGAAAGCATTTTTCACAAGCCTGAACCCAACATGAGCTAGATGCTTATCATGATGAAGCCTTTGCCTCCCGATGTTGAATATCCTAAGGAGTTCTTTGTTGAAGACCTTGAGTATCTACCACGTACTATCTACCACATTATAAGGCGAACTCTCTGGCCCATCAAAGGACATTCTCCACATGCAAAGCTTGAAGGTGCAATGAAGACTTTGGTCTTCCATATTCTTCACGGCAAAAGCTTCAATGCACAAGACTTCCTCATCCGCCAACTTGCTGCATCAGGATCTGATCTCTTTGGCTTGAAGTTTTACGCTCCATGGATTATGCGTCTGATCAAACTACACTCAGCTGTCACCTATCAGCCCTCTGCTCGCAATCATCGGTTTTTTCTGCCTGACGTCGATATGTCAGTTGAAGCCATCTATCAAGAGCCTGCCAAGGAGCCCCTTAGTATTCAGATTGCTGATAAGCAAAGTTTCTCACAACACATTGAAGGCGACCCAGCAGTCACTCGTGTCTATCCTCTGGCTGGTACTACCCGTGCACCTCATTGTGCCCTCACTGAAGCCACTGAAAGCACCATTGCACAACAGCCCAAGAAGCGATCTCGTGTTCTCAATGACCGAGAGCTTCTGGTTGCCCTTCATCAGAAACAGGATAAGCATCATGTCTGGCTGAAGCGCCAAATGCAAAGCCTCTTGGTGGACGTAAACAGGATTCGCAGCCTTGCCACCAAGAATGCCTTTGTCGCCCATGAAACTTGTCGGTGTACATGGAAAGGGCTGACGCTTATGCTTTCTGGAGATGATCTTCAAGATGATGGTTTCTCTGAATGCTTCAAGTTTGACTCAACACCTCCGAGAAGGACCTTGCTGCGGCGTACTCTGTCTCTTGAAGACTCTGAGTTCTCCTCCTCTATTGCAACAGTGAATGCACGTGTCATCGATGATGAAGACGATGCTACTTCACCACCTTCAGCGTGAATCAACACTGCACCGAGTTCGTCTGCACCGCCAAACAACTCCGAGACCCTGTTGCTTCACCAACTCCTCATGGGAACAAGTAGGTGCTCTATGTCTTCAAACCTGTTTGGTCCTTACTGACAAAAGGGGGAGAAGCATATGAGTTTGAAAGTCTTCAAGCGGGTCCATATGGGCGGTGGTTTTATATTTTGCCTAGTGTTTACAACTCTCGTGTTTTGATACATTTGGTTCTTTGAGTTGTAACACTCAAACTCGATGGTCGTCTGCTACTTATTTGCTATTCTATGATGCGATGATAAATACCGCATGTGCGATGATAACTTCTGCACTTAGGTCATTCTGCAGACGTCCATTTTTCATTATGCATGTTATTATCTTCACATACCTTTCATGCATGATGAATTGTCGTCCTAAGTTGAAGAGGATCTCCACAAGTACAACCTGCCATGTGCATTTGCATTCCGAAAGCAAATTACTTATATGCACATCTTCAGGGGGAGCCTTTGCCACTTATGTACATGTGGTATTGTCTTCATAAGTGGCAAATGCTCCCCCTGAAGATGTGCATATAAGTAATTTGCTTTTGGAATGCAAATGCACATGGCAGGTTGTACTTGTGGAGATCCTCTTCAACTTATGATGACAATTCATCATGCATGAAAGGTATGTGAAGATAATGACATGCATAATGAAAAATGGACGTCTACAGAATGACCTAAGTGCGGAAGTTATCATCGCACATGCGGATTTTATCATCGCATCACAGAATAGCAAATAAGTAGCAGACGACCATCGAGTTTAAGTGTTACAACTCAAAGAACCAAATGTATCAAAAAGCGAGAGTTGTAAACACTAGGCAAAATATAAAACCACCGCCCATATGGACCCACTTGAAGACTATCAAACTCATATGCTTCTCCCCCTTTTGCCAGCAAGGACCAAAAAGGTTTGAAGACATAGAGCACCTAGTCGTTCCCATGAGGAGTTGGTGAAGCAGCAGGGTCGTCGGTGTTGGTTGGCGGTGCAGACGAACTTGGTGCAGTGTTGATTCGCGCTAAAGGTGGTGAAGTAGCATCGTCTTCATCATCGATGACACATGCATTCACTATTGCAGCAGAGGAGGAGAACTCAGAGTCTTCAAGAGACGGAGTACACCGCAACACAGTCCTTCTCGGAGGTGTTGAGTCAAACTTGAAGCATTCAGAGAAGCCATCATCTTGAAGATCATCTTCAGAACACATAAGCGTCAGCCATTTCCATGTACGCCGATAAGTTTCATGGGCGACAAGGCATTCTTGGTGGCAAGGTTGCAAATCCTGTTTACGTCCACCAAGAGGATTTGCATTTGGCGCTTCAGCCAGTCATGATGCTTATCCTGTTTCTGATGAAGGGCAACCAGAAGCTCTCGGTCATTGAGAACACGAGATCGCTTCTTAGGCCGTTGTGCAATGGTGCTTTCAGTGGCTTTAGTGAGGGCACATTGAGGTGCGCGGGTAGTACCAGCCAGAGGATAAACACGAGTGACTGCTAGGACTCCTTCAATGTGTTGTGAGAAGCTTTGATTATCAGCATTTTGAAGACTAAGGGGCTCCTTGGCAGGCTCTGGATAGATGGCTTCAACTGACATATCAACGTCAGGCAGAAAAATCAGATGATTGCAAGCAGAGGGCTGATAGGTGACAGCTGAGTGTAGTTTGATCAGACACATAATCCATGGAGCGTAAAACTTCAAGCCAAAGAGATCAGATCCTGATGCAGCAAGTTGGCGGATGAAGAAGTCTTGTGCATTGAAGCTTTTGCCGTGAAGAATATGGAAGACCAAAGTCTTCATTGCACCTTCAAGCTTTGCATGTGGAGAATGTCCTTTGATGGGCCAGAGAGTTCGCCTTATAATGTGATAGATAGTACGTGGCAGATACTCAAGGCCTTCAACAAAGAACTCCTTAGGATATTCAGCATCGGGAGGCAAAGGATTCATCATGCTAAGCATCTGGCTCATGTTGGGTTCAGGCTTGTGAAAAATGCTTTCCATAGCAGCACGGTGAAGCCGACAACCAGGTTCATAAAGATCACCTGGAGTGGGAAGGCCAGTGAGCTCAATGACATCAAAGGCTTTGGCTTCATGATGAACATTGCATGTCATCCACTCAAGGACCCAAGTCTTCGGATCCCTGTTGTAGCCACGAATATGAAGAGTGGCATAGAATTGGAGCAGCAATTCTTCGTTCCAATGCTCCTTGTCAGTGATGAACTACAACAAGCCAGACTCTCTGAAGCAATCCAGTGCTTCTTCCAAACAAGGCAGACCAGTTATGGCTTCAGTGTCAAGACGCATATGTGGAAAAATGCGACCTTGATTGTATAAGATGCATGAGTAATAACTGCGCTGTTGATAGCTCCAGAACCGATCAGAAGATATTCTTGCCTTAGAGTAGGGGTTCTTGGCGCTATTAAAGAAGGTGTTGTGTGCGTTGAAGCCATTGATATTGAATGATCCAGGTGCAGATGCAGTGCCTGGAAACCTAGGCAGCCTTGGCATTGGCTTCTGAACCTGAGGCCTGCGCTCGACGTGATAGTCAAATAGGGGAACAGCAGCAGGTGGAGGAACAAGAAGAGGCCATTTGACAGTGATAAGCTGGCCATAGTTTTATGCTTGCTCGATAGTATGTGGCCTTGGTGACGGAACAGGAGCAGTGGTATCAACAGAGGCGTCAAGCTGCACATCTGTTGCAGGTGCATCATTGGCTTCATTGGCTTCTGGCACAGTGTTTGGTGCAGGCTCCACATTGTCTTCAGCCATGACCACGTCATTGGCTTCAGTGGTGTTAGTGGTTGCAGCCTCAGGATTATCAACCTCCACTTGAGGAGCTGGAGGGTCGGGCACCGACACGTTCACTTCAGGAAAAACTTCTTCAGTGATGGGGGAGTAGGAACACATTCTTCTGCTTGTTTTTCTTCGGCTGATGTAGCCGGATTGTCTTCAGCAACTTTAGCTTCAGACTCGGAGACATTCACAGTAGGAGTGGCTTCTGGGAACACCTAACGTGCAACAGATTGGTGGTGCACTTCTCCTTCTGGAACGCTCGAAAGACGGACTTGGGACCTTGGTCCTTTGCGAAGCCTGCGTAACGCTGGCGACGCCTATGGAGATGGAGTTGGCTGGGCCTCAAAGTCATCTTCTTCTTCTTTCACTAGTAGGGTGACTTGTTTTTGGGGAGTGCTCGGGGTGTCTTGTTGTTGTGGGCGATCAGCCCATGATGCATCCTGAGCAATTGGCGTCAGAGGACGACCAATGCTCATGAGTTCGCTGTTCGTGAGAACAGGCGATGATACCAAGTTGTGCTCGATCTGAGGACGAACTACATCATCTTCAACATTGTCATGGTGACCAATGTCTTCAGCAGCGGTGGGGTCAACTACTAGAATGTCTTCAGCTTCAGGAGCCTCTGTGGAAGCAGGCTCATGAACTACCATCCGTTGTTCTTGATGCAAAGAGTCAGGACGAGCAACCGAGATGGGCTCGACAACAAGGGGCTCTGTGGGAGCAGCCCGATCTTTCTTGGTTTTGCGCTTCTTCTTGGAGGGAGCGACATCAGAAGCTTCAGGATTTTTCCTCTTTCTGGCTTCATCCTCGGCAGCCTTTGTCTTCTTCAGTTCTGAAACGGTTGACTTGACCTTTGGCTTCGAGCCGGACATGCTGCTTGGGAAGACAATGCGAGGTTCTTCCCGCCTTGAAGGTGTAGATTTGTCAGTCGATGGCTTCTTCTTCTTTGCAGCCATTCTGGGGTCGATGCCAGGACGCCCAAGAGCCTTGCGCTTCTCAGCTTCATTGTAGGCTTGCACGCACTTGTCAGCCAGACTCTTCATGCGCTCACGAGAACCTTTAGCTTCTTCTCGTTTCTTGAGAAAAGCTTCCTTGAGCTCGTGCAGCATAACCTTGAAGTTTTTGACATCTTGCACACTGAGCTTTGCCATGTGCTTCTTGAACTGAGCTTTCTCATAGTCGATCTTTTGCTTCAGTTCAACGATGCGTTGAGCTAGAGCTAGCTCGGAAGCAATGGCGCCAGTGAAAGAGACGCTGAGGCCAATTGGAAGTTGCAGATCATCAAAGCTGAGATTGGGGGTTTCAAACCACTCATCAATGAAGTTGTGGATGATTGCCACGTCAAAGAGAGGCAAATCATTGAAGATTTCTACTTCTTCCTTGCTCTTAATCAGTTTCTCAAGAGCGTCATCTGCAAGATCTTCATCACTGGACAGATCAATGTGTTCGTCTCGCAGAATGGCAGCAGGGGTCAATGCCTGATCAGTTTTCTTTTTCATCTCTGTCTTCTTGGAGATACGTGATAGATCTTCAGACTGCACACTGTCTTCAGGAGGTGCAGTAGCCAGTGGCTTCGCACGTGAAGCTTTTGGAGGAGCAGCTAACTTTGAAGCTTTAGCCTTCTTTTGCTTCTGCGGCTTTGGAGTAGGAGCTGGGGCTTCATCAGTGTCAGCATCATCATCAGAATGATCCACTTTGGCCCCTTGAACAGAAATGTGAGTGATAAGGCCATCAAGGTTGTAGAAAGGTCCGATGATATTGGGTTCAGCATCGCGTGTGCCGTCAGCCCGGGGAGCAGAAGGACCAGGGTTGAAGTCTAGTCCCAATGACTTCTTGTTTTCCTTGGCTGATGCCTTTGCACGCTGGAAGTTGCGCTTGAATAGATTATCGTCACGACACCAGAGCAGTGATGATGGGTCGGCATTTTCAGGCTGTGGTCCACGGACCATACAAGGATAGAAACCCTAAGCAATAGCTTCAGCTCTGGTCTTGGGTGGAAGGCTTCGGAAGAGAATGTCACCCCAAGGACTCTTGATGGCATTCTTCTCAGCATAATCCTGGGTCACAAACTTGTATTTAAACCATTGTTCGGCCCAATATCTTCGAATCCATTGGATTCGTGTCTTGCGCTGATTGTAATCCTCTTCTGGATATGTCTTGTACAGCTCTGAGAGGTCATCAGGAAGATCTCTTGATGTTCCCCCTCGACGTTGTCTGCCACCCTTCCTTGCTGATTTCTCTGTACCCATGAACTTCAAACTGAATGGCTTCAACACGTTCAAAGGCTTCAAAGGCTTACGCTTGCTGGTCAAACAGGAACTGGCTTCGGGAGAGTTAATGTGATGCTGTAAGAATTCTGCAAACGAATGCAGACTATGAGAACCAAGGGATTCTCCCACGGACATGTACCTGTGATAGCATTAGAGATGCGAGGGAAGGGGAGAGGTCATATGCATTCTCAGAAGATTTTGAAGATAAATCAGTTTGAAGACATTGACCTCATGGTGCGAAGACATTCACTTATGTGTTTGAAGTTGGTTCCAGATTTGTACGAATCCAGGAGTAGGTACAAGTTAGGAATCTAACTCATTATGAAGCTTAAGTGAATATACTAGGCATTATATGAGATGCAGACAGGATAAATCTAACATTGAGTAGGCAGAAACCACTTTCGGTAAACAGGATGAATCTTTTAGGATCAAAAGGATGGTAAAAAGAGATTTTTATTTACCACACGATGAACTTCTAGATGGGAAGAGTAGGAGACCGAGCAGTTCAATCCACCGTGCCCTAACTTGGCGACGGAGGACACCTACGGCAGCGACAGAGAGGACGATGACCGCGGCCGGTGTGAGGACGGCGTCGGTGAAGTCGCGGCAGCTAAGCGCTTCATCGCCAGCGTCGTCGAGAGCTAGCAGTGGCGCTAGGGTTTTGACGAGGTGGAGAGGTGGAAGAAGGTTTTCTTGACCGCATGGGACATGTATTTATAAGGAAGTATGCGGCACAACGTAATTACGCAGGTGCCCCTGGCGGTTCACATCTGAGGGACACGTCGCAAGCATGCAACATACTCGGAGTTATCCCACGTTCCCATGCCCGCCCAAACTGTCGGATGATCGTTCTGGCTTCTCTGGATTTCAGGAAATAAGGATAGAGCATTTGAAACAAACTTAATGTTTGTCTCTGTATCTTCTGCTGACAAGGACGCAGAGAAGACATTCGACAGTTTCAATAGAATGCATATGATTTGGACAGATAGAGTTTGAGATAGATAGCATAGAGAGATTAGGGTCCAATCACATTCACTTTGTTCAAAAGATTCAACAAGGAAGACGTAGCTATAAGTGAATGTTGTAGAGGACAGAACACTCATATGTATATATCAGAAGACAATCAAATCAACTTAGTGAAGATAATCATGAAGACAAGTTGAAATTGAAGACAAATCAAATGTGAAGACATATCAAATGTAACGCCATGATTAAAACACTTCAAACAGAAGAATTTGGTGGTGGCGTTACCCACCGTATAGGAAGTATTAGACCCAGACACGGCGCACAATTATCGTGGCGCTCCGAAGTCAAATTCCATGTTAATGTATTCACACTCAGAATGTAAGTCTTCATTGATTGAAGATATACTTTACTTCATGTGTTGCACATCTATGTCATCAACATGCTTAAGTGTTAGGATGTGTGCCTGATCACAGGACATTTGAGGATTCCAAGATATTTAGCTCACACCGTAACTTGCAAAACCTCTTCTCATCCAAGGGCTTGGTGAAGATATCTGCCAATTGCTCTTCAGTGTTGACGTGTATGATATCAATATCTTCCTTCATAACATGATCTCTGAGAAAGTGATGACGAATTTCAATGTGCTTTGTCTTCGAGTGCTGAAATGGGTTGTTGGCAATCTTGATGGCACTTTCGTTGTCGCAGCAGAGTGGCACTTGCTTCAGATGAATGCCATAGTCTTTGAGTGTTTGCTTCATCCATAAAAGCTGAGCGCAGCAAGATCCAGCAGCAATGTATCCAGATTCAGCAGTGGAGAGAGATACACAGTTCTGCTTCTTTGAAGACCAACATACAAGTGATCGTCCCAGAAAATGACATGTGCCTGATGTAGACTTGCGATCCACCTTGTCACCAGCGTAATCAGCATCCGAGAATCCAACTAGATCAAACTCTGAACCCTTTGGATACCATAATCCTAGTGTTGGGGTGTGAGCCAAATATCTGAATTCGCCTCACATCTAAGTGATGCGATTCCTTTGGTGCCGCTTGGAACCGGGCACACATGCTAACACTAAGCATGATATCTGGCCTAGATGCACATAAATAAAGCAAGGAACCAATCATGGAGCGGTATACCTTTTGATCGAACTCTTTACCATTGTCGTCGGGACCCAGATGATGTTTGGCTGGCATTGGCGTCGTGAAGCCTTTGCAATCTTGCATCCCAAATTTCTTCAGGCAATCTTTGAGGTATTTCTCTTGAGATATAAAGATGACGTTGCATTGCTGATGTATTTGAAGACCAAGGAAGAACTTCATCTCACCCATCACGGACATCTGATATTGCTCTTGCATCATATATCCAAACTCGTCATTGTATTTCTGATTGGTGCAACCGAAGATAATGTCATGCACATATATTTGGCACACAAACAGTTCACCATCATATGTATTCGTGAATAGAGTGGGGTTGAGGGAACCAGGTTTGAAGCCTTTGCTCTTCAGGAAGTCTTTGAGTGTGTCATACCAAGCCCGAGGACTTGTTTGAGACCATACAGTAACTTGTTGAGCTTGTACACCATGTCAGGATGTTTTGGATCTTCAAAGCCAGGTGGTTGTGCAACATACACTTCTTCTTCAATCTTGCCATTGAGAAAAGCGCTCTTCACATCCATGTGATGCAGAAGAATGTTATGATGATTTGCATAGGCCAGCAGTATGCGTATGGCTTCAAGCCTAGCCACAGGAGCAAATGTTTCATCGAAGTCAATCCCTTCAACTTGAGTGTATCCTTGAGCAACGAGACGAGCTTTGTTTCTGACAACTTGACCATACTCATCTTCTTTGTTGCGATATATCCATTTAGTGCCTATTATATTGTGCTTACGAGGATCAGGATGCTTAACCAGTTCCCATACATTATTCAGCTCAAACCGTTGAAGCTCTTCTTGCATAGCTTGAATCCATTCAGGTTCCATGAAGGCTTCATCAACTTTCTTAGGTTCAGATATTGAGACGAATGCGAAGTGCCCATAGAAATTTGCTAGCTGTGTTGCCCTTGAACGAGTGAGTGGACCTGGTGCATTGATGCTATCAATTATTCTCTCAATCTGTACTTCATTTGCAACGCGAGGATGTACAGGACGAAGATTTTGCTCTTGCTGATCATTGTCATCGTTAGAAGGATTGTCTTCAGGCTGAGCATTGTCTTCAGGTTGATCAGGTGCGGAGATGATAAGTTCCTCTTCAAGCTGAGCTTCAGATGGTATGATTTCTCTAGTTCCCATAAGTTTGATTGATTCACTAGATGGAACTTCATCTAGCACATTTGGCAGGTGCTCTCTTTGCGAGCCGTTAGTCTCATCGAACCGCACATCCACAGTTTCAACCACTTTATAGTGAAAGAGGTTGAAGACTCTGTAGGAGTGCGAATCCTTTCCATATCCAAGCATAAAACCTTCATGTGCTTTCGATGCAAATTTGAAGTGTGATGTGGATCCTTGATCCAGCACCTGGCACCAAATACTCTGAAGTAACTGACATTTGGCTTCTTGCTAGTAAGGAGCTCATAGGATGTCTTGTTGAGAAGCTTGTGAACATAAACACGGTTGATGATATGGCATGCAGTATCAATGGCTTCAGGCCAGAATTTTCTTGGAGTCTTGTATTCATCAAGCATCGTCCGGGCCATCTCAATAAGTGTTCTGTTCTTGCGTTCCACGACGCCATTCTGCTGCGGCGTGTACGGAGATGAGAATTCATGTGTGATGCCCAAAGTATCAAGATACGTATCTAGGCCAGTGTTCTTGAATTCAGTGCCATTGTCACTTCTGATGTGCTTTATCTTGACGCCATAGTTGTTCTTGGCTCGATTGGCGAAGCGTTTGAAGACATCCTGCACTTCAGTCTTGTAGAGGATTATATGCACCCAAGTATATCTTGAATAATCATCAACAATGAAAAAGCCATAGAGACAAGCAGTAGTAGTAAGAGTTGAGTAATGAGTGGGACCGAAAAGGTCCATGTGGAGCAGTTCGAAGGGTTGAGTCGTTGTCATGATTGTCTTCGAGGGATGCTTGGCCCTCGTCATCTTTCCTGCTTCACAGGCACCGCATAAGTGATCCTTCTTGAACTTGAAGCCCTCGATGCCTATGACATGCTTCTTTCTTGCAAGAGTGTGCATGTTCCTCATGCCAGCATGCCCTAGTATCCAATGCCAGAGCGAGCATTCTGAAGCTTTTGCTAGAAGACATACGGCAAGTTGTGGTCCTGCTGAGAAATCTACCATGTACAAATCATCTTTCTGATACCCTTCAAAAACTAGAGACTTGTCAGATTCCATTAAGACAAGGCAACGATATTTTCCAAACATCACAATCATGTTTAAATCGCAAAGCATTGAGACAAACATTAAGTTGAAACCAAGGGATTCAACAAGCATGACTTTATCCATGCGTTGATCCCTTGAGATTGCAACTCTACCTAGACCCAATACCTTGCTTTTACGAGTGTCAGCAAATGTGATGTGACTTTTGTCAGATGGACGTAAGGTTGAGTCCATAAGAAGACTTCGCTTGCCAGTCATGTGATTAGTACACCCACTATCAATAATCCATTCTGAAGTAGCTGGTGTCGTACCCTATAGTGAAGTTAGGGGGATAGGCTTCACGAAGAGAATTGTGAAGCATAAACATTTGACGAGCAAGTGGATTATGAAAGCTTAGATCAAGGTTAGGACTAATAGGGTAAGTAGCAAGCGACTCAGGAACAAAATACATAATAAGACCATTTGGGCATTTGATCTTGCGCCCAACAAGATGTTTAAGGTCCCCAGCAATAACTTCAGATGATTTTGGTTTTCGGCTGGATACCTTTCCCTGCAAAAAGAGAGTTAAGCTTTCTTAGCCACCCACATCTTCAAGGGTGGCTTCGAAGCAATGAGTCTAAGTTCAGCATCTGAGAACTTTGGCTTTGGAGCCCTAGCAAAAAGTCTTGCAGGTGGACAATAGTACTCATAAGAATAAGCTAAGTAGTTCTTGGTCTTATGAACATGGCGGTTTGATGAAACGCGCTCATATTCATAGGCCTGAGTAAGGTTTCCTTGCAAAACATTTGCATTAGTGCGACTCAGGTGAGTCCTCTATCTGTATGAAGCCTTTGGACCGTATGAATCCTGTGGTCTGGTGTTTGTCTTCTTCATGTGTGGTGTCATGACGATATTCACAGGAAGATTCTCCAAACATCTTTTCGGCACCCAGACTTTCTTCATAGGCGGCCCATTCCTGCAGTTAGTACCAATATACCTGGCAAACACTTCACCATTCTGATTCTTAAACAGTTTATACTTTGCATCAAAGGATTCATCAATAACAATGGGATTAGCACAAGTGAAGCCAGATAGGGTGGATGGATCCGCTGAAGGTTCCTTTGCAGCAACCCATGTGGTTTTGGGGTACTGCTCAGGTTTCCAGTAAGAGCCATCAGCATTCCTTTTCCTTTCGAACCCAACACCCTCTTTCCTAGGGTTTCGGTTCAGGATCTGCCTTTTGAGGACATCACATAGTGTCTGATGCCCTTTGAGACTTTTGTACATCCCTGTTTCAAGCAATGTCTTCAACCTAGCATTCTCATCAGCAATAGCAGTGGCATCCTCAGCAGAGGGGTTAGTTACCACATCAGCAGTTGAAGATATTGCAACAGTAGCAGCAGTAGAACATTCGGCAACAGAAGTACCTTTATCACGCTCAATGCATTTAATACATGGTGGTTCAAATCCTTCCTAAGCGGAACTGATCTGTTTGGCGCGAAGTGACTCGTTTTCCTTTTGAAGATCTTCATGAGCCGCTCTCAATTTCTCAAGATCTTGCTTCCTTTGAAGATAATCATAGGAAAGCTTTTCATGAGTTGCTGAGAGCGTTTCATGACGACATTCAAGTTCCTCATACTTAACATGAAGATTTTTTATGTCTTCAATTAAGGACTGAGATCGAGTCATTTCAGTGTCTAACATGTCATCGCTTTTGTCTAATAGTTTTTGAATATGTTCCATAGCTTTCTGTTGTTCAGTTGCAATTTTAGCAAGTGTTTTGTAGCTGGGTTTGGAACCACAATCAAAGTCATCTTCACTTGATGTTTGATAGTGAGTGGCGCATGAGTTTACCTTGGCACCGCGTGCCATGAAGCAGTAGGTGGGAGTGGAGTTGTCCTTGTCATTAGCATCGGCATTGGTGACAGAGTCATTGTCTTCAGTGTTGAAGATGGACTTGGCAACGTAGGCTGTAGCCAGACTTGCAATGCCAAAATCGGACTCCTCCTCAGACTCCACCTCTACCTCCTCAAAAGCAGACTCCTTGCCAACAAACGCGCGGGCCTTGCCAGATGAGCTCTTCTTGTGTGATGAAGACTTTGAGGAAGACTTGGAAGAAGACTTTGAGTATTTCTTCTTCTTCTTGTCATCAGAATCATACTCCTTGCTCTTCTTCTTCTTCTTGTTCTCATTTTCCCACTGCGGACACTCAAAGATGTAGTGACCAGGTTTCTTGCACTTGTGGCATGTTCTCTTCTTGTAGTCATGAGCAGAAGCTTCATCATTTCTTGAGCTGGATCGTGAAGACTTTCTGAAGTCTTTCTTCTTGGTGAATCTCTAGAACTTCTTCACAAGCATAGCAAGCTCCCTTCCAATGTCTTCAGAATCATCAGAACTGTAGTCAGATTCTTCATCAGATGAGGAAACAGCTTTTGCCTTCAAGGCGTGAGTTCACCCATAGTTGGGACCGTAGATGTCTCTTTTCTCAGAAAGCTGAAACTCATGTGTGTTGAGCCTTTCAAGTATGTCAGACGGATCGAGTGTCTTGAAGTCAGGACGTTCTTGAATCATCAGGGCTAGGGTGTCAAACGAGGTGTCAAGTGATCTCAGGAGTGTCTTGACGATTTCATGCTTGGTGATCTCAGTAGCGCCGAGAGCTCGAAGCTCATTTTTGATGTCAGTGAGGCGGTCAAACCTGAGTTGGACATTCTCATTGTCGTTTCTCTTGAAGCGGTTGAAGAGGTTGCGAAGGACACTGATTCTTTGATCTCTCTGGGTTGAGACGCCTTCGTTGACCTTGGAGAGCCAGTCCCAGACTTGCTTGGATGTTTCCAGAGCACTCACATGGCCATACTGTCCTTTGGTCAGATGACCACAGATGATGGTCTTGGCAGTGGAATCCAGTTGAACGAACTTCTTGACATCAGCAGCGGTAACACCTTCACTAGCCTTGGGAACGCCATTCTTGACAACATACCAGAGGTCGACATCAATGGCTTCAAGATGCATGCGCATCTTATTCTTCCAGTAGGGATATTCAGTTCCATCAAAGACGGGGCACGCAGCGGAGACTTTGATTATCCCTGCAGTCGACATAACTAAAACTCCAGGTGGTTAAACCGAATCACACAGAACAAGGGAGTACCTTGCCTGATACCAATTGAAAGTGCTAGTGATTGACTAGAGGGGGGGTGAATAGGCGATTTTTATGAAAGTCTTCAATACATGGAAGTTTCGAAGATAAATGATAGAAATAAACCTATTACCATGCAGCGGAAGGTAGACTACACTAAGCAAGCCATAGTCAAGTATTCAATGAAGTGAAAGCACAATGACTAATAGCAGCTAGGCAGTATAGATCAGGTAGGAAGATAGTGTGAAGCCAATCAGAACAATCAGTTACTGAGTGAAGACAAAAGATAATGCAATCATACAATGACTTCACCAGGGCCAACAGTAAGTAAAGGAATGGGAAGGACGAAACCAGTGACTCGTTGAAGGCAATGATTTGTTGGACCAGTTAAAGTTGCTGTGACAACTGTACGTCTGGTTAGGGAGGCTGAGATTCAACTCAGAAGACCGCATCTTCACCTTATTCCCCTTGAGCTAAGGACACCCAGTCCTCGCCCAATCACTCTGGTAAGTCTTCAAGGTAGACTCCCAAACCTTCACAGACTTCGTTCACCGGCGATCCACAATGACTCTTGGATGCTCAGAACGCGATGCCTAACCGGCTGGAGGATTCACAGTCCTCAAGTGTAATAAGTCTTCAGATCACACAGACAGAAAGACTTCAGTGATGCCTAACTCTCTTTGGCTCTGGGTGGTTAGGGCTTTATCCTTGCAAGGAATTCTCTCTCAAAGGCTTCGAGGTGGGCTGCTCTCAAACTACAAAAGCCGTACACTAACTCTGAGCAGCCAACCATTTATGGTTGTAGGGGGTGGGCTATTTATAGACACTAGGCAACCCAACCTGATTTGTCCGAAATGACCCTGGGTGACTAAGGAACTGACACGTGTTCCAACGGTCAGATTTCAAACACACGCAGCAACTTTACTTGGGCTACAAGGAAAGCTGACTCATCCAGCTCTGGATAAGATTTGCTCTCATTGTCTTCGCTCGAAGACATAGGATTTTGGTTGAGCATCACTTCAGTCACTCTGACTTTGTTCACTTGGACCCCACTTAACAGTACGGTGGTTCCTATGACTCAACAAAGAAGAAAAGGAGACAATGAAACAACTAAGTCTTCACGCCCCCATAGTCTTCACTCAGTGTCTTCTCTTGTCATAGTCTTCAATGTGAATATCTTCACACACCACCATTGTCTTCAATGTCTTCATACATTTTTAGGGGTCATCTCCGGTAGATAAACCGAATCAATGAGGGACTACTACCTGTGTTATCCTACAATTTTCACAAACACATTAGTCCCTCAACCAGGTTTGTCACCAATACTCCAAAACCAACTAGGGGTGGCACTAGATGCACTTACAGGAGTGAATTGGGGTCTTGGTCCTTTGTGAAGCCTACGTAATGCTGGCGACGCTTGCGGAGATAGAGTTTGCTGGGCCTCAAAGTCATCGTCATCTTGCACGGGTGAGGTGACTTGTGGTTGGGAGAACTTGGGGTGTCTTGTCGTTGTGGGTGATCAACCCATGATGCATCTTGAGCAGTTGGCGTCAGAGGACGACCAATGCTGATGAGTTCGTTGTGCGTGAGCACAGGCGATGATACCAACTGGCGCTCGATCTGAGGAAGGACTTCATCATCTTAAACATTGTCGTGAGGACCAATGTCTTCAGCTGCGATGGGGTCAACAGCTGGATTGTCTTCAGCTTCATGAGCCTCTGTGGAAGTAGGCTCATGAACTATCACTTGGCGTTCTTGATGTTCAGACGTAGGACGAGCCACTGAGATTGGCTCGACATCAAGGGGCTCTGTGGGAGCAGCCCGGTCTCTCTTCTTGGTTTTGCATTTCTTGGTTGGAGGAGCATCATCAGTGGTGGCCTTGGTTTTGCGCTTTCTGGCTTCGGCTTCAGCTGCCCTTGTTTTCTTCAGTTCTGAAGCCACTGTGGGGACCTTAGGCTTCGAGCCTGTCATACTGGCTGGGAAGACAATTGGATGGACTTCCTGCCTTGGTGCTTCGGGTTCTGCCACAGTTGGCTTCTTCTTCTTCTTGGCAGCCATTCAGGGGTCGATGCCTGGTCGCCCCAAAGCCTTGCGCTTTTCAGCTTCATTGTATCCCTGAACACATTTAGCAGCAAGATCCTTCATGCGCTCACGAGAACCTTTGGCTTCTTTGCGTTTCGTTCGGAATGCTTCCTTGAGCTCATGCATCATGACCTGGAAGTTCTGAATGTCTTCAACAGTGAGCTTGGCCATATGCTTCTTGAACTGAGCCTTTTCATAATCTATATTATGCTTCAGCTCAACAATTTTCTGAGCAAGAGCCAGCTCAGCAGCAATGACTCCGTGGAAGGTGACGCTGAGGCCAATGGGAAGCTGAAGATCATCAAAGCTAACATTTGGGCTGTCAAACCACTCATCAATGAACTTGTTTATGATTTCAACATCAAAGAGAGGAAGGTCATTGAAGATTTCTGCCTCTTGCTTGCTCTTGATCAACTGCTCAAGAGCGTCATCGCCAAGGTCATCGTCGCTGTACAGATCAATGGCGTCATTCTCGTTGCGCAGAACAGCAGCAGGGGTCAGTGCTTGGCTGGTGGGTTGCATGGGCATCTTCACTTTGGAGGGCTTGGAGATGCGTGACAGATCTTCAGACTGCACACTGTGTTCAGGAGGTGCAGTGGCCAGAGGCTTCGCCCGTGAAACCTTTGGTGCAGGGGCAGGCTTCGAAGCTTTAGGTTTCTTCAGCTTCTTTGGCTTCGGTGTTGCAGGCGCTTTGTCAGAATCAGCATCCTCTGCAGGTTGATCCATGACTGCCCCTTGAACCTATATGTGAATAATGAGACCTTCTAAGTTATAGAAGGGCCCAACCAGATTGGGTTCAGCTTCACGTGTGCCGTCAGCACGAGGAGCAGAGGGGCCTGGATTGAAGTCTAATCCCCATGACTTCTTGTTTTCTTTGGCCGAGTTCTTGGCAAACTGGAAGTTGCGCTTGAACAGATTGTCGTCACGACACCATAGCAATGAAGATGGGTGTGCATCTGTAGGCTATGGTCCACGGACCATGCAAGGATAGAAGTCTTGTTCAATGGCTTCAGCTCTGGATCTGGGTTGAAGGTTTCTGTACAAGATGTCTCCCCATGGTCGCTTGATGGCATTTTTCTCAGCATATTCCTGGGTCACAAACATGTACTTGAACCATTGTTCTACCCAATATCTTCGAATCGATTGGATTCGGGTTTTCCACTGATTGTAGTCCTCCTCTGGATCTGTCTTGTACAACTCATAGAGGTCAGGAGGCAAATCTATTGAGGTGTTGCCATGACGCTGTCTGCCACCATTCCTTGCAGATTTCTCTGTAGCCGTGAAGTTTAGACTGAAAGGCTTCAAAGCTGTCAAAGTCTTCCATCTACTGGTCAGACAAGAACTGGCTTCAGGAGAATTTATATGATGCTGTAAGAACTCTGCAAATGAATGCAGACTATGAGAACCAAGGGATTCTCCCACGGACATGTAGTTGTGACAGCATTAAAGGTGCGAGGGAAGGGGAAGAGGTCATATGCATTCTCAGAAGATTTTTGAAGATAAATCAGTTTAGAAGACATTGACCTCATAGTGCGAAGACATTCACTCATAGGTAGAGAGTTGGTTCCAGATTTGTATGAATCCATGAATAAGTACAAGTGAGGAATCTAACTACTTTGTGAAGCATAAGTGAATATACTAGGCATGTTATGAGATGCAGTATGAGATAGATCCAACTTGATTGAACAGAAACAACTTGTGGTTGAAAAGGATGAATCTATTAGATCAAAAGGACTGTAAAAAGGAGGTTTTATTTACCACACGAGGAACTGCTAGACGGAGTTGAAAGTGCTAGTGATCAACTAGAGGGGGTGAATAGGCGATTTTTATGAAAGTCTTCAAAACATGGAAGTTTCAAAGAAAACGATAGAAATAAACCTATTATCATGCAGCGGAACTTAGACTACACTAAGCAAGCCATAGTCAAGTATTCAATGAAGTGAAAGCACAACGACTAATAGCAGCTAGGCAGTATAGATCAGCTAGGAAGATAGTGTGAAGCCAATCAGAACAAGCGGTCACTCAGTGAAGACAAAAGATAATGCAATCATACAATGACTTCATTAGAACCAATAGTAAGTAAAGGAATGGGAAGGATGAAACCGGTGACTCGTTTAAGACAATGATTTATTGGACCAGTTCCAGTTGCTGTGACAACTGTACGTCTGGTTAGGGAGGCTGAGATTCAACTCAGAAGACCACGTCTTCACCTTATTCCCCTTGAGCTAAGGACACCCAGTCCTCGCCCAATCACTCTGGTAAGTCTTCAAGGTAGACTTCCAAACCATCACAAACTTCGTTCACCGGCGATCCACAATGACTCTTGGATGCTCAGAACGCGACGCCTAACCGGCTGGAGGATTCATAGTCCTCAAGTGTAATAAGTCTTCAGATCACACAGACAGGAAGACTTAAGTGATGCCTAACACTCCTTGGCTCTGGGTGTTTACGGCTTTATCCTCGCAAGGAATTCTCTCTCACAGGCTTCGAGGTGGGTTGCTCTCAAACGACAAAAGCTGTACACTAACTCTGAGTAGCCAACCGTTTATGGTTGTAGGGGGTGGGCTATTTATAGCCACTAGGCAACGCGACCTGATTTGTTCGAAATGACCCTGGGTCACTAAGGAACTGACACGTGTTCCAACGGTCAGATTTCAAACACACACGGCAACTTTACTTGGGCTACAAGCAAAGCTGACTTATCCAGCTCTGGATAAGATTTGCTCTCATTGTCTTCGCTCAAAGACATAGGATTTTTGGTTAAGCATCACTTCAGTCATTCTGACTGGTTCACTTGGACCCCACTTAACAGTACGGTGGTTACTATGACTCACCAAAGAAGAAAAAGAACGACGAAACAACTAAGTCTTCGCGCTCCATAGTCTTCACTCGATGTCTTCTCTTGTCATAGTCTTCAATGTGACTGTCTTCACATACCACCTTTGACTTCAATGTCTTCATACATTTTTAGGGGTCATCTCTGGTAGGAAAACTGAATCAATGAGGGACTTCTACCTGTGTTACCCTGCAATTCTCACAAACACATTAGTCCCTCAACCAGGTTTGTCATCAATACTCCAAAACCAACTAGGGGTGGCACTAGATGCACTTACAATCTCCCCCTTTTTGGTGATTCATGACAAACTGGTTGAAGTTTTCAACGGGGTATAAAATATGTGAAATTGTAAAGGATAGGGTATTGTCTTCATAAGTTGCAAAGGCTCCCCCTGAAGATGTGCATATAAGTAATTTGATCTTGGAATGCAAATGCACATGGCAGGTTGTACTTGTGGAGATCCTCTTCAACCTATGATGACAATTCATCATGCATGATATGTTGTAACGAAGATAATGACATGCATAATGAAAAATGGACGTCTGCAAAATGATCTAAGTGCGGAATTTATCATCGCACATGCGGAATTTATCATCGCATCACAGAATAGCAAATAAGTAGCAAACGACCATCGAGTTTAAGTGTTACAACTCAAAGAACCAAATGTATCGAAAACGAGAGTTGTAAGCACTTGGAAAAAGTAGCAAAAAGTAAAGCAACCACCCATATGGACCCGCTTGAAGACTATCAACTCATATGCTTCTCCCCCTTTTGTCAGTAAGGACCAAAAAGGTTTGAAGACATAGAGCGCCTACTCGTTCCCATGAGGTGCAGGTGAGGCAGCAGGGTCGTCGTTGAGGTCCGGTGGTGCAGAAGAACTTGGGGCAGTGTCGGCACGCGCTGAAGTTGGAGGAGGTGAAGTTGCATCATCTTGGTCATCGATGACTCTGGCATTCACTGTCGCAACTGAGGACAAGTAGTCAGAGTCTTCAAGTGAGGGAGTCTGACGCAAGTGAGCATTTCTGGGAGGAGTTGAGTCAAACTTGAACCGCTCGGTGAAGCCATCGTCTTGCAGATCAGCTTCAGCACTAAGTAAGGTCAAACTCTTCCACAACCTCTAACAGGTTTCATGAGTGACAAAGGCATTCTTGGTGGCAAGATTGTGAATGCGGTTGACATCCACCAAGAGGCTTTGCATCTGACGCTTAAGCTAGTCGTGATGTTTGTCCTGTTTCTGATGCAGCGCGACGAGAAGCTCTCGGTCATTTAGGACACGAGACCGTCTTCGAGGCCTTTGCGCAATGGTGCTACCAGTGGCGTCAGTCTAAGCACGAGGGGCACGTGTGTTACCAGTAAGAGGATAAACACGAGAAATTGCTGGAACTCCTTCAATAGGCTGGGTGAAGCTTTGGTGATCAACATTGTGAAGATAAATGGGATCCTTAGCCGACTCTGGGTAAATAGCTTCAACTGACAGATCAACCTCTGGCAAGAATATGAGATGATTGCGCGCAGACGGCTGATAGTTGAAGGCGGAGTAATGCTTGATAAGATGCATGACCCATGGAGCATAGAATTTCAACCCAAAGATGTCGGAGCCAGATGCAGCCAACTGCCTGATGAAGAAGTCTTGAGCATTGAAGTTGATGCCATTAAAGATATAGAAAACCAAAGTCTTCATTGCTCCTTCAAGCTTCGCTGTAGATGAATGTCCTTTGACAGGCCATAGAGTCTTCCTGATGATATGGTAAATGGTGCGAGGCAGGTACTCTAGGTCTTCAACAAAGAATTGAGATGGGTATTCAGCGTCGTGAGGCAGAGGCTTCATCATGCTCAACATTTGACTCATGTTGGGTTTTGGCTTCCGAAAGATGCTTTCCAAGGCATTTTGGTGTTGTTCACAACCTGGTTCACAGTATTCACCAAGAGTGGGCAGGCCTGTGAGCTCAATGATATCAAGAGCTTTAGCTTCATGATGGACATTGCCTGTCATCCACTCAAGGACCCATGTCTTTGGATCCCTGTTGTAGCCTCGAGTGTGGAGAGTTGCATAGAACTGTAGCAGAAGCTCTTCATTCCAGTGCTCCTTATCTGTGACAAACTGTAACAGACCAGCATCTCTGAAGCAATCTAACGCTTCTTTAAGGCAGGGCAGGCCAGCTATAGCTTCAGAGTCTAGGTGCATATGTGGAAATATGCGCTCTTGATTGTATAGGATCCAGGAATAGTAGCTGCGCTGCTGATAGCTCCAGAACCGATCTGAGGAAATGCGAGGCCTGGTATAAGGGTTCTTGGAGCTGTTGAAGAAGGTGTTATCTGCCACGAAGCCATTCACATTGAAGACCCCAGGTGAAGTGGCAGTGCCTGGGAATCATGGAAGTCTTGGCTTGGGCTTTTGGACTTGAGGTCTGTGCTCGACATGATACTCAAATTGTGGACCCGCAGCAGGTTGAGGAACCAGAACGGGCCAGCGGACCATAACAGGTTGACCTCGATCAAATGCCAGCCCAATTGTATGAGGTCTTGGAGGGGGAACAGGAGCATTGGCATTGTCTTCATGGGCTTCAGGGGCCACATTGGTTTCAGGTGCTTGTACCTCAGGTGCTTCAGCATTGACTTCGGGTGCTGCAGTGGCTTCAGATGCTTGGACTTCTGGCACCGCAGTAGCTTCAGGCACCGTATTAGCTTCAGCCATGACAACGTCATTGGCTTCAGCGGTGATGTTGGTGGCCGCCTTAGGGTTGTTAACCTCCACTTCAGGAGCTGGAGGGTTGGACACGTTCTCCTCGAGAACAACATCTTGGTTAGACGGGGGTGTAGCAACTCTTTCAACTCTTGGTGCTTCTTCTTCATCGGCTGATGCAGCCGGAATATCTTCAGCCATTTTGCCTTCGGACTCAGACATGTGCATAGTGGGAGTGACTTGGGGCCTTGGTCCTTTGCGAAGCATGCGTAATGCTGGCGACGCTTGTGGAGATGGAGTGCGCTGGGCCTCAAAGTCATCGTCTTCTTGCACTGGTGGGGTAGCTTGCAGTTGGGGAGAGCTTGGAGTGTCTTTTCGTTGTGGGTGATCAGCCCACGATGCATCCTGAGCAGTTGGCGTCAGAGGACGACCAATGCTGATGAGTTCGCTGTGTGTGAGCACAGGCGATGATACCAATTGGTGCTCGATCTGAGGAAGGACTTCATCATCTTCAACATTGTCATGAGGACAAATGTCTTCAGCTACGGTGGGGTCAACAGCTGGATTGTCTTCAGCTTCAGGAGCCTCTGGAGAAGCAGGCTCATGAATTATCACTTGGCGTTCTTGATTTTCAAACGCAGGTCGGGCCACTGAGATTGGCTCGACCTCAAGGGGCTCTGTGGGAGCAGCCCGATTTCTCTTCTTGGTTTTGTGTTTCTTAGTTGGAGGGGCATCATTAGTGGTGCCCTTGGATTTGCGCTTTCTGGCTTCAGCTTCAGCAGCCCTTGTTTTCTTCAGTTCTGAAGCCACTATGGGGACCTTAGGCTTCGAGCCGGTCATACTGGCTGGGAAGACAATTGGATGTACTTCATGCCTTGGTGCTTCGGGTTCTGCCACAACTGGCTTCTTCTTCTTCTTGGCTGCCATTCTCGGGTCGATTACTGGTCGCCCCAAGGCCTTGCGCTTTTCAGCCTCATTGTATCCTTGGACACATTTAGCAGCAAGATCCTTCATGCGCTCACGAGAACCTTTGGCTTCTTCGCGTTTGGTTCGGAATGCTTCGTTAAGCTCATGCATCATAGTCTGGAAGTTCTGAATGTCTTCAACGTTGGGCTTGGCCATGTGCTTCTTGAACTGAGCCTTTTCATAATCGATCTTATGCTTCAGTTCAACAATCTTCTGAGCTAGAGCCAGCTCAGCAGCAATGGCTCCGTGGAAGGCGACGCTTAGGCCAATCGGAAGCTGAAGATCATCAAAGCTGACATTTGGGCTGTCAAATCACTCATCAATGAATGTGTTGATGATTTCAACATCAAAGAGAGGAAGGTCATTGAAGATTTCTGCCTCTTGCTTGCTCTTGATCAGCTGCTCAAGAGCATCATCGCCAAGATCATCGTCGCTGGATAGATCAATGGCGTCATTGCGCAGAATAGCAGCAGCGGTCAGTTCTTGGCTAGTGGGTTGCAAGGGCATCTTCACTTTGGAGGGCTTGGAGATGCGTGACAAATCTTCAGACTGCACACTATGTTCAGGAGGTGCAGTGGCCAGAGGCTTCGCTCGTGAGGCCTTTGGTGCTCGGGAAGACTTCAAAGCTTGATATTTCTTCAGCTTCTTTGGCTTCGGTGGTGCAGGCGCTTCGTCAGAATCAGCATCGTCTGCAGGCTCATCCACGGCTATCCCTTGAACCATGATATGAGTGATGAGACCTTCTAGGTTGTAGAAGGGCCCAACAAGATTGGGTTCAGCTTCGCGTGTGCCGTCGGCACGAGGAGCAGAGGGGCCTGGATTGAAGTCTAATCCCCGTGACTTCTTGTTTTCTTTGGCCGAATTCTTGGCAAATTGGAAGTTGTGCTTGAACAAATTATCGTCGCGGCACCACAATAATGAAGATGGGTCTGCATTTGCAGGCTGTGGTCCACGGACCATGCAAGGAGAGAAGCCATGTTCAATGGCTTCAGCTCTGGACCTGGGTTGAATATTTCTGTATAGAATGTCTCCCCATGGTCGTTTGATGGCATTCTTCTCAGCATACTCCTGGGTCACGAACCTGTACTTGAACCACTGTTCTGCCCAATATCTTCGAATCCATTGGATTCGAGTTTTTCGCTGATTGTAGTCCTCCTCTAGATCTGTCTTGTACAGCTCATAGAGGTCAAGAGGCAAATATCTTGAGGTGTTGCCACGACGCTGTCTGCCACCCTTCCTTGTAGATTTCTCTGGTGCCATGAAGTTTAAATTGAAAGGCTTCAAAGCTGTCAAAGTCTTCCATCTACTAGTCAGACAAGAACTGGCTTCAGGAGAATTTATATGATGCTGTAAGAATTCTGCAAATGAATGCAGACTATGAGAACCAAGGGATTCTCCCACGGACATGTACCTGTGACAGCATTAAGGTGCAAGGGAAGGGGAAGAGGTCATATGCATTCTCTGAAGATTTTGAAGATAAATCAGTTTAGAAGACATTGACCTCATAGTGCGAAGACATTCACTCATAGATAGAGAGTTGGTTCTAGATTTGTACGAATCCATGAATAAGTACAAGTGAGGAATCTAACTACTTTGTGAAGCATAAGTGAACATACTAGGCATATTATGAGATGCAGTATGAAATAGATTCAACTTGTGTGAATAGAAACTGCTTGTGGTAGAAAATGATGAATCTATAGGATCAAAGGGGCCATAAAAAGGAGGTTTTATTTACCACACGAAGAACTGCTAGACGGAGTGGAAGAGGAGGCCGAGCAGTTCGAATCTTCCGTGCCCTAACTTGGCGACGGAGGACACCTACGGCGACGGCGGAGAAGACGATGTCCGCGGTCGGCGTGAAGACGGCGTCGGTGAGGTCGCGGCAGCGAAGCGCTTCGTCGTCGGCGTCGTTGAGGGCTAGCGGTGGTGCTAGGGTTTGTGCGAGAGTGGAAGAAGGGATAATGACTATGGTGAGGCATGTATTTATAGGGATAGGGACGGCACAATGTTATTACACAGGTGCCCCTGGCGATTCACATCTGAAGGACACATGGCTATCATGCAACACATCGGAGGTTGTTCCACGTTCCCACGCACGCCTGGATTGTCAGGTGGTCGTTCCCACTTCTCCGGGTTTCAGGTGAAAGGATTTAGCATTGAAAACGGATTAATGTTTGTCTCTGTGTCTTCTGCTGAGGATGCAGAGAAGACGTTTTGACAGTGTCAATAGAATGCATATGATTTGGATAGATAGACTTAGGAAAGAAGCATAGAGGGGTTAGGGTCCGATCACATTCACTTAGTTCGAAAGATTCAGCAAGAAGCCATAGCTATAAGTGAATGCTATAGAGGACAGAAACCAAATCAGTAAGTTGAAGATAAACAGGAGAACTTTTAATCATTGCAGACAAACAAAATGCGAAGACTTTGCAAATGTAACGCCATGAGATAGACACTTCAAAGGGAAAATGTTGGTGGTGGTGTTACCCATCGTATAGGAAATATTAGACCCAGACACGGCGCACAATTATCGTGGCGCTCCGAAGTCAAATTCCACATTAATATATTCACACTCAGAATGTAAGTCTTCATTGTTTGAAGATATACTTTACTTCGTGTGTTGCACATCTAAGTCGTGAACATGCTTAAGTGTTAGGATGTCTGCTTGATCACAGGACATTTGAGGATTGCAAGATATTTAGCTCACACCGTAACTTGCAAAACCTCTTCTCATCCAAGGGCTTGGTGAAGATATCTGCCAATTGCTCTTCAGTGTTGACGTGTGTGATATCAATATCTTCCTTCATAACATGATCTCTGAGAAAGTGATGACGAATTTCAATGTGCTTTGTCTTCGAGTGCTGAACTGGATTGTTGGCAATCTTGATGGCGCTTTCGTTGTCGCAGTAGAGTGGCACTTGCTTCAGATGAATGCCATAGTCTTTGAGTGTTTGCTTCATCCATAGAAGCTGAGTGCAGCAAGATCCATCAGCAATGTATTCAGATTCAGCAGTGGAGAGAGATACACAGTTCTGCTTCTTTGAAGACCAACATACAAGTGATCGTCCCAGAAAATGACATGTGCCTGATGTAGACTTGCGATCCACCTTGTCACCAGCATAATCAGCATCCGAGAATCCAACTAGATCAAACTCTGAGCCCTTTGGATACCATAATCCTAGTGTTGGGGTGTGAGCCAAATATCCGAGAATTTGCTTCACAGCTAAGTGATGCGATTCCTTTGGTGCCGCTTGGAACCGAGCACACATGCAAACACTAAGCATGATATCTGGCCTAGATGCACATAAGTAAAGCAAGGAACCAATCATGGAGCGGTATACCTTTTGATCGAACTCTTTACCATTGTCGTCGGGACCTAGATGATGTTTGGCTGTCATTGGCGTCGTGAAGCCTTTGCAATCTTGCATCCCAAATTTCTTCAGGCAATCTTTGAGGTATTTCTCTTGAGATATAAAGATGCCGTTGCGTTGCTGACGTATTTGAAGACCAAGGAAGAACTTTAGCTCACCCATCATGGACATCTGATATTACTCTTGCATCATATATCCAAACTCGTCACTGTATTTCTGATTGGTACAGCCGAAGATAATGTCATCCACATATATTTGACACGCAAACAGTTCACCATCATATGTCTTCGTGAAGAGAGTGAGGTCGAGGGAACCAGGTTTGAAGCCTTTGCTCTTTAGGAAGTCTTTGAGTGTGTCATACCAAGCCCGAGGGGCTTGTTTGAGGCCATACAGTGCCTTGTTGAGCTTGTACACCATGTCAGGATGTTTTGGATCTTCGAAGACAGGAGGTTGTGCAACATACACTTCTTCTTCAACCTTGCCATTGAGAAAAGCGCTCTTCACATCCATTTGATACAGAAGAATGTTATGATGATTTGCATAAGCCAGCAGTATGCGTATGGCTTCAAGCCTAGCCACAGGAGCAAATGTTTCATCGAAGTCAGTCCCTTCAACTTGAGTGTATCCTTGATCAACGAGACGAGCTTTGTTTTTGACAACTTGACCATGCTCATCTTGCTTGTTGCGATATATCCATTTAGTGCCTATTATATTGTGCTTACGAGGATCAGGACGCTTAACCAATTCCCATACATTATTCAGCTCAAACGGTTGAAGCTCTTCTTGCATAGCTTGAATCCATTCAGGTTCCATGAAGGCTTCATCAACTTTCTTGGGTTCAGATATTGAGACGAATGCGAAGTGCCCACAGAAATTTGCTAGTTGTGTTGCCCTTGAACGAGGGAGTGGACCTGGTGCATTGATGCTATCAATTATTCTCTCAATCTGTACTTCATTTGCAACACGAGGATGTACAGGACGAAGATTTTGCTCCTGCTGATCATTGTCATCGTTAGAAGGATTGTCTTCAGGCTGAGCACTGTCTTCAGGTTGATCAGGTGCGAAGATGATAAGTTCCTCTTCTGGCTGAGCTTCAGATTGTATGATTTCTCCAGTTCCCATAAGTTTGATTGATTCACTGGATGGAACTTCATCTAGCACATTTGGCAGGTGCTCTCTTTGCGAGCCGTTAGTCTCATCGAGCCGCACATCCACAGTTTCAACCACTTTATAGTGAAAGAGGTTGAAGACTCTGTAGGAGTGCGAATCCTTTGCATATCCAAGCATAAAACCTTCATGTGCTTTCGGTGCAAATTTTGAAGTGTGATGTGGATCCTTGATCCAGGACCTGGCACCAAATACTCTGAAGTAACTGACATTTGGCTTCTTGCCAGTAAGGAGCTCATAGGATGTCTTGTTGAGAAGCTTGTGAAGATAAACACGGTTGATGATATGGCATGCAATATCAATGGCTTTAGGCCAGAATTTTCTTTAAGTCTTGTATTCATCAAGCATCGTCCGGGCCATCTCACTAAGTGTTCTGTTCTTGCGTTCCACGATGTCATTCTGCTGCGGCGTGTACGGAGCTGAGAATTCATGTGTGATGCCCAAAGTATCAAGATACGTATCTAGGCCAGTGTTCTTGAATTCAGTGCCATTGTCACTTCTAATGTGCTTTATCTTGACGCCATAGTTGTTCATGGCTCGATTGGCGAAGCGTCTGAAGACATCCTGCATGTCGGATCTAGGGTTTCGGCAGACTCTTGAGGTTCTAACACTGGGGTGCGCGCGGAGATTTCGCCTCCTACCTACCTGCACCCCTCCGCCTCGCTAAGATCTAAGCTATGGAAAGAACAACACGAGAGACGCAGGGTTTATACTGGTTCGGGTCACCGTTATGGTGTAATACCCTACTCCAGTGTGTGGTGTGTTGGATTGCCTCTTGGGCTGATGATGAGGAAAAGTACAAGGGAGAACAGCCTCGCGAGGGTCTGCTCTTGGCTGGGGCGATGAACCGCTGGGAGGAGTTCAGTCACCCTCCTCTCTCTCTCTCTCTCTCGGATTCTCTAATTCTTCATCCCCTCCTCCTGTGGGGGGCTGGTTGTAACACCCCGGTTATGACTTTCCCAATATGTATTCCAACTCTTGTCGTTTCCGGTCTTAAGTTATTTTATTTTCTCGGGTTCAGGTTTTTGTCTACGTGTGTGCTATCGTTGTCATGCATCTCATATCATGTCATCATGCGCATTGCATTTGCATACGTGTTCATCTCATGCATTCGAGCATTTTCCCCGTTGTCCGTTTTGCATTCCGGCGCTTCGTTCTCCTCCGGTGGTCATTTCTACCTTTCTTTCGTGTGTGGGGATTAAACATTTCCGGATTGGACCGAGACTTGCCAAGCGGCCTTGGTTTACTACCGGTAGACCGCCTCTCAAGTTTCGTACCATTTGGACTTCGTTTGATACTCTAATGGTTAACCGAGGGACCAAAAAGGCCTCGTGTGTGTTGCAGCCCAACACCCCTCCAAGTTGGCCCAAAACCCACCAAAACCCTCTCCATCATCTAGAGCGTTCGATCACGATCGCGTGGCCGAAAATCGCACCTCATTTGGACTCTCCTAGCTCCCTCTACCTCTATAAATAGACCTTCCCCCAAATTTTCGGATCTCTTCCCCGAAACCCTAGTCTCCCTTCTTCCTCCGCGCGTCGGACAACATCCGCCGGTGCCAGACGTGTCCGCCCCGCTCCCCCCGGCCTGTCTCCGCTTGCCACGTGTCCCGGCCTGTCCCCGCCGCCGCCGAGGCCCGCGCGGCCCGCCTCCGGCCCTCCCTGGCCCGCAGCCGAGCGCCGCCCCGCGCCTCTTCCTCCTCGCGGCGCTCGCCGCCTCCCACGCTGGTGCGTGCCCCGCCGCCA
>NC_041382.1:127943891-127963832 GCF_002162155.2 Triticum dicoccoides
GGCCGGCTACTCCTTCCCGCCGCCACTCCGGCTCCCCGCCGGCCGGATCCGGCGAGATCCGGCCCGGGAGCATCTCGCCGCCGTCATCCCCGCTCCGGCGACCTCCATTTCCGGCGAACATCAAAGAGCGCGCCGCGATCCAGATCTGGACACCTACAGTAAACCCTAGGGTTGACCTTTTTATTTTCTCCCAAGTCTGCAGAATATTTGCTCCTTTTCATCGCAATGTAACTTTGCGTCCATAGCTCCGTTTTGGGCATATAGCATATCAAAATTTCGTCTCAGAGAGTACATCATTTCATTCCATTGCATCATTTTCATTTGAGTTCATCTTGATGCCCGAAATGCTGTTAGAAGAGGGCTACTTGAGATAATTGTCAGATCTTTTACTCCATTTGGATATTTGTCATTTTTGCCATGATTGATGTGTGCATGATATGCCCATGATCTCTAAATATGTTTTGTTAAGGGTTTTGCCATCTTTCCAGAGGTGCAACCCATGTATTTTTGTGATGTGTGTGGTGACTAGCACAAGCTTGCAAAGTGAGGCACTTGGTAATGCTGATTTCAGGGACTTAGCATTTCCACTAAGTCCTTGACCTGTTTATCTCATGTTGCCATATGTTCATGTTGTTTCCTAGTGATCCGTGCCTCTTTTGAGGATGATCAGTAAGGATGTTTTGTTAATCTTATAATGCTCTATCCATCCATGTCTTTTTTTGCAATTATGGAGCACCCTAGCTTGAGTCAATCGAGCTCTACTTTTGCTACTTCGTGAATCTGGGCAGATTGTCTACTTGTTAGCGATTTTGCCAAGGATGTTGTAGTTTATCCGTGCATGCTATGCTATTGTTCTTGCCATGTCTAGCTTGCATTTTGTGTATTCTTGATGGTTGTATGCTTAGATTGTCATGATTTGCTCCCTAGTGAGTGCATCGAGCTCGTAAACATGCCTACTTGAGATATGTTTCAGCATGCTCCAGTTTTCACTAAGTCTGAAAACTGATTATGTTTTTGCCATGTTCACATGCTTGCAAATGTGTTTTCTGATCCCTTTTGGCTCAACGTCACTAAGGGACTTTTGTTAAGATTTTTGAGTAGCTCCACACCAAGTTTTACTTTGCCATGTTCAGGTCCTGTAGCATATAGTTTTGTTGCTCCGAAGAGTGCTACCTGATCTCAAATTCCAGACAAGTGTTAATTTCACTAAGTCTGAAATCTGTTTACCATATGCATTTTTGCCATGCTTGTTTGAACCTGTTAATGGATGAATTGGTCGTAGCTCAGTGCTAGTCTTTTGTTAAGCATCTTGAATGCATACCTACCATGTATTTTGATGCCATGTTTGGGTGCTGTAGCATGTTCATCTCATTGCATTTAGATGGCTACTTGCTGTAAATCGCAGACCGGTGTCATATTTGAATTGCTTGCCATTTCCAAACTGTAACTCCGATTCCGGCGTTCTTTATATCGTTTTCAAGCGATTTCATCTCATATTTCCAGTGGCACACTTGGATTCCCAAGTTGAGGCCAGGTTCATGTATCCCTTGTCAAATCTTGCATATGCATCCCGCATCGCATCCTGCATAGCATACCATCCTTGCATCCTGTTGTTTGAGTTTGCACGTGGTTGATTGTGTCCTTATTGCTTGTTTGTCTTGTTTGGGTAGAGCCGGGAGACGAGTTCGCTAATGAGGAGCCCGTTGAGTTTGCTTTCGAGGATCCAGTCAACTCTGACAACTTTGCAGGCAAGATGATCATACCCTCGAAATCACTACTATCTTTGCTTTGCTAGATGCTTGCTCTTTTGTTATGCCAATGCTATGATGCCTACCATTTGCTTTCAAGCCTCCCAAATTGCCATGTTAAACCTCTAACCCACCATGTCCTAGCAAACTGTTGATTGGCTATATTACCGCTTTGCTCAGCCCCTCTTATAGCATTGCTAGTTGCAGGTGAAGATTGGAGACCGTTCCTTGTTGGAACATTATTTACTTGTTGGGATATCATTATATTGCCATGTTATCTTAATGCATATATATACTCTATATACTTGGTAAAGGGTGGAAGGCTCGGCCTCTCGCCTAGTGTTTTGTTCCACTCTTGCCGCCCTAGTTTCCGTCATATCGGTGTTATGTTCCCGGATTTTGCGTTCCTTACGCGGTTGGGTTATAATGGGAACCCCTTGATAGTTCGCCTTGATTAAAGCTTTTCCAGCAATGCCCAACCTTGGTTTTACCATTTGCCACCTAGCCTCTTTTTCCCTTGGGTTTCCGGAGCCCGAGGGTCATCTTATTTTAGCCTCCCCGGGCCAGTGCTCCTCTGAGTGTTGGTCCAACCGAGCGATGTTCGGGGCTACCAGGGGCAACTCTTGGCTGGCCTACCTGACGTCTGGCTCATCTGAGTGTGCCCTGAGAACGAGATATGTGCAGCTCCTATCGGGATTTGTCGGCACATTCGGGCGGTGTTGCTGGTCTTGTTTTAACCTGTCGAAGTGTCTTGAAGAACCGAGGTACCGAGTCTGATCGGAACGTCTCGGGAGGAGGTCTATTCCTTCATTGACCGTGAGAGCTTGTCATGGGCTAAGTTGGGACTCTCCTGCAGGGATTTGAACTTTTGAAAGCCGTGCCCGCGGTTATGGGCAGATGGGAATTTGTTAATGTCCGGTTGTAGATAACTTAAACCTTAACTTAATTAAAATGAATCAACAGTGTGAGTTACCGTGATGGCCTCTTCTCGGCGGAGTCCGGGAAGTGGACACGGTGTTGGAGTAATGTTTGCGCAGGTTGTCCTCTAGTTTCTCGCTCGCGCCTTGCCTTCTCTTCTCTCTCTCTTTTGCGAACAGGATAGCCACCATATATGCTAGTCGCTTGCTGCAGCTCCATATATTTACCTTGCCATACCTTTTAAGCTTAAATAGTCTTGATCGCGAGGGTGCGAGATTGTTGAGTCCCTGTGGCTCACAGATTACTATTACACCAGATGTAGGGCCTGATGATTCCGCTCCAGGTGACGCGCTCGAGCTCAAGTGGGAGTTCGACGAGGACTCTCAACGATACTATGTTTCCTTTCCTGATGATCAGTAGTGGTGCCCAGTTGGGGGTGATCGGGACCGTGTCGCATGTTGGGTTATCTTTTATTTTGGCGCCGTAGTCGGGCCATGAGTGTTTGGATGATGTAATGTTATTTATGTACCTTGATTGACGTGGTGAGTGTAAGCCAACTATGTTATCTCCCCTTTATTATTTATATTACATGGGATGTTTGTGAAGATTGCCTAACTTGCGACATATGCCTTCAATGCGATTATGCCTCTAAGTCGTGCCTCGACACGTGGGAGATATAGTCGCATCGAGGGTGTTACAAGTTGGTAATCAGAGCCTTCCCCGACCTTAGGAGCCCCATTGCTTGATCGTTTTTAGCGGCCGAGTTGTGTCTAAAAAAATGTTTTGAGTCACTTAGGAATTATATATCGGAGAGTTTAGGAATTCTTTTTACTTCCCAGTCTCCTCATCGCTCTGGTAAGGCTTCCTGACGTAGATTTTTGACTCTTCTCTTCTCAAATTTCACTAAAAAATTTAGGATCACGCGGGTATCTTGGAATCGTTCGGATGGTTTTATGATGAGAACATTGTCTTGGTGCCTCCTGTCAGGGGTTTTGTGGAAGTGTCCCGGGGAGTTGAGCTCTGAGGTGTTGTCGTCATAATTTTATCGTTGCAGTTCTGGAATACCTGAGTTTAGTACGCCGACATCGAAAATCTCTTTTATGCAGTTCGTTGGTGAGATAACCTCGACGCCACCTAGTACTGGGGCGGGAGTTCGGGAGTATCACCATAACTTGTATAACGGATGCTTTTCGAAGGTTGAGGTAGATGGTTTCCGAAGTTTTTCTCGGTTATGTGTCGAAGGATGGATATAGCTGGATGTAGGATTTGCTAGATTTGGGTGAGATATTATGCTTCCCCTGTATCCCCAACACCTGATTGCATAACCGGAAAGGTTCGGGAGTTTCATAGGTGGGAATTCAAGTAGCTCTAGCTCTTCTTCCATGGATATTTGGTTTGAGATTGGGATTTCTTACTGATTATTCGTTCTTGATCCGTACCTTGTTGATTTATTTCTCTACCTAAATGCTACGTGGCTTCTCAATTTATGGATATGTGACCATTTCAAGAGGAATACATTCGTTCATTTTGTTTGGATGTGAAGACTTTTTGTTGCAATTTTCATTCCGTTGGATTCAGCTTCATGTTATGTGTCTATGTGCTAACGGTGGTCAACCTCTTCAGGATGGCTCCCGCTAAGAGCACCAATCAGAATCAGAATCAAGATCCGCCACCACCTCCACCTCCTCCGGAGGCATGGCAAGCTGTGATGGCCGCAACCAATGCAAACAGGCAGTTGATCATGCAAATTCTTCAAGAGCGCAATCAAGGCAACCAAGGGAACCAAGGCAACAATCAGAATCACTTTGCTACACTCAACCAGTTCCTTGCTAATGGGCCAAAGACTTTCAGCAATTGTGTTGAGGCAACCGATGCTGACGATTGGCTTGTGGATCTGTGCAAGCATTTCGAGTGCAGTAACGTCAGGCCTGAGGACTTCGTCAAGTTCGCTTCCTTCCAACTCAAAGACCAAGCTGCAGAATGGTTCCAACAGTACAAGGATTCCAGAGGTGGACGTGCGATCACTTGGGATGAATTTCGTCAAGATTTCAAAGCTCATCATATTCCTTAGAGCGTGGTTGAAAGCAAGCGTGAGGAATTCTGCAACCTGAAGCAAGGCTCTTTGTCTGTCTATGACTACAACAAGTTGTTCCAGAAGCTCGCCCGTTTTGCCAAGCAGGACGTACCTGATGAGAAGAGCATGATATACCAGTTCAGGGGTGGTCTCAGAGAAGAAATTCAGCTAGCTCTTGTTCTCTTCGAGCCCTTGAGATACGATGAGTTCTACAACATGGCATTGAAGCAAGAGGCCGCTCAACTGAGGTGTGATGCTTCCAAGAAGCGAGTCAGAGATGCTACTCCTTCTTCCTCTACTCAAGTGGCCGAGCAGCAGAAGTATTGGCTTCCTCCTCCTCCGTTCCGGCAGCCGTATTAGCAGAAGAGCAAAGGTGGTAGTGGTTCTTCCCACCCACCCAACCCTGGCTTTCAGAACAAGACTTCGTCTCAAGCTCCAAGATCGAGTGCTCCATATCATCGTCCGCTTTCAGAGGTCACGTGCAACAAGTGCCAACAGAAGGGTCACTATGCCAACAAGTGTTTCAACCAGAGGTGTCTTCCTCCTCCTCCTCCTGTGAGATCAGCAAGTACAGCTGTGGTCAAGCATAACCCCAAGTCCGCCAAGGTCAACTTGATGAATGCAGCTCAGGTAGAGGATTCGTCAGATGTCATTATGGGTAACCTTCATGTTAACGATATTCCTGTCAAAGTTCTTTTTGACACTGGTGCATCGCATTGTTTCATCTTGAGACCATTTGTTTCTAAGCATGAGTTGCCTTTACAAGATTTGCCTAGACAGTTATCTGTTGTTTCTCTAGGTAAATTCATGAATGCAAGCGCTATGACCCCGGATGTTACTATCACGTTGGGCGATTACAAGTTTCTCTCTTCTCCGGTGGTTCTTGGTAACACGGATATTGATCTTATTCTCGGAATGGATTGGCTTTCTAAGCACAAGGCACATCTTGATTGTGCTGCCAGGCAGATTCAATTGACTCATTCGTCTGAGGATGTAATTGTCTTTGCCGCTTGGGATGATACCATCTGTCTGTTTTCTCTCAATGAGAAGGGTGAACTGGATGCCATCTCGCAAATTCCAGTCGTTTGCGAATATCAAGACGTCTTTCCAGAAGAGCTTCCAGGAATGCCTCCGCACCGGCCAGTTGAATTCGTTATTGATCTTGAGCCTGGCATGGAACCTGTGTGCAAGCGTCCTTACAAGCTCGGACCTGAAGAGTTGAAGGAGCTGAAGAAGCAACTCGATATTCAAGAGAGAATGGGTCTCATCCAGCCTAGTTCTTCTCCGTGGGGTTGTGGTGTTCTTTTTGTGAAGAAGAAGAATGAAACGGACCGACTTTGTGTTGATTACCGTCCATTGAACAAGAAGACCATCAAGAACAAATATCCACTTGTTGGGGAACGTAGCAGAAATTCAAAAATTTTCCTACGTATCACCAAGATCTATCTATGGAGAGACCAGCAACAAGTAGAAAGGAGAGTGCATCTACATACCCTTGTAGATCGCTAAGCGGAAGCGTTCAAGTGAACGGGGTTGATGGAGTCGTACTCGTCGTGATTCAGATCACCGATGATCCTAGTGCCAAACGGACGGCACCTCCGCGTTCAACACACGTACAGCTCGACGATGTCTCCCACGCCTTGATCCAGCAAGGAGAGAGGGAGAGGTTGAGGAAGACTCCATCCAGCAGCAGCACAACGGCGTGGTGGTGATGGAGGAGCGTGGCAATCCTGCAGGGCTTCGCCAAGCACCTACGGGAGAGGAGGAGGTGTCACGGGAGGGAGGGAGGCGCCAAGGGCTCAGGTATGGATGCCCTCCCTCCCCTCCACTATATATAGGGGCAGGGGAGAGGGGGGAGGCGCAGCCTTGCCCCTTCCTCCAAGGAAGGGGTGCGGCTAAGAGGGGGGGAGGAGTCCATCCTCCCCAAGGCACCTCGGAGGTGCCTTCCCCCTTTAGGACTCTCCCCTTTTTCCTATATCTTGGCGCATGGGCCTCTAGGGGCTGGTGCCCTTGGCCCATGTAGGCCAAGGCGCACCCCCTACAGCCCATGTGGCCCCCCGGGGCAGGTGGCCCCACCCGGTGGGCCCCCGGGACCCTTCCGGTGGTCCCGGTACAATATCGATGACCCCAAAACTTGCCCCGATGGCCGAAACAGGACTTCCTATATATAAATCTTTACCTCCGGACCATTCCGGAACTCCTCGTGACGTCCGGGATCTCATCCGGGACTCCGAACAACATTCGGTAACCACATACAAACTTCCTTTATAACCCTAGCGTCATCGAACCTTAAGTGTGTAGACCCTACGGGTTCGGGAGACATGCAGACATGACCGAGATGTTCTCCGGTCAATAACCAACAGCGGGATCTGGATACCCATGTTGGCTCCCACATGTTCCACGATGATCTCATCGGATGAACCACGATGTCAAGGACTCAATCAATCCTGTATACAATTCCCTTTGTCTAGCGGTATGGTACTTGCCCGAGATTCGATCGTCGGTATACCGATACCTTGTTCAATCTCGTTACCGGCAAGTCTCTTTACTCGTTCCGTAACACATCATCCCATGATCAACCCCTTGGTCACATTGTGCACATTATGATGATGTCCTACCGAGTGGGCCCAGAGATACCTCTCCGTTTACACGGAGTGACAAAATCCCAATCTCGATTCGTGCCAACCCAACAGACACTTTCAGAGATACCCGTAGTGTACCTTTATAGCCACCCAGTTACGTTGTGACGTTTGGCACACCCAAAGCACTCCTACGGTATCCGGGAGTTGCACAATCTCATGGTCTAAGGAAATGATACTTGACATTAGAAAAGCTTTAGCATACGAACTACATGATCTTGTGCTAGGCTTAGGATTGGGTCTTGTCCATCACATCATTCTCCTAATGATGTGATCCCGTTATCAACAACATCCAATGTCCATGGTCAGGAAACCGTAACCATCTATTGATTAACGAGCTAGTCAACTAGAGGCTTACTAGGGACATGGTGTTGTCTATGTATCCGCACATGTATCTAAGTTTCCTATCAATACAATTCTAGCATGGATAATAAACGACTATCATGAACAAGGAAATATAATAATAATCAATTTATTATTGCCTCTAGGGCATATTTCCAACAGTCTCCTACTTGCACTAGAGTCAATAATCTAGTTCACATCGATATGTGATTAACACTCAAGGTCACATCCCCATGTGACTAACACCCAAAGAGTTTACTAGAGTCAATAATCTAGTTCACATTTACCATGTGATTAACACTCGATGAGTTCTGGGTTTGATCATGTTATGCTTGTGAGAGAGGTTATAGTCAACGGGTCTGAACCTTTCAGATCCGTGTGTGCTTTACGAATCTCTATGTCATCTCCTAGATGCAGCTACCACGTTCTATTTGGAGCTATTCCAAATAACTGTTCTACTTGGAGCTATTCTAAATTGTTGCTCCATTATATGTATCCGGTATCTCTACTCAGAGCTATCCGGATAGGTGTTAAGCTTGCATCGACGTAACCCTTTACGACGAACTCTTTTACCACCTCCATAATTGAGAAAATTCCTTAGTCCACTAGTTACTAAGGATAACTTTGACCGCTGTCCTGTGATCCATTCTTGGATCACTCTTGTACCCCTTGACTGACTCATGGTAAAGCACACTTCAGGTGCGGTACACAGCATAGCATACTGTAGAGCCTATGTCTTAAGCATAGGGGACGACCTTCGTTCCTTTCTCTCTATTCTGCCATGGTCGAGCTTTAAGTCTTAACTTCATACCTTACAACTCAGGCAAGAACTCCTTCTTTGACTGATCCATCTTGAACACCTTCAAGATCACTTCAAGGCATGTGCTCATTTGAAAGTACTATTAAGCGTTTTGATCTATCCTTATAGATCTTGATGCTCAATGTTCAAGTAGCTTAATCCAGGTTTTCCATTGAAAACACTTTCCAAATAACCCTATATGCTTTCCAGAAATTCTACATCATTTCTGATCATTAATATGTCAACAACATATACTCATCAGAAATTCTATAGTGCTCCCACTCACTTCTTTGGAAATACAAGTTTCTCATAAACTTTGTATACACCCAAAATCTTTGATCATCATCAAAGCATACATTCCAACTCCGAGATGCTCACTCCAGTCCTCAGAAGGCTTGTTGGAGCTTTGCATACTTATTAGCATATTTCAGGATAGACAAAACCTTCCGGTTGTATCACATACAACCTTTCCTCAAGAATCGTCGAGGAAACAATGTTTTGACATCCTATGTGCAAGATTTCATAAATAATGCAGTAATTGCTAATATAATTCCAACAGACTCTTAGCATCGCTATGAGTGAGAAAGTCTCATCATAGTCAACTCCTTGAACTTGTCGAAAAACATCTTAACGACAATTCGAGCTTTCTCAATGGTGACACTTACCATCATTGTCTGTCTTCCTTTCAAAATCCATCTGCACTCAACAGCCTTACGACCATCGAGTTGTTCTGCCAAAGTCTACACTTTGTTTTCATACATGGATCCTATCTCGGATTTTATGGCTTCTAACCATTTGTCGGAATTTGGGCCCACCATCGCTTCTCCATAGCTCGTAGGTTCATTGTTGTCTAGCAACATGACTTCCAAGACAGGATTACGTACCACTCTGAAGTAGTACGCATCCTTGTCATCCCACGAGGTTTGGTAGTGACTTGATCCGAAGTTTCATGATCACTATCATAAGCTTCCACTCCAGTTGGTGTACGTGCCACAGGAACAACTTCCTGTGCCCTGCTACACACTTGTTGAAGTGACGGTTCAATAACCTCATCAAGTCTCCACCATCCTCCCACTCAACTTTTCGAGAGAAACCTTTCCTCGAAAAAGGACCCGATTCAAGAAACAATCCCTATTGCTTTCGGATCTGAATTAGGAGGTATACCCAACTATTTTTGGGTGTCCTATGAAGATGCATTTTATCCGCTTTGGGTTCGAGCTTATCAACCTGAAACTTTTTCACATAAGCGTCGCAGCCCCAAACTTTCAAGAAACGGCAACTTAGGTTTCTCCAAACCATAGTTCATACGGTGTCGTCTCAACGAAATTATGTGGTGCCCTATTTAAAGTGAATGTGGTTGTCTCTAATGCCTAACCCATGAACGATAGTGGTAATTTGATAAGAGACATCATGGTACGCACCATATCCAATAGGGTGCAACTATGATGTTCGGACACACCATCGCATTATGGTGTTCCAGGCGGTATTAATTGCGAAACAATTTCCACAATGTCTTAATTGTGTGCCAAAACTCGTAACTCAGATATTCATCTCTATGATCATATCATAGACATTTTATCCTCTTGTCACAATGATCTGCTACTTCACTCTGAAATTACTTGAACCATTCAATAATTCAGACTTGTGTTTCATCAAGAAAATATACTCAACATTTACTCGAATCATCTGTGAAGTAAGAACATAATGATATTCACTGCATGCCTCAGCACTCATTCGACTGCACACATCAAAATGTGTTACTTCCAACAAGTTGCTATCTTGTTCCATCTTATTGAAAATGAGGCTTTTCAGTCATCTTGCCCATGTGGTATGATTTGCATATCTCAAGTGATTCAAAATCAAGTGAGTCCAAACGATCCATTTGCATGGAGTTTCTTCATGCATATACACCAATAGACATGGTTCGCATGTCTCAAACTTTTCAAAAACGAGTGAGTCCAAAGATCCATCAATATGGAGCTTCTTCATGCGTTTTATACCGATATGACTTACGTGGCAGTGCCACAAGTAGGTGGTACTATCATTACTATCTTTTGGCATGAACATGTGTATCACTACGATCGAGATTTAATAAACCATTCATTTTAGGTGTAAGACCATTGAAGGTATTATTCAAATAAACAGAGTAACCATTATTCTCCTTAAATGAATAACCGTATTGCGATAGACGTAATCCAATCATGTCTATGCTCAACGCAAACACCAAATAACAATTATTTAGGTTTAACACCAATCTCTTTGTTAGAGGGAGCGTGCGATGCTTGATCATATCAAGCTTGGAAAAACTTCCAACACATATCGTCAGCTCACCTTTAGCTAGTCTCCGTTTATTCCGTAGCCTTTTGTTTCGAGTTACTAACACTTAGCAACCGAACCGGTATCTAATACCCTGGTGCTACTAGGAGTACTAGCAAAGTACACATTAACACAATGTATATCCAATATACTTCTATCGACCTTGCCAGCCTTCTTATCTACCAAGTATCTAGGGTAATTCTGCTCTAGTGGTTGTTCCCCTTATTACAGAAGCACTTAGTCTCGGGTTTGGGTTTTACCTTGGGTTTCTTCACTAGAGCAGCAGCTGATTTGCCGTTTCATGAAGTATCCCTTCTTGCCCTTGCCCTTCTTGAAACTAGTGGTTTCACCAACCATCAACAATTGATGCTCCTTCTTGATTTCTACTTTCGCGGTGTCAAACATCACGAATACCTCAAGGATCATCATATCTATCCCTGATATGTTATAGTTCATCACGAAGCTCTAACAGCTTGGTGGCAATGACTTTGGAGAACCATCACTGTCTTATCTGGAAGATCAACTCCCACTCGATTCAAATGATTGTTGTACTCAGACAATCTGAGCACAAGCTCAACAATTGAGCTTTTCTCCTTAGTTTGCAGGTTAAGAAAGTCATCGGAGATCTTATTCCTCTTGACATGGGCACGAGCCTGAAATCCCAATTTCAGCCCTCAAAACATCTCATATGTTTCGCGATGTTTCAAAAACGTCTTTGGTGCCTCAACTCTAAACCGTTTAACTGAACTATCACGTAGTTATCAAAACGTGTATGTCAGATGTTCGCAACAACCACAGACAACGTTCGAGGTTCAGCACACTGAGCGGTGCATTAAGGTCATAAGCCTTCTATGAAGCAATGAGGACAATCCTCAGTTTACGGACCTAGTCCGCATAATTGCTACTATCAACTTTCAACTAATTTTTCTCTAGGAACATATCTAAACAGTAGAACTACAGCGTGAGCTACGACATAATTTGCAAAAACCTTTTGACTATGTTCAGGATAATTAAGTTCATCTTATGAACTCCCACTCAGATAGACATCCCTCTAGTCATCTAAGTGATTACATGATCCGAGTCAAACTAGGCCGTGCCCGATCATCACGTGAGACGGACTAGTCATCATCGGTGAACATCTTCATGTTGATCGTATCTTCTATACGACTCATGTTCGACCTTTCGGTCTCCGTGTTCCGAGGCCATGTCTGTACATGCTAGGCTCGTCAAGTTAACCCTAAGTGTTTCGCGTGTGTTCCGAGGCCATGTCTGTACATGCTAGGCTCGTCAACACCCGTTGTATTTGAACGTCTGAATAAAACACCCGATCATCACGTGATGTTTTGAAACAGCGAACTGTCGCAACGGTGCACAGTTAGGGGAGAACACTTCTTGAAATTGTTGTAAGGGATCATCTTATTTACTACCGTCGTTCTAAGCAAATAAGATGTATAAACATGATAAACATCACATGCAATCAAATAGTGACATGATATGGCCATCATCACTTTGCTCCTTTTGATCTCCATCTTCGGGGCTCCATGATCATCATCGTCACCGGCATGACACCATGATCTCCATCATCATGATCTCCATCATTGTGTCTTCATGAAGTTGCCTCGCCAACTATTACTTCTACCACTATGGCTAACGGTTAGCAATAAAGTAAAGTAATTACATGACGTTTAAGTTGACACGCAGGTCACAAATAAATAAAGACAACTCCTATGGCTCCTGCCGGTTGTCATACTCATCGACATGCAAGTCGTGATTCCTATTACAAGAACATGATCAATCTCATACATCACATATATCATTCATCACATCCTTTTTGGCCATATCACATCACATAGCATACCCTGCAAAAACAAGTTAGACGTCCTCTAATTGTTGTTTGCATGTTTTACGTGGCTGCTATGGGTTTCTAGCAAGAACGTTTCCTACCTACGCATGAACCACAACGTGATATGCCAATTGCTATTTACCCTTCATAAGGACCCTTTTCATCGAATCCGATCCGACTAAAGTGGGAGAGACAGACACCCGCCAGCCACCTTATGCAACTAGTGCATGTTTGTCGGTGGAACCGGTCTCACGTAAGCGTACGTGTAAGGTTGGTCCGGGCCGCTTCATCCCACGATGCCGCCGAATCAAGATAAGACTAGTATCGGCAAGCATATTGAACAATATCGATGCCCACAACTACTTTGTGTTCTACTCGTGCAAAGAATCTACGCAATAGACCTAGCTCATGATGCCACTGTTGGGGAACGTAGCAGAAATTCAAAAAATTTCCTACGTATCACCAAGATCTATCTATGGAGAGACCAGCAACGAGTAGAAAGGAGAGTGCATCTACATACCCTTGTAGATCGCTAAGCGGAAGCGTTCAAGTGAACGGGGTTGATGGAGTCGTACTCGTCGTGATTCAGATCACCGATGATCCTAGTGCCGAACGGACGGCACCTCCGCGTTCAACACACGTACAGCTCGACGATGTCTCCCACGCCTTGATCCAGCAAGGAGAGAGGGAGAGGTTGAGGAAGACTCCATCCAGCAGCAGCACAACGGCGTGGTGGTGAAGGAGGAGCGTGGCAATCCTGCAGGGCTTCGCCAAGCACCTACGGGAGAGGAGGAGGTGTCACGGGAGGGAGGGAGGCGCCAAGGGCTCAGGTATGGATGCCCTCCCTCCCCTCCACTATATATAGGGGCAGGGGAGAGGGGGGAGGCGCAGCCTTGCCCCTTCCTCCAAGGAAGGGGTGCGGCTAAGAGGGGGGGAGGAGTCCATCCTCCCCAAGGCACCTCGGAGGTGCCTTCCCCCTTTAGGACTCTCCCCTTTTTCCTATATCTTGGCACATGGGCCTCTAGGGGCTGGTGCCCTTGGCCCATGTAGGCCAAGGCGCACCCCCTACAGCCCATGTGGCCCCCCGGGGCAGGTGGCCCCACCCGGTGGGCCCCCGGGACCCTTCCGGTGGTCCCGGTACAATACCGATGACCCCGAAACTTGCCCCGATGGCCGAAACAGGACTTCCTATATATAAATCTTTACCTCCGACCATTCCGGAACTCCTCGTGACGTCCGGGATCTCATCCGGGACTCCGAACAACATTCGGTAACCACATACAAACTTCCTTTATAACCCTAGCGTCATCGAACCTTAAGTGTGTAGACCCTACGGGTTCGGGAGACATGCAGACATGACCGAGATGTTCTTCGGTCAATAACCAACAGCGGGATCTGGATACCCATGTTGGCTCCCACATGTTCCACGATGATCTCATCGGATGAACCACGATGTCAAGGACTCAATCAATCCCGTATACAATTCCCTTTGTCTAGCGGTATGGTACTTGCCCGAGATTCGATCGTTGGTATACCGATACCTTGTTCAATCTCGTTACCGGCAAGTCTCTTTACTCGTTCCGTAACACATCATCCCGTGATCAACCCCTTGGTCACATTGTGCACATTATGATGATGTCCTACCGAGTGTGCCCAGAGATACCTCTCCGTTTACACGGAGTGACAAAATCCCAATCTCGATTCGTGCCAACCCAACAGACACTTTCAGAGATACCCGTAGTGTACCTTTATAGCCACCCAGTTACGTTGTGACGTTTGGCACACCTAAAGCACTCCTATGGTATCCGGGAATTGCACAATCTCATGGTCTAAGGAAATGATACTTGACATTAGAAAAGCTTTAGCATACGAACTACATGATCTTGTGCTAGGCTTAGGATTGGGTCTTGTCCATCACATCATTCTCCTAATGATGTGATCCCGTTATCAACGACATCCAATGTCCATGGTCAGGAAACCGTAACCATCTATTGATTAACGAGCTAGTCAACTAGAGGCTTACTAGGGACATGGTGTTGTCTATGTATCCACACATGTATCTAAGTTTCCTATCAATACAATTCTAGCATGGATAATAAACGATTATCATGAACAAGGAAATATAATAATAATCAATTTATTATTTCCTCTAGGGCATATTTCCAACACCACTTCCCAACATCAATGAGCTATTCGAACAACTCAAAGGTGCTCAAGTATTCTCCAAGCTTGATCTCCGTATGGGTTATCATCAGATTCGGATCCGTGAGCAAGATATTCCCAAGACGGCTTTCAGGACAAGCTATGGTTCATATGAATACACTGTCATGTCTTTTGGCCTCGTCAACGCTCCTCCGACTTTCTCTCGCATGATGAACTTCATCTTCAACGCCTACACCAATGACTTCATTTTGGTCTATCTCGACGACATTCTGGTTTTCTCGAAGAAGAAGGAAGATCATGCCAAGCACTTGCGTTTGGTGCTCGATGAGTTGAGGGAACACAAGTTTTACACCAAGTTCTCCAAGTGCGAATTTTGGCTCGATGAGGTTCTTTATCTTGGTCATATCATATCTGCCAAGGGCATTGCGGTGAATCCTGAGAAGGTGTCTGCAATTGTGAATTGGGAACCTCCTCAGAACATGAAGCAACTCCGTAGCTTCCTCGGTCTCGCAAGCTACTGTCGAAGATTCATTGAAAACTTTTCTAAGATCGTGAAGCCTCTCTCAAATCTTCTCCAGAAGCACGTCAAGTATGTTTGGTCTCCGGAGTGTGACATTGCTTTCAACACTTTGAAAGAGTAATTGATCACTGCTCCAGTTCTGACTCCGCCTGATGAATCCAAGTCGTACGAGGTCTTTTGTGATGCCTCTCTCCAAGGTCTTGGTGCAGTGTTGATGCAAGAGAAGAAAGTTGTTGCTTATACCTCTCACCAATTGAAGCCCAATGAGAAGAATTACCCCACTCATGATCTCGAGTTGGCGGCAGTTGTGCATGCTCTTTTGACTTGGAGACATCTCTTATTGGGAAGAAAAGTGGACATTCTCACTGATCACAAGAGTCTCAAGTACATCTTCACTCAGCCTAATCTCAACCTCAGGCAAACTCGATGGGTCAAAATGATTCAAGAGTATAATCCAAGTATCGAGTATACTCCAGGCAAGGCCAATGTGATTGTTGACGCATTGAGCAGGAAGGCTTACTGCAACAGTCTGATTCTCAAGCCTTATCAACCCGAGCTTTGTGAAGCTTTCCGCAAACTTAATCTGCAAGTTGTTCCTCAAGGTTTCCTCGCCAACCTTCAAGTCTCTCCTAACTTGGAAGACCAGATTCGCCAAGACTAGCTTCTTGATGCTATGGTGAAAAAGGTGAAGATTGGGATTTCCAAGAGTCAACCCAAGTACAAGTGCTACCGCCTTGATGACAAGGACACTCTCTTCTTCGAGGATCGTATTGTTGTGCCCGAAGGTGACCTCCGTAAAGTGATCATGAACGAGGCTCACAATTCTCTCCTCTCCGTCCACCCTGGGAGCACGAAGATGTATCAGGACCTCAAGCAGGCTTATTGGTGGACTCGAATGAAGCGCGATATTGCTCAATTCGTAAATGAGTGTGATGTCTATAGAAGAGTGAAGGCAGAACACCAAAGGCCAGCTGGTCTCCTCCAACCTCTTGCCATTCCAGAATGGAAGTTTGACCACATTAAAATGGACTTCGTGACTGGGTTTCCAAAGTCCAAGCGTGGCAATGATGCTATATTCATTGTCATCGACAAACTCACCAAAGTGGCTCACTTTCTGCCTATCAAAGAATCAATCACTGCAGCTCAATTGGCGGAGCTCTATACCTCTCGAATTGTCTCTCTGCACGGTATTCCACAAGTGATCTCTTCAGACCGTGGCAGCATCTTTACCTCCAAGTTTTGGGATTCTTTTCAGAAGGCCATGGGCACGAACATCCGCTTCAGCACAGCTTTCCATCCTCAAACTAGTGGTCAAGTCGAGCGTGTCAACCAGATTCTTGAAGACATGCTCAGAGCTTGTGTGATCTCCTTCGGCATGAAGTGGGAGGATTGTCTTCCTTATGCTAAATTCTCCTGCAACAACAGTTTTCAAGCAAGTTCGGGCAAGGCCCCATTTGAAATTCTGTATGGCAGGAAGTGTCGTACCCCTCTCAACTGGTCTGAAACCGGTGAACGTCAGCTTCTCGGAAATGACTTAACCACAGAGGCAGAGGAAATGTGCAAAGTCATTCAAGATAACCTCAAAGCAGCCCAATCCCGCCAGAAGAGCTACTATGACAGTAAGCACCGTGATTTGGCTTTCGAGATTGGATATCATGTTTATCTCCGTGTCTCTCCTATGAAAGGTACTCGTCGCTTCGGTATCAAAGGGAAGCTTGCCCCCAGATACTAAGTCTGAAATCTGTTTACCATATGCATTATTGCCATGCTTGTTTGAACCTGTTAATGGATGAATTGGCCGTAGCTCAGTGCTAGACTTTTGTTAAGCATCTTGAATGCATCCCTGCCATGTATTTTGATGCCATGTTTGGGTGTTGTAGCATGTTCATCTCATTGCATTTAGATGGCTACTTGCTGAAATCGCAGACCGGTGTCATATTTGAATTGCTTGCCATTTCCAAACTGTAACTCCAATTTCGGCGTTCTTTATATCGTTTCAAGCAATTTCATCTCATCTTTCCAGTGGCACACTTGGATTCCCAAGTTGAGGCCAGGTTCATGCATCCCTTGTCAAATCTTGCATATGCATCCTGCATCGCATCCCGCATAGCATACCATCCTTGCATCGTGTTGTTTGAGTTTGCACGTGGTTGATTGTGTCCTTGTTGCTTGTTTGTCGTGTTTGGGTAGAGCCGGGAGACGAGTTCGCTAACGAGGAGCCCGTTGAGTTTGCTTTCGAGGATCCAGTCAACTCTGACAACTTTGCAGGCAAGATGATCATACCCTCAAAATCACTACTATCTTTGCTTTGCTAGATGCTCGCTCTTTTGCTATGCCAATGCTACGATGCCTACCATTTGCTTTCAAGCCTCCCAAATTGCCATGTTAAACCTCTAACCCACCATGTCCTAGCAAACCGTTGATTGGCTATGTTACTGCTTTGCTCAGCCCCTCTTATAGCGTTGCTAGTTGCAGGTGAAGATTGGAGACCGCTCCTTGTTGGAACATTATTTACTTGTTGGGATATCATTATATTGACATGTTACCTTAATGCATCTATATACTTGGTAAAGGGTGGAAGGCTCGGCCTCTCGCCTAGTGTTTTGTTTCACTCTTGCCGCCCTAGTTTCCGTCATATCGGTGTTATGTTCCTGGATTTTGCGTTCCTTACGCGGTTGGGTTATAATGGGAACCCCTTGATAGTTCGCCTTGATTAAAGCTTTTCCAGCAACGCCCAACCTTGGTTTTACCATTTGCCACCTAGCCTCTTTTTCCCTTGGGTTTCCGGAGCCCGAGGGTCATCTTATTTTAGCCCCCCGGGCCAGTGCTCCTCTGAGTGTTGGTCCAACCGAGCGATGTCCGGGGCTACCAGGGGCAACTCTGGGCTGGCCTACCCGAGGTCTGGCTCATCTGAGTGTGCCCTGAGAACGAGATATGTGCAGCTCCTATCGGGATTTGTCGGCACATTCGGGCGGTGTTGCTGGTCTTGTTTTAACCTGTCGAAGTGTCTTGAAGAACCGAGGTACCAAGTCTGATCGGAACGTCTCGGGAGGAGGTCTATTCCTTCGTTGACCGTGAGAGCTTGTCATGGGCTAAGTTGGGACTCCCCTGCAGGGATTTGAACTTTCGAAAGCCGTGCCCGCGGTTATGGGCAGATGGGAATTTGTTAATGTCCGGTTGTAGATAACTTAAACCTTAACTTAATTAAAATGAATCAACAGTGTGAGTTACCGTGATGGCCTCTTCTCGGCGGAGTCCGGGAAGTGGACACGGTGTTGGAGTAATGTTTGCGCAGGTTGTCCTCTAGTTTCTCGCTCGCGCCTTGCCTTCTCTTCTCGCTCTCTTTTGCGAACAGGATAGCCACCATATATGCTAGGTGCTTGCTGCAGCTCCATATATTTACCTTGCCATACCTTTTAAGCTTAAATAGTCTTGATCGCGAGGGTGCGAGATTGCTGAGTCCCTATGGCTCACAGATTACTATTACACCAGATGTAGGGCCTGATGATTCCGTTCCAGGTGACGCGCTCGAGCTCAAGTGGGAGTCCGACGAGGACTCTCAATGATACTATGTTTCCTTTCGTGATAATCAGTAGTGGTGCCCAGTTGGGGGTGATCGGGACCGTGTCGTATGTTGGGTTATCTTTTATTTTGGCGCCGTAGTCGGGCCATGAATGTTTGGATGATGTAATGTTATTTATGTACCTTGATTGACGTGGCGAGTGTAAGCCAACTATGTTATCTCCCCTTTATTATTTATATTACATGGGATGTTTGTGAAGATTGCCTAACTTGCGACATATGCCTTCAATGCGATTATGCCTCTAAGTCGTGCCTCGACACATGGGAGATATAGTCGCATCGAGGGTGTTACACTGGTCCTATTTATAGAGGCCCTGGTCCTCTTCCCAAATATTGAGCGGGAAGGGAGCCAACAATGGTGGGCTAATTTGAAGGGGGACAGCTAGTACCAGCTATCCTGACAAAAGTAGTCTTCGCCTGCACAAAGCTCTGGTGGTGACGCCGTCTTGGGCTCCACAATGACCTCCGTCTTGCAGTCCTCCTGGTCTTGGTCTTGTTGCACCGAAATGGCAACCTTTGCCTGATGCCTCGGTACTCCGCGGCTGCGCTTGCTCCCTTTGCACCAAAGTGGAAAGGAGGACACTACGCGGGCTGGCACCCGCCTGGCGCCCTTGGTCGTCATGGCTTGCATCACGGGCACCTCATGAGGTACTCCGCCTTGATCTCTCTGCCTCCTCGTGAGCCAGCCTGATAAGGCCGTGCCTAAGGAAGCTCCGCATCGTCCGCCCCGTGAGGCTTGGCCCCTCGCGAGGGTCTTGGGTCTGTGTTGGTGAAGATGGGCCGTACTGGGCCCCCCTTTGAGCCACGCCACAGGCCGCAGGCAGGCAAGTCTGGGGACCCCCGTTCCCAGAACACCGACAGTAGCCCCCAGACCCAAGGCGCGCCCGGACATGGCCCTGCAGGGAGGTGGAAGGGCGAGGGCGAAGCGCCGCAGGCCCTAACAGCCTGCGGCCTTGGGCGCCGCGTGGCGGTTGATTGGACGTGGGCGGCACTGTTC
>NC_041382.1:127964080-128014526 GCF_002162155.2 Triticum dicoccoides
CCCCTTATTTTGCGCCATGCTAGGCGGACTCATAGTTGTACACAGCCGCTCCCCTTTCTGTCACTCGAGCGCCCTCTGTCCTTCCTCCGCTCGAACTCCAGCTCCTGTTTTCGACCCAATCTCAAACTCCCCCCTTCCCATCGCCATGGCTCCGCGAAGAAGGGAAGAGGGAAGAAACCCGTGCCTCCGCCTTGCCCGCTGCCATTGGTGGCCCCCGCCGAGGGCTTAGGCAAGGTCAGCTCGGCTCTGGCCACTATCTTCAACGAATGCGGGAGGGCGACGGCCTGGCCTGCGTCCCACTTCTCCATTGACATGATAGTCACCGAGGTCCCGTATTTCGCCGACGCCCTGTGGGCGGGTCTGGTTCCTCCCTTTTCTGATTTCTTCAATGCCGTGCTTTCCCACTATCAGATCCACATGATGCATATGGGTCCTGAATCCATCACCCTCCTTTCGGTTTTCGCCTTTGTTTGTGAGGCTATGATGGGCATCCTTCCTTCGGTTGCCTTGTTGTGCCACTTCTTCTCGCTGTGCCTTGTCGACCCTACCCAATGCTGGGCGTGCGTGAGCTTCGTAGCCGCGCCTGAGACAACGGCCTCTGGGATTGACTTCAAGCTCCCCCCGCCCGCGGCTGGGTTCCGCGAGCGGTGGCTGTATGTGGACGTAGGGGTGCCCAGCCCCCTGCTATCGGAGCCAACTTCGCCTGCTGTCCCCAATTCGGGCTGGGGCCAAGAGACGCTTGAGAGCCCCCGGCTCGTCTTCGTCTGGCACCGCTTCACGTTATTGAGGTCGCTCGGCGTGACAGCACCCAAGGTGGTGAAGGAGTTCCTGCTATGCCGCATTGCTCCTCTCCAACGCCACTCCCGCCGGATGTGGGCCTTCAGCGGGCGCGATGATCATATGAGGCTCCAGGAAGAGGACCTGACTCCTGAAGTGCTGAGGACAGCGCTCTTGACCCTGACTGGGGACCCCAACCCCGGCAGCATCCAGCAGGGAGGGGCCTTGTTGTACCTCTGCCAGAGCAGGGGCGACTTTGTGAAGCAGATGCCTATCTTTGATGAGTGGGGGTCGCGCCCCGCCGGCCTCCAGGGACCTCGCGAGAACCAAGTGATGGTGACTGCCCTTTTAGTCGGCCACGGCGACTCTTCCTCAAGCGGTGGAGCAGGGAGGCATGAGGCGCCAGAGACCGAGGGGGCTCCCGGCGGGGTGACAGCGCAGGGCGATGCTCATGAGGGAGCAGCTCTTGGGGCCCGTGCCGCTGAGGCTGGGGGTGGCAAGCAGCTGCCCTCAGCGCCTGTGAATGAGGCCCCTGAGGCTCCAGCTACTTCTCTTGGCAAGGCGATTGGCAGCGCGCACCAGGCAGGCGCCCCTGACGCAGATCGCCTTGACGCTCCGTCTTCGTCGCAGGTTGATCCCTGTGCCCAACTCTTGGGCCGCTTCCGCGTGGACTTTGAGGCCCTCCGGAAGAGAAGGGAGGCCCTGGGCGACGATTACCCTTGTCGCCTGCTGAAGGGTAGGAAGTACTTCGCCACTGATAAGTAAGCCTTCTCCTTTCCCAGCTCCCGATCCTTCTGTTGCTTTTACTGACCCTTGCTCCGCAGGCCCCTTCCAGCTGAGCTTGCGAAGATGGCTGAGGTGCCGTCCCCCTTGCCTTCGCCCCCTCCATCGTCCTCAAGCGCCCCGAGCAGCGGAGCCCTTGTGGTGAGGGCGATCGAAGAGGCAGACTGTCCCGAGGCGCATCGTGGCCCTGCGCACCTCGCGATCCTCTTCCGCAGGCCTTCTCGTGGCATAGCCAGCCTGCCGTGGGCTTCTCGCCTGGTCATGGACTGCGATTGGCTGAGGCGCTCCCTGCGCTCTTCACCTGGGGACGGGCTAGCTCCAGGCCAGGCTTCTGGCGCGGCGTGCCTGGCCGTCGCGAGGGTGCCAGCCCCCAGCCCGAAGGGGAGTGCTGATTCATGGCCCCCAACGCTTGCTTGGGGCAGATGATGGTGTGGAAGATGTGCTCGAGCGCGCTCAGGGGCGTCGCGCTCTCCGCCAAGGATTCCTTCGAAGGGCGGCTGATGCAGTAAGCCTGCTTGGTGAGGAGCTTGCTGATGAAGACACGCACCTTGAGGCCGAGGGCCTGCGCCTGGCCGCAGAGAGGCGCGAGCTGGAGGGCGCCATCGCCCTTGCGCGCCGTCAGCGCGATCTTGATGACGCAGAGGCCAAGGCGTCGCTGGTGGCCTCTCGGGAGGCCCGATCTTGGGCCGCTGAGGAGGCCCGAGAAGCAGACCGGCGGCGAAAGGCGGCGAAGGAGCGGGCTCGGGAGCTCCTGGCCTGGCGCCACTCACTGGAGGAGCAGGTGGAGCTGCGCGAGGCAGCCCTCGTGTCGATGAAGGTGGCCTCTGGCGACTCAGCAGAGCTCCAGAAGCATGAGGAGGCGCTGACGCTGGAAGCCGCCGAACGTACCCGCGAGTACGAGTGTCTGGAGACGAGGGAGCGCTTGGTGACGCAGGCGGAGGATGATGTCGCTGCATAGGAAGCCCGTGTCTTGGAGGAGGTCGGACGTCGGGTGGCGATGGCGCATTTGAACCTCGAGCACGAGTTCGAGGAGAAGCTTGGGCTGATCCAGGCCGAGGCTGAAGGCAGGACTGCTGCCTTGAGAGCCAAGCTGGAGGGGGCGACACGGCGGGCCGATGCTTTCCGGGCGGCCCTTGAGGTGGCGCAAGGTGAGTTAACCACCTCCCAGGCCGAGGTGCTCCTTCTTCGCCAGCGAGTGGAGGAGGCTGAGGCTGTCGCGTGCCAGAATGCGGATGAGATACATCAGCGGCGGATCCTGGAGCATGAGCACGGCCCCATGCTCACCATGCTCCGGGAGAGAGCCAACACAGCCTTGGGCAACATCTGCGAGGCGGCTGTTGGCGAGCCGCATGCAGTCAACTGCGCCGGCAATCTTCAGTTCTTCACTGACGTGGTGACACAGCTGGAGGCGCGGTCGGTCAGGGCTGACAGGTTGGTGGAGGAGAGGAGCCGCGCCCTGCTCGGGCGTGCCTTTTCTCGCATCTTCAGCTATCTCCAGAACATGGATCCCCACTTCGATTTCGACGCCGCCATCGCCCCAGTCCCCCAGGCCATCCGAGGCGACCTGGCGCACTGGGTGGAAGACAATGTGGATGCTCTTATCAGGGCCTTCGCTTCAGACAACAATGGCATGGTCGTAGATGTCGACGAGGGCGGTGTGGTGAACGGCCCTGACGCCGCTGGCGGCGACGCGGACAGCGATGGCGAGTTCAGCGACGCTAGCAACGGCCTGGGTGGTGCTCTTGAGGACGCATTGGGGGATTTATTCGACTGATTGTGCATCGTTCCTGCTTCCTTACCCTGCATGAATAGAACTCAGGTTTTGGCCTGATGGCTGTGAGAGCATTTTGGAGGGGGAGCCCCTCATGTAAAACTCGTGTTCATCGTATTAGTAGACGCCACATTGCCCATGCGCCCGCGCCAAGTGGTTGGCTTAAGCGACGCGCTGGTCGGCTAGTTTACCTTTGTCCCGTGCTGGCCCTGAGGTAGCCTGTGGGAGGTTGTGGTGTCCCGCGTGTTCCCTGATTGGATCCGTAGGGCCTGCAGTAAAACACCCTCCTGAGAGGACGCGGCGGCGGCAGTCTGGGCTGCATGCAAGCTAGGCCTGACCCGGCTCGCGAGGGGCTCATGAGGGGAGGCACCTAAGACGAAGCGGTAACCAAAACGCGAGAAATTACTCGAACAAGACTAAGCACCCCTTCCCCGAACACACGCAAATCTCAAATTCGAATCCAACTTGAATCCAGCGGGGGAAAGCGACAACCAAAGGGAAAAGCAACGAAAGCAGACAAAAGGCCGCGTCCGGCACCTAATCTAGTCTTGGACGTCTCCTCACCAGCGCGGAGCTAAGTGCTGCCACTGGGCGTGGGAGGGTGCCCCAGGGCCTAAGGCCGGCACCCCTAAGACTCCGGGGCGTGTACAGCCCCACTCATTATTACGTGAGAGTGTCACGGGGCGGCGAGCTTCACAGGTACTGGGCCTTATTCACAGGTACTGGCCTTGCTTCATATCGCCAGATGAGGGCCCCGCCTTGCGCCACACTCTAGTGCCATCAACGATGACCGGAAACCAGGACGCCGCCGATGGGGTAGAGCGGTCGCCAGCGGTTCCCCCGACGACCACGGGTCCTCCGCCAGGGGCAGGCCCTGAGGCACCTCCCCAGCAGAGGGCCTACCTCCTAAGAACACCTTGCTCCGAACGCTGCGGTGGTGATGTCGAATCTCGGCCCCTCTCCTGCAGCCCCCTGCGCCCTCCTCCCGAAGGGTAGGAGACTGTGGGAGCGGGGCAGCTGCTCGCTGTGGCGACCTGCACCTCCTGCGATCCATGGTTAGCGTATGCCTGCTCCTGAAGAATTAGCGGTACCCGATAATCGTTGCCTCCAGCGTGGCCAGTGGGACCGTCCCGGGGCTCCTGGAAAGGCTCAGCTTCTGGTGCCTCGTCCCCCCAGCTTGGGCTGAGGAGCGAGCCTTGTTCGCTCTCGTGAGGGTGTCCTTGGTCCATCATGAGGGGCATGTATTCCTCTGGCGCCGTCATCCCGAAGGCCACGCCGTAGTGCTCCGCATGCCACGCGGTCCTGCCTGACGCGCCCACCGTGGGGTGGCAGCGTGGCTGTCCACTGGGGCCGCGGGTCGCGTCGATTCCTTCTTCACGGACCGGGAGCTGGGGCGGCACCGCCGCCGGTCCGGTGCTGACAGCTTCGCTGGTGTTGGAGTAGCCTTGGAGCCCGCGGGTGCGCGCGGGCCGCCCTGGGCTTGAGATGGGAGCTGGGTGCAGAAGGGGTGAGCCCCCGAGGCGGCGATACCCAGGAGCTCTGCCACCCGCTCCAGCAACACGTCGCGGCCTCCCTCCAGCGGCCTGCACTGCAGTAGCTCTCGGGGCACCGTGAGCGCGGCCCTCGAGTTCGCCTGCTCCCGGCGGGTGTACGGTGTCGTGGTCGCAGCGTGATTGGAGGCCCTTGCTGCCGACCGCGCCTGCCGTGGTGTGAGAGCTGTCGAAGCCTGTCCGCGTCGCCCGCGGCCCGCAGCGCCCTGCGGACCGCGAGCTGCCTGGGGCACGGGTCGCCCGTGGCGAGCGGCTCTGCGCGGGTGGGCCATGCCGCCCATGGATCTGGGTTGCCCGCATGGTCGCCGGACATGGTGATGACGACGCGGCGGGGCACGAAGCGGTAGAAGGTGGATTCCGGCGCACCCCTACCTGGCGCGCCAAATGTTGGATCTAGGGTTCCAGCAGACCCTTGAGGTTCAAACACTGGGGTGCGCGCGGAGATTTCGCCTCCTACCTACCTGCACCCCTCCGCCTAGCTAAGATCTAAGCTATGGAAAGAACAACACGAGAGATGCAAGGTTTATACTGGTTCGGGCCACCGTTGTGGTGTAATACCCTACTCCAGTGTGTGGTGTGGTGGATTGCCTCTTGGGCTGATGATGAGGAAAAGTACAAGGGAGAACAGCCTCGCGAGGGTCTGCTCTTGGCTGGGGCGATGAACCGCTGGGAGGAGTTCAGTCACCCTCCTCTCTCTCTCTCTGACTCTCTAATTCTTCATCCCCTCCTCCTGTGGGGGGCTGGCCCTATTTATAGAGGCCCTGGTCCTCTTCCCAAATATCGAGCGGGAAGGGAGCCAACAATGGCGGGCTAATTTGAAGGGGGACAGCTAGTACCAGCTATCCTGACAAAAGTAGTCTTCGCCTGCACAAAGCTCTAGTGGTGACGCCGTATTGGGCTCCACAATGACCTCCGTCTTGCAGTCCTCCTGGTCTTGGTCTTGTTGCACCGAAATGGCAACCTTTGCCTGATGCCTCGGTACTCCGCGGCTGCGCTTGCTCCCTTTGCACCAAAGAGGAAAGGAGGACACTGCGCGGGCTGGCACCCGCCTGGCACCCTTGGTCGTCATGGCTTGCGTCACGGGCACCTCGTGAGGTACCCCGCCTTGATCTCTCCGCCTTCTCACGAGCCAGCCTGATGAGGCCGTGCCTGAGGAAGCTCCGGGTCGTCCGCCCCGCGAGGCTTGGCCCCTCACGAGGGTCTTGGGTCTGTGTTGGTGAAGATGGGCCGTACTGGGCCCCCCTTTGAGCCACGCTGCAGGCCGCAGGAAGGCAAGTCTGGGGATCCCCGTTCCCAGAACGCCGACACTGCACTTCAGTCTTGTAGAGGATTATATGCACCCAACTATCTCTTGAATAATCATCAACAATGACAAAGCCATAGATACAAGCAGTAGTAGTAAGAGTTGAGTAATGAGTGGGACCGAAAAGGTCCATGTGGAGCAGTTCGAAGGGTTGAGTCGCTGTCTTGATTGTCTTCGAGGGATGCTTGGCCCTTGTCATCTTTCCTGCTTCACAGGCACCGCATAAGTGATCCTTCTTGAACTTTACGCCCTCGATGCCTATTACATGCTTCTTCTTTGCAAGGGTGTGCAGGCTCCTCATGCCAGCATGCCCTAGCCTCCGATGCCAGAGCCAGCATTCAGAAGCTTTTGCTAGAAGACATATCGCAAGCTGTGGTCCTGCTGAGAAATCTACCACGTACAAATCATCTTTCCGATACCCTTCAAAGACTAGAGACTTGTTAGATTCCATTAGAACAAGGCAACGATATTTTCCAAACATCACAATCATGCTCAAATCGCAAAGCATTGAGACAAACATTAAGTTGAAACCAAGGGATTCAACAAGCATGACTTTATCCATGTGTTGATCCCTTGAGATTGAAACTCTACCTAGACCCAATACCTTGCTTTTACCAGTGTCAGCAAATGTGATGTGACTTTTGTCAGATGGACGTAAGGTTGAGTCCATGAGCAGACTTCGCTTGCCAGTCATGTGATTAGTACACCCACTATCAATAATCCATTCTGAAGCAGCTGGTGTCATACCCTACAGTGTAGTTAGGGGGATAGGCTTCACAAAGAGAATTGTGAAGCATAAACATTTGACGAGCAAGTGGATTATGAAAGCTTAGATCGAGGTTAGGACTAATAGGGCAAGTAGCAAGCGACTCAGGAACAAAATACATAATAAGACGATTTGGGCATTTGATCTTGCGCCCTACAAGATGTTTAAGGTCCCTAGCAATAGCTTCAGACGAATTTGATTGTCGGCTGGAGACCTTTCCCTGCAAAAGAGAGTTAATTTTTCTTAGCCACCCACATCTTCAAGGGTGGCTTCGAAGCAATGAGTCTAAGTGCAGCATCTGAGAATTTTGGCTTTAGAGCCCTAGCAAAAAGTATTGCAGGTGGACAATAGTACTCATAAGAATAAGCTGAATAGTTCTTGGTCTTACGAACATGGCGGTTTGATGAAACGCGCTCATATTCATAGGCCTGAATATGGCTTCCCTGCAAAACATTTGCATTAGTGCGACTCAGGTGAGTCCTTTGTCTGTATGAAGCCTTTGGACCATATGAAGCCTGTGGTCTAGGGTTTGTCTTCTTCACTTGTGGCATCATGACGACATTCACAAGAAGATTCTCCAGCAACCTTTTCGGCATGCAGACTTTCTTCATAGGTGGCCCATTCCTGCAGTTAGTACCAATATACCTGGCAAACACTTCACCATGCTGATTCTTAAACAGTTTATAGTTTGCATCAAAGGATTCATCAATAACAATGGGATTAGCACAATTGAAGCCTGATAGGGTGGACCGATCCACTGAGGGTTCCTTTGCGGCAACCCATGTGGTTTTGGGGTACTGCTCAGGTTTCCAGTAAGAGCCATCATCATTCATTTTCCTTTGGAACCCAAGACCCTCTTTCTTAGGGTTTCGGTTCAGGATCTGCCTTTTGAGAACATCACATAGTGTCTGATGCCCTTTGAGACTTTTGTACATCCCTGTTTCAAGCAATGTCTTCAACCTTGCATTTCCATCAGCAATAGTAGTGGTATCCTTAGCAGAGGGGTTAGTTACCACATCAACAGTTGAAGATATTGCAATAGTAGCAGCAGTAGAACATCCCGCAATAGAAGTAGCGTTGTCACGCTCAATGCATTTAAGACATGGTGGTTCAAATCCTTCCTGAGCGGGACTGATCTGTTTGGCGCGAAGTGACTCGTTTTCCTTTTGAAGATCTTCATGAGCCGCTCTCAATTTCTCAATATCTTGCTTCCTTTGAAGATAATCACAGGAAAGCTTTTCATGAGTTGTTGAGAGCGTTTCATGACGACTTTCAAGTTCCTCATACTTAACATGAAGATTTTTTATGTCTTCAATTAAGGACAAAGATCGAGTCATTTCAGCGTCTAACAGGTCATCGCTTTTGTCTAATAGTTTTTTAATATGTTCTATAGCTTTCTGTTGTTCAGTTGCAATTTTAGCAAGTGTTTTGTAGCTGGGTTTGGAACCACAATCAGAGTCATCTTCACTGGATGTTTGATAGTGAGTAGTGCATGTGTTTACCTTGGCACCGCGTGCCATGAAGCAGTAGGTGGGAGCGGAGTAGTCCTTGTCATTTGCATCGGTGTCGGTGATGAAGTCATTGTCTTCAGTGTTGAAGATGGACTTGGCAACGTATGTTGTAGCCAGACTCACAACGCCAGAATCGGACTCCTCCTCAGACTCCACCTCTGCCTCCTCAGAAGCGGACTCCTCCTCTGAATCCATTTCCTTGCCAACAAACGCACGAGCCTTGCCAGATGAGCTCTTCTTGTGTGATGAAGACTTTGAGGAAGACTTGGAAGAAGACTTTGAGTATTTCTTCTTCTTCTTGTCGTCAGAATCATACTCCTTGCTCTTCTTTTTCTTGTTGTTCTCATTGTCCCACTGCGGACACTCAGAGATGTAGTGGCCAGGTTTCTTGCACTTGTGGCATGTTCTCTTCTTGTAGTCATGAGCAGAAGCCTCATCATTCCTTGAGCTTGATCGTGAAGACTTTCTGAAGCCTTTCTTCTTGGTGAATTTTTGGAACTTCTTCACAAGCATAGCAAGCTCCTTTCCAATGTCTTCAGGATCATCAGTACTGCTGTTAGATTCTTCTTCAGATGAGGAGACAGCTTTTGCCTTCAAGGCACGAGTTCGCCCATAGTTGGGACCGTAGATGTCTCTTTTCTCAGAAAGCTGAAACTCATGTGTGTTGAGCCTCTCAACTATGTCAGACAGATCGAGTGTCTTGAAGTCAGGACGTTCTTGAATCATCAGGGCTAGGGTGTCAAACGAGCTGTCAAGTGATCTCTGGAGTGTCTTGACGACTTCATGCTTGGTGATCTCAGTAGCACCGAGGGCTTGAAGCTCATTTGTGATGTCAGTGAGTCGATCAAACGTGAGCTGGACATTCTCATTGTGATTTCTCTTGAAGCGGTTGAAGAGGTTGCGAAGGACACTGATTCTCTGATCTCTCCGGGTTGAGACGCCTTTGTTGACCTTGGAGAGCCAGTCCCATACTAGCTTAGATGTTTCCAAAGCACTCACACGGCTATACTGTCCTTTGGTCATATGACCATAGATGATGTTCTTGGCAGTGGAGTCCAGTTGAACGAACTTCTTGACATTAGTAGCGTTGACACCTTCACCAGCCTTGGGAACGCCATTCTTGATGACATACCATAGGTCGACATCAATGGCTTCAAGATGCATGCGCATCTTATTCTTCCAGTAGAGATATTCAGTTCCATCGAAGACTGGGCACGCAGCGGAGACTTTGATTATCCCTGCAGTCGACATAGCTAAAACTCCATGTGGTTAAACCGAATCACACAGAACAAGGGAGTACCTTGCTCTGATACTAATTGAAAATGCTAGTGATCGACTAGAGGGGGGGTGAATAGGCGATTTTTATGAAAGACTTCAAAACATGGAAGTTTCGAAGACAAACGATACAAATAAACCTATTATCATGCAGCGGAAGGTAGACTACACTAACAAGCCATAGTCAAGTATTCAATGAAGTGAAAGCACAACGACTAATAGCAGCTAGGCAGTATAGATCAGGTAGGAAGATAGTGTGAAGCCAATCAGAACAAGCGGACACTCAGTGAAGACAAAAGATAATGCAATCATACAATGACTTCACTAGAGCCAACAGTAAGTAAAGGAATGGGAAGGATGAAACCAGTGACTCTTTGAAGACAATGATTTGTTGGACCAGTTCCAGTTGCTGTGACAACTGTACGTCTGATTAGGGAGGCTGAGATTCAACTCAAAAGACCACGTCTTCACCTTATTCCCCTTGAGCTAAGGACACCCAGTCCTTGCCCAATCACTCTGGTAAGTCTTCAAGGTAGACTTCCAAACCTTCACAGACTTCGTTCATCGGCGATCCACAATGACTCTTGGATGCTCAGAACACGATGCCTAACCGGCTGGAGAATTCACAATCCTCAAGTGTAATAATTCTTCAGATCACACAAACGGGAAGACTTAAGTGATGCCTAACACCCTTTGGCTCTGGGTATTTAGGGCTTTATCCTCGCGAGGAATTCTCTCTCAAAGGCTTCGAGGTGGGTTGCTCTCAAACGATAAAAGTCGTACACTAACTCTGAGCAGCCAACCGTTTATGGTTGTAGGGGGTGGGCTATTTATAGCCACTAGGCAACCCGACTTGATTTGTCCGAAATGACCCTGGGTCACTAAGGAACTGACACGTGTTCCAACGGTTAGATTTCAAACACACACGGCAACTTTACTTGGGCTACAAGCAAAGCTGGCTTATCCAGCTCTGGATAAGATTTGCTCTCATTGTCTTCGCTCGAAGACATAGGATTTTTGGTTAAGCATCACTTCAGTCATTCTGACTGGTTCACTTGGACCCCACTTAACAGTACGGTGGTTCCTATGACTCAACAAAGAAGAAAAGGAACGACGAAACAACTAACTCTTCGCGCTCCATAGTCTTCACTCGATGTCTTCTCTTGTCATAGTCTTCAATGTGACTGTCTTCACATACCACCTTTGACTTCAATGTCTTCATACATTTTTAGGGGTCATCTCTGGTAGGAAGACCGAATCAATGAGGGATTTCTACCTGTGTTATCCTGCAATTCTCACAAACACATTAGTCCCTCAACCAGGTTTGTCGCCAATACTCCAAAACCAACTAGGGGTGGCACTAGATGCACTTACAGGAGTGGGAGAGGAGGCCGAGCAGTTCGATCTTCCGTGCCCTAACTTGGCGACGGAGGACACCTACGGCGACGGCGGAGAAGACGATGTCCGCGGTCGGCGTGAGGACGGCGTTGGTGAGGTCGCGGAAGCTAAGCGCTTCATCGCCAGTGTCGTCGAGGGCTAGCGGTGGCGCTAGGGTTTGTCCGAGGGTGGAAGAAGAGGTAATGACTGGGGTGAGGCGTGTATTTATAGGGACAGGGACGGCACAGTGTTATTACAAAGGTACCCCCGGCGGTTCACATCTGAAGCACACGTGGCTATCATGCAACACATTGGAGGTTGTTCCATGTTCCCACGCACGCCTGGATTGTCGCGTGGTCATTCCCACTTCTCCGGATTTCAGGTTGAAGGATTTAGCATTGAAAATAGATTAATGTTTGTCTTTGTGTCTTCTGCTGACAAGGACGCAGAGAAGACATTTTGACAGTGTCAATAGAATGCATATGATTTGGATAGATAGACTTAAGATAGAAGCATAGAGGGGTTAGGGTCCGATCACATTCACTTAGTTCAAAAGATTCAACAAGAAGCCATAGCTATAAGTGAATGATGTAGAGGACAGAAACCAAATCAGTACATTAAAGATAAACATGAAGCCATGTTAACATTGAAGACAAACAGAAAGCGAAGACTTTGCAAATGTAATGCCATGAGTAAAACACTTCAAACAGAAGAATTTGGTGGTGGCGTTACCCACCGTATAGGAAGTATTAGACCCAGACACGGCGCACAATTATCATGGCGCTCTGAAGTCAAGTTCCACGTTAATGTATTCCCACTCAAAATGTAAGTCTTCATTGATTAAAGATATACTTTACTTCGTGTGTTGCACATTTATGTCATCAACATGCTTAAGTGTTAGGATGTGTGCCTGATCATAGGACATTTGAGGATTCCAAGATATTTAGCTCACATCGTAACTTGCAAAACCTCTTCTCATCCAAGGGCTTGGTGAAGATATCTGCCAATAGCTCTTCAGTGTTGACGTGTATGATATCAATATCTTCCTTCATAACATGATCTCTGAGAAAGTGATGACGAATTTCAATGTGCTTTGTCTTCGAGTGCTGAACTGGGTTGTTAGCAATCTTGATGGCGCTCTCGTTGTCGCAGTAGAGTGGTACTTGCTTCAGATGAATGCCATAGTCTTTGAGTGTTTGCTTCATCCATAGAAGCTGCGCGCAGCAAGATCCAGCAGCAATGTATTCAGATTCAGCAGTGGAGAGAGATACACAGTTCTACTTCTTTGAAGACCAACATACAAGTGATCGTCCCAGAAAGTGACATGTGCCTGATGTAGACTTGTGATCCACTTTGTCACCAGCATAATCAGCATCCGAGAATCCAACTAGATCAAACTCTGAGCCCTTTGGATACCATAATCCTAGAGTTGGGGTGTGAGCCAAATATCGAAGAATTCGCTTCACAGCTAAGTGATGCGATTCCTTTGGTGCCGCTTGGAACCGGGCACACATGCAAACACTAAGCATGATATCTGGCCTAGATGCACATAAATAAAGCAAAGAACCAATCATGGAGTGGTATACCTTTTGATCGAACTCTTTACCATTGTCGTCGGGACCCAGATGGTGTTTAGCTGGCATTGGCGTCGTGTAGCCTTTGCAGTCTTGCATTCCAAATTTCTTCAGGCAATCTTTGAGGTACTTCTCTTGAGTATGAAGATGTCGTTGCGTTGCTGTCGTATTTGAAGGCCAAAGAAGAATTTCAACTCTCCCATCATGGACATCTAATATTGCTCTTGCATCATGTATCCAAACTCATCACTGTATTTCTGATTAGTGCGTCCGAAGATAATGTCATCCACATATATTTGGCACACAAACAGTTCACCATCATATGTCTTTGCGAAGAGAGTGGGATCCAGGGAACCAGGTTTGAAGCCTTTGCTCTTCGGAAAGTCTTTGAGTGTGTCATACCAATCTCGAGGGGCTTGTTTAAGGCCATACAGTGCCTTGTTGAGCTTGTAAACCATGTCAGGATGTTTTGGATCTTCAAAGCCAGGCGGTTGTGCAACATACACTTCTTCTTCAACCTTGCCATTGAGAAAAGCGCTCTTCACATCCATTTGATACAGAACAATGTTATGATGAATTGCATAGGCCAGCAGTATGCATATAGCTTCAAGCCTAGCCACAGGAGCAAATGTTTCATCGAAGTCAATTCCTTTAACTTGAGTTTATCCTTGAGCAACGAGACGAGCTTTGTTTCTGATAACTTGACCATGCTCATCTTGCTTGTTGCGATATATCCATTTAGTGCCTATGATATTGTGCTTACGAGGATCAGGACGCTTGACCAGTTCCCATACATTATTCAACTCAAATTGTTGAAGCTCTTCTTGCATAGCTTGAATCCATTCAGGTTCCATGAAGGCTTCATCAACTTTCTTGGGTTCAGATATTGAGACAAATGCGAAGTGTCCACAAAAATTTGCTAGTTGTGTTTCCCTTGAACGAGTGAGTGGACCTGGTGCATTGATGATGTCAATTATTCTCTCAATCTGTACTTCATTTGCAACACAAGGATGAACAGGACGAAGATTTTGCTCTTGCTGATCATTGTCATCGTTAGAAGGATTGTCTTTAGGCTGAGCATTGTCTTCAGGTTGATCAGGCGCAGAGATGATGAGTTCCTCTTCAAGCTGAGCTTCAGACGGTATGATTTCTCCAGCTCCATAAGCTTGATGGTTTCACTGGATGGAACCTCATCTAGCACATTTGGCAGGTGCTCTCTTTGCGAGCCGTTAGACTCATCGAACCGCACATCCACAGTTTCAACCACTTTATAGTGAAAGAGGTTGAATACTCTATAGGAGTGTGAATCCTTTCCGTATCCAAGCATACAACCTTCATGTGCTTTCGGTGCAAATTTTGAAGTGTGATGTGGATCCTTGATCCAGCACTTGGCACCAAATACTCTGAAGTAACTGACATTTGGCTTCTTACCATTGAGGAGCTCATAGGATGTTTTGTTCAGAAGCTTGTGAAGATAAACACGGTTGATGATATGGCATGAAGTGTCAATGGCTTCAGGCCAGAACTTTCTTGGAGTCTTGTATTCATCGAGCATCGTTCGGGCCATCTCAATAAGTGTTCTGTTCTTGCGTTCCACGACGCCATTCTGTTGCGGCGTGTACGGAGTTGAGAATTCATGAGTGATGCCCAAAGTATCAAGATAAGTGTCTAGGCCAGTGTTCTTGAATTCAGTGCCATTGTCACTTCTGATGTGCTTGATCTTGACGCCATAGTTGTTCATGGCTCGATTGGCGAAGCGTCTGAAGACATCCTGCACTTCAGTCTTGTAGAGGATTATATGCACCCAAGTATATCTTGAATAATCATCAACAATGACGAAGCCATAGAGACAAGTAGTAGTAGTAAGAGTTGAGTAGTGAGTGGGACTGAAGAGGTCCATGTGTAGCAGTTCGAAGGGTTGAGTCGCTGTCATGATTGTCTTCAAGGGATGCTTGGCCCTCGTCATCTTTCCAGCTTCACAGGCACCGCATAGGTGATCCTTCTTGAACTTGACGCCCTCGATGCCTATGACATGCTTCTTCTTTGCAAGAGTGTGCAAGTTCCTCATGCCAGCATGCCCTAGCCTCCGATGCCAGAGCCAGCATTCTGAAGCTTTGGCTAGAAGACATACGGCAAGCTGTGGTCCTACTGAGAAATCTACCACGTACAAATAATCTTTCTGATACCCTTTAAAGACTAGAGACTTGTCAAATTCCACTAGAACAAGGCAACGATATTTTCCAAATATCACAATCATGTTTAAATCGCAAAGCATTGAGAACAACATTAAGTTGAAACCAAGGGATTCAACAAGCATCACTTTATCCATGCGTTGATCCCTTGAGATTGCAACTCCACCTAGACCCAATACCTTGCTTTTACCAGTATCAGCAAATGTGATGTGACTCTTGTCATATGGACGTAAAGTTGAGTCCATGAGAAGACTTCGCTTGCCAGTCATGTGATTAGTACACCCACTATCAATAATCCATTTTGAAGCAGCTGGTGTCATACCCTACAGTGCAGTTAGGGGGATAGGCTTCACGAAGAGAATTGTGAAGCATAAACATTTGACGAGCAAGTGGATTATGAAAGCTTAGATCGAGGTTAGGACTGATAGGGCAAGTAGCAAGCGACTCAAGAACAAAATACATAATAAGACCATTTGGGCATTTGATCTTGCGCCCTACAAGATGTTTAAGGTCCCCAGCAATAGCTTCAGACGCATTTGATTTTCGGCTAGAGACCTTTCCCTGCAAAAGAGAGTTAAGATTTCTTAGCCACCCACATATTCAAGGGTGGCTTCGAAGCAATGAGTCTAAGTGCAGCATCTGAGAATTTTGGCTTTGGAGCCCTAGCAAAAAGTCTTGCAGGTGGACAATAGTACTCATAAGAATAAGCAGAGTAGTTCTTGGTCTTATGAACATGGTGGTTTGATGAAACACGCTCATATTCATAGGCCTGAGTATGGTTTCCCTGCAAAACATTTGCATTAGTGCGACTCAGGTGAGTCCTTTGTCTGTATGAAGCCTTTGGACCATATGAAGCCTGTGGTCTAGGGTTTGTCTTCTTCACTTGTGGCATCATGACGACATTCACAGGAAGATTCTCCAAACACTTTTTCGGCACCCAGACTTTCTTCATAGGTGGCCCATTCCTGCAGTTAGTACCAATATACCTTGCAAACACTTCACCATTCTGATTATTAAATAGTTTATAGTTTGCATCAAAGGATTCATCAATAACAATGGGATTAGCACAAGTGAAGCCAGATAGGGTGGATGGATCCACTGAAGGTTCCTTTGCAGCAACCCATGTGGTTTTGGGGTACTGCTCAGGTTTCGAGTAAGAGCCATCAGCATTCATTTTCCTTTTGAACCCAACACCCTCTTTCCTAGGGTTTCGGTTCAGGATCTGCCTTTTGAGGACATCACATAGTGTCTGATGCCCTTTGAGACTTTTGTACATCCCTGTTTCAAGCAATGTCTTCAACCTAGCATTTTCATCAGCAATAGCAGTGGTATCCTCAGCAGAGGGGTTAGTTACCACATCAACAGTTGAAGATATTGCAATAGTAGTAGCAGTAGAACATCCAGCAACAGAAGTAGCATTGTCACGCTCAATGCATTTAAGACATGGTGGTTCAAATCCTTCCTGGGCGGAACTGATCTGTTTGGCGCGAAGTGACTCGTTTTCCTTTTGAAGATCTTCATGTGCCGCTCTCAATTTCTCAAGATCTTGCTTCCTTTGAAGATAATCATAGGAAAGCTTTTCATGAGTTGTTGAGAGCGTTTCATGAAGACTTTCAAGTTCCTCATACTTAACATGAAGATTTTTTATGTCTTCAATTAAGGACTGAGATCGAGTCATTTCAGCGTCCACCAGATCATCGCTTTTGTCTAACAGTTTTCGAATATGTTCCATAGCTTTCTGTTGTTCAGTTGCAATTTTAGCAAGTGTTTTGTAGCTGGGTTTGGAACCACAATCAGAGTCATCTTCACTGGATGTTTGATAGTGAGTAGTGCATGTGTTTACCTTGGCACCGCGTGCCATGAAGCAGTAGGTGGGAGCGGAGTAGTCCTTGTCATTTGCATCGGCGGTGGTGATGAAGTCATTGTTTTCAGTGTTGAAGATGGACTTGGCAACGTATGTTGTAGCCAGACTAGCAACGCCAGAATCAGACTCCTCCTCAGACTCCACCTCCGCCTCCTCAGAAGCGGACTCCTCCTCTGAATCCATTTCCTTGCCAACAAACGCACGAGCCTTGCCAGATGAGCTCTTCTTGTGTGATGAAGACTTTGCGGAAGACTTGGAAGAAGACTTTGAGTATTTCTTCTTCTTCTTGTCGTCAGAATCATACTCCTTGCTCTTCTTCTTCTTGTTGTTCTCATTGTCCAACTGCAGACACTCAGAGATGTAGTGGCCAGGTTTCTTGCACTTGTGGCATGTTCTCTTCTTGTAGTCATGAGCAGAAGCTTCATCATTCCTTGAGCTAGATCGTGAAGACTTTCTTAAGCCCTTCTTCTTGGTGAATTTTTGGAACTTCTTCACAAGCATAGCAAGCTCATTTCCAATGTCTTCAGGATTATCAGAACTGCTGTCAGATTCTTCTTCAGATGAGGAGACAGCTTTTGCCTTCAAGTCACGAGTTCGCCCATAGTTGGGACCGTAGATGTTTTTTTTCTCAGAAAGCTGAAACTCATGTGCGTTGAGCCTTTCAAGTATGTCAGACAGATCGAGTGTCCTGAAGTCGGGGCATTCTTGAATCATCAGTGCTAGGGTGTCAAACGAGCTATCAAGTGATCTCAGGAGTGTCTTGATGACTTCATGCTTGGTGATCTCAGTAGCGCCGAGGGCTTGAAGCTCATTTGTGATATCAGTGAGTCGATCAAACGTGAGTTGAACATTCTCATTGTCGTTTCTCTTGAAGCGGTTGAAGAGGTTGCGAAGGACACTGATTCTTTGATCTCTCTGGGTTGAGACTCCTTCGTTGACCTTGGAGAGCCAGTCCCAGACTAGCTTAGATGTTTCCAGATGATGTTCTTGGCCGTGGAGTACAGTTGAATGAACTTCTTGACATCAGCAGCGGTGACACCTTCACCGGCCTTGGGGACGCCATTCTTGACGACATACCAGAGGTCGACATCTTATTCTTCCAGTAGGGATATTCAGTTCCATCGAAGACTGGGCACGCAGCGGAGACCTTGATTATCCCTGCAGTCGACATAGCTAAAACTCCAGGTGGTTAAACCGAATCACACAGAACAAGGGAGTACCTTGCTCTTATACCAATTGAAAGTGCTAGTGATCGACTAGAGGGAGGGTGAATAGGCGATTTTTACGAAAGTCTTCAAAACATGGAAGTTTCGAAGACAAACAATAGAAATAAACCTATTACCATGCAGCGGAAGGTAGACTACACTAGACAAGCCATAGTCAGGTATTCAATGAAGTGAAGGCACAATGACTAATAGCAACTAGGAAGTATGGATCAGGTTGGAAGATAGTATGAAACCAATCAGAACAAGTAGTCACTCAGTGAAGACAAAAGGTAATACAAATAGGCAATGACTTCACAAGTACCAACTGTAAATAAAGAGATGGGAAGGATAGAACCAGTGGCTCGTTGAAGACTATGATTTGTTGGACCAGTTCCAATTGCTGTGACAACTGTACGTCTGGTTAGGGAGGCTGAGATTCAACTCAGAAGACCATCTCTTCACCTTATTCCCCTTGAGCTAAGGACACCCAGTCCTCGCCCAATCACTTTGGTAAGTCTTCAAGGTAGACTTCCAAACCTTCACAGACTTCATTCACCGGCGATCCATAATGACTCTTGGATGCTCAGAACGTGACGCCTAACCGGCTGGAGGATACATAGTCCTCAAGTGTAATAAGTCTGCAGATCACACAGACAGGAAGACTTCAGTGATGCCTAACACTCTTTGGCTCTGGGTGTTTAGGGCTTTGTCCTCGCAAGGAATTCTCTCTGAAAGGCTTCGAGGTGGGTTGCTCTCAAACGACAAAAGCCGTATACTGACTCTGAGCAGCCAACCGTTTATGGTTGTAGGGGGTGGGGTATTTATAGCCACTAGGCAACCCGACCTGATTTGTCCAAAATGACCGTGGGTCACTAAGGAACTGACACGTGTTCCAACGATCAGATTTCAAACACACACGGCAACTTTACTTGGGCTACAAGCAAAGCTGACTTATCCAGCTCTGGATAAGATTTGCTCTCATTGTCTTCGCTCGAAGACATAGGATTTTGGTGAAGCATCACTTCAGTCATTCTGAGTGGTTCACTTGGACCCCACTTAACAGTATGGTGATTCCTATGACTCAACAAAGAAGAAAAAGAACGACGAAACAACTAAGTCTTCGCGCTCCATAGTCTTCACGCAATGTCTTCTCTTGTCATAGTCTTCAATGTGAATGTCTTCACATACCACCTTTGACTTCAATGTCTTCATACATTTTTAGGGGTCATCTTTAGTAGGTAAACCGAATCAATGAGGGACTTCTACCTGTGTTATCCTGCAATTCTCACAAACACATTAGTCCCTCAACCAGGTTTGTCGTCAATACTCCAAAACCAACTAGGGGTGGCACTAGATGCACTTACAATTCATTTTCCTCTCGAACCCAACACCCTCTTTCCTAGGGTTTCGGTTCAGAATCTGTTTCTTGAGGACATCGCATAGTGTCTGATGCCCTTTGAGACTTTTGTACATCCCTGTTTCAAGCAATGTCTTCAACCTCACATTCTCATCAGCAATAGTAGTGGTATCCTCATAAGAAGGGTTAGTTTCCACATCAGCAGTTGAAGACATAGCAACAATAGCAGCAGTAGAACATTCAGCAACAGAGACAACATTATCACGCTCAAGACATTTTAAACATGGTGGATCAAAGTCTTACTGAGCAGAATTGATCGGTTGAGCGCGGAGTGACTCGTTCTCCTTTTTAAGATCTTCATGAGCCGATCTCAAGTTCTCAAGCTCTTGCTTCCTTTGAAGATAATCATAGTAGAGCTTTTCATGAGTGGTTGAGAGCGTTTCATGACGACTTTCTAGTTCTTCGTACTTAACGTGAAGATTTTTAATGTCTTCAATTAAGGATTGAGTTCGAGTCATTTCCGCGTCCAACAAGTCATCGCTTTTGTCTAGCAACTTTTGAATATGTTCCATAGCATTTTTTTGTTCTGTTGCAATTTTAGCAAGTGTTTTGTAACTTGGTTTAGATTCACATTCAAAGTCATCTTCACTTGATGTTTGAAAGGAAGCATCACGTGAGTTTACCTTGGCACCGCGTGCCATGAAGCAGTAGGTGGGAGCAGAGTCATCCTCATCATCAGCATCGGTGTTGGTGACGAGGCCATTTTCTTCAGTGTTGAAGATGGACTTGGCGACATATGCTGAAGCTAGAGCCAGGTTTGCCATGCCTGAATCAGACTCCTCCTCAGACTCCACCTCCGCTTCCTCTGAAGCAGACTCCTCCTCTGAATCCATCTCCTTTCCAACAAACGCACAAGCCTTGCTTGATGAGCTCTTCTTGTGTGATGAATACTTAGATGAAGATTTTGATGAAGACTTTGAGGATTTCTTCTTCTTCTTGTCATCGGAATCATATTCTTTGTTCTTCTTCTTCTTCTTGGTCTCATTGTCCCATTGAGGACACTCAGAGATGTAGTGACCAGGTTTCTTGCATTTGTGGCATGTTCTCTTCTTATAGTCACGAGAGGAAGCTTCATCATTTCTTGAGCTGGATCTTGAAGACTTTTTGAAGCCCTTTTCTTGGTGAACTTCTGGAAATTCTTCACAAGCATAGAGAGCTCCTTTCCAATGTCTTCAGGATCCTCAGAACTGCAGTCAGATTCTTCTTCAGACGAGGAAACAACTTTAGCCTTCAAAGCGCGAGTTAGGCCATAGTTGGGACCATAGATATCTCTTTTCTCTGATAACTGGAACTCATGTGTGTTGAGCCTCTCAAGTATGTCAGATGGATTAAGAGCCGTGAAGTCAGGGCATTCTTGAATCATCAGGAACAGGGTGTCAAATGAGTTGTCAAGTGATCTCAGGAGCTTCTTGACGATTTCATGCTTGGTGATCTCAGTGGTGCCAAGTGCGCGAAGCTCATTTGTGATATCAGTGAGGCGATCAAACATGAGCTAGACATTCTCATTGTCGTTTCTCTTGAAGCGATTGAAGAGCTTGCGAAGAACATCAATCCTTGAGTCTCTCTGGGTTGAGACGCCTTTGTTGACCTTGGAGAGCCAGTCCCAGACTAGCTTCGCAGTTTCCAATGCACTCACACGGCCGTACTGTCCTTTGGTAAGGTGACCACAGATTATGTTCTTTGCGGTCGAGTCCAGTTGAATGAACCTCTTGACTTCAGCAGCGGTGACACCTTCACCGACCTTGGGAACGCCGTTCTTGACGACATACCAGAGTTCGACGTCAATGGCTTCAAGATGCATACGCATCTTATTCTTCCAGTAGGGGTAATCAGTGCCATCGAACATAGGGCATGCAGCGGAGATCTTGATTATCCCTGCAGTCGACATAGCTAAAACTCCAGGTGGTTAAACCAAATCACATAGAACAAGGGAGCACCAGGCTCTGATACCAATTGAAAGTGCTAGTTATCAACTAGATGGGGGTGAATAGGCGATTTTTATGAAAGTCTTCATGACACGGAGGTTTTGAAGACAAATAGTGGAAATGAACCTATTGATATGCAGCGGAAGGTAGACTACACTAGACAAGCCATAGTCAAGTAAGTAATGAAATGAAAGCACGAAGACTATCAGCAGCTAGGTAGTATGGATTAGGATGGAAGATAGTATGAAGCCAAACAAGAACAGTCTTCACACAGTTAAGACAATCAGATCATGCAAGTAGGCAATAACTTCATGAAGACAAACTATAAAGTAAAGAGATGGGAAGGATAGAACCAGTTGCTTGGAGAGGACAAGGATTTGGTAGACCAGTTCCACTTGCTGTGACAACTATATGTCTGGTTAGGGAGGTTGAGATTCAACTCAGAAGACTGCGTCTTCACCTTATTCCCCTTGAGCTAAGAACACATAGTCCTCACCCTATCACTCTGGTAAGTCTTCAAGGTAGACTTCCAAACCTTCATAGACTTCGTTCACCGGCAATCCACAACGAATCTTGGATGCTTAGAATGTGACGCCTAACCGGCTCGGGGATTCACAGTCCTCAAGTTTAATAAGTCTTCAGATCACGTGGACAGAAAGACTTCAATGATGCCTAACACTCTTTGCCTCTGGGTGTTTTGGGATTTGTCTTCGCAAGGATCTCTCTCTCAAATGCTTCGGAGGTGGGTTACTCTCAAACGACAAAAGCCATGCACTAACTCTGAGTAGCCACCAATTTATGGTGTAGGGAGTGGGCTATTTATAGCCAGGAGGCAACTGACCTGATTTGTTCGAAATGACCCTGGGTCACTAAGGAACTAACACGTGTCCAATGGTCAGATTTCAAACACACACGACAGTTTGACTTGGGTTACAAGTAAAGCTGACTCATCCATCTCTGGATAGGATTTGCTCTCATTGTCTTCGCTCGAAGACATAGGATTTGGTTGAGCATCACTTTAGTCACTCTGACTCTGTTCACTTGGACCCCACTTAATAGTACGGTGGTTCCTATGACTCAATAAAGAAGAAAAGGAAACTACAAAAAAACTATGTCTTCGCACTCCATAGCCTTCATGTGAATGTCTTCTCATGTCATAATCTTCACTGTGAGTATCTTCACAGACCACCATTGTGTTCAATGTCTTCGCACATTTTTAGGGGTCATCTCTGGTAGGTAAAACGAATTAATATGGGACTATTACCTGTGTTATCCTGCAATTCTCGCAAACACATTAGTCCCTCGACCAAGTTTGTCGTCAATACTCCAAAACCAACTAAGGGTGGCACTAGATGCACTTACAATTACATCGAATAGATCTCCAAGAACATCGAGGAGAACATGGTATTGAGAATCAAAGAGAGAAAAGAAGCCATCTAGCTACTAGCTATGGACCCGTAGGTATGAAGTAAAGTACTCATGCTTCATCGGAAGGGCAATGGTGTTGATGTAGAAGCCCTCCGTGATCAAATCCCCCTCCGGCAGGACGCCGAAAATGTCCCCTAGATGGGATATCATGGGTACAGAAGGTTGCGGCGGTGGAAAAGTATTTTCGTGGCTCTCTTGGTTGGTTTGCGGATATATGGGAATATATAGGCGAAGAAACTAGGTCAGGAGGTGCACGAGGAGCCCACAAGGGTGGGGGCGCAACCTATCCCCCTGGGCGTGCCGTCCGTCCTAGTGGCCGCCTCGTGGCTCCTCCGACTTCATCTCCAAGTCTTCTGGTCCAAGAAAAATCATCGCAAAAGTTTTATTCCGTTTGGTATTCCTCGAGCACCCGCAGAAGGAAATATGCCCTAGAGGCAATAATAAAGTTATTATTTATTTCCTTATTTCATGATAAATTTTTATTATTCATGCTAGAATTGTATTAACCGGAAACTTAGTACATCTGTGAATACATACACAAAACAAAGTGTCCCTAGTATGCCTCTACTTGACTAGTTCGTTTATCAAAGATGGTTATGTTTCCTGACCATAGACATGTGTTGTCATTTGATGAATGGGATCACATCATTAGGAGAATGATGTGATGGACAAGACCCATTTGTTAGCTTAGCATTATGATCATTACAGTTTCATTGCTACTGCTTTCTTCATGACTTATACATGTTCCTCAGACTATGAGATTATGCAACTCCCAAATACCGGAGGAACACCTTGTGTGCTATCAAAGGTCACAACATAACTGGGTGATTATAAAGATGCTCTACAGGTGTCTCCGATGGTGTTTGTTGAGTTGGCATAGATCGAGATTAGGATTTGTCACTCCGTGTATCGGAGAGGTATCTATGGGCCCTCTCGGTGATGCACATCACTATAAGCCTTGCAAGCATTGTGAATAATGAGTTAGTTGCGGGATGATGCATTACAGAATGAGTAAAGAGACTTGCCGGTAACGAGATTGAACTAGGTATTGAGATACCAACGATCGAATCTCGGGCAAGTAACATACCGATAACAAAGGGAACAACGTATGTTGTTATGCGATTTGACTGATAAATATCTTTGTATAATATGTAGGAACCAATATGAGCATCCAGGTTCCGCTATTGGTTATTGGTTGGAAATGAGTCTCGGTCATGTCTACATAATTCTCGAACCCATAGGGTCTGCACGCTTAACGTTCTGTGGCGATTTGTATTATGAATTATGTGATTTGATGACCGAAGTTTGTTCGGAGTCCCGGATGAGATCGGGTACATGAAGAGGGGTCTCGAAATGGTCGAGACGTAAAGATCGATATATTGGAAGGCTATATTCGGACATCGGAAAGGTTCCGAATGATTCAGGTATTTTTCGGAGTACTGGAGAGTTACAAGAATTCGTATTGGGCTCTAATGGGTCATACGGGAAAGGAGAGAAAGGGCTCAAGGGTGGCCACGCCCCTCCCCATGGACCGGTCTAAATTGGACTAGGGAAAGGGGGCGCCCCCTTCTGAAAGGATCGAGAAGAGGTGTCTAGAGGCGGGGGGTGATTAGACACTAAGTACCAAAAGTTGCAGTTTTTAATTTCTTTAAGTTGAAGTGGAGTTTTGGCACAAGTTTAACAAGCACAATACATATCAAGCAAGCATGCAAAGAGTATATGAGCAGCAGAAAGTAAAGCATGCAACTTGCAAGAATGTAAAAGGATGGGATTGGAGTGTGCAAACGCAATTTAGAGACACAGAGATTTTTGAGACATGGTTCCGATAGGTGGTGCTATCATACATCCACGTTGATGGAGACTTCAACCCACGAAGGGTAATGGCTGCACGAGTCCACGGAGGGCTCCACCCACGAAGGGTCCACGAAGAAGCAACCTTGTCTATCCCACCATGGCCGTCGCCCATGAAGGACTTGCCTCACTAGCGGTAGATCTTCACGAAGTAGGCGATCTCCTTGCCCTTAAAAACTCCTTGGTTCAACTCCACAATCTTGTCAGAGGCTCCCAAGTGACACCTAGCCAATCTAGGAGACACCACTCTCCAAGAAGTAACAAATGGTGTGTTGATGATGAACTCCTTGCTCTTGTGCTTCAAATGATAGTCTCCCCAACACTCAACTCTCTCTCACAGGATATGGATTTTGTGGAAAGAAGATTTGAGTGGAAAGCAACTTGGGAAGGCTAGAGATCAAGATTCATATGGTAGGAATGGAATATCTTGGCCTCAACACAAGTGTAGGTGGTTCTCTCTCAGAAAATGTATGTTGGAAGTGTTGGTTCGTTCTGATGGCTCTCTCCACGAATGAAGAGGAGGTGGAGGGGTATATATAGCCTCCACATAAAATCTAACCGTTACACAAAACTTGCCAATCTCGGTGGGACCGAATTGATAAACTCGGTTGGACCGATTCAGCAAATCTAGTGACCGCTAGGATTTTTGGTGGGACCGACATGCAACTTGGTAAGACCGATATGGTTAGGGTTAGGGCATAACATAATCTCGGTGAGACCAATTACGCAAACTCGGTGAGACCGATTTTGGTAATAAGCTAACCAGAGAGTTGGCCAGGTAAACTCGGTGGGACCGATTCGCTCATTTTGGTGAGACCGAAATGTTACGAAAAGGAAAGAGAGAGTTTACATTGCAATCTCGGTAGGACCAATTGCGCAAACTCAGTGAGACCGATTTTGGTAATAGATCCATACAGAGAGATTGCAATCCCATCTCGGTGAGACCGAGATCCCTATCGGTGAGACCGATTTGCCTAGGGTTTGTGGCAGTGGCTATGACATCTAAACTCGGTGGCGTCGGATAGAAAGAATCGGTGGGGCCAAGTTTGACTTTTGGTTTAGGTCATATGTGGATGTGAGAAAGTAGTTGAGGGCTTTGGAGCATATTACTAAGCACTTTGAGCAAGAGCCTCATTAAGAAACACCTCATCCCTCCTTGATAGTATTGGCTTTTCCTATAGACTCAATGTGATCTTGGATCACTAAAATAGAAAATGTAGAGTCTTAAGCTTGGAGCTTGAGCCAATCCTTTTGTCCTTAGCATCTTGAAGGGGTTCCACATCCTCTAGTCCATGCCACTTCATTGTTGAACTTGTCTGAAACATACTAGGTAAAAGTGTTAGTCCAACAAGAGATATGTTGACATTAATTACCAAAACCACCTAGGGAGCACTTGTGCTTTCAATCTTCCCCTTTTTGGTAATTGATGACAACATACATCAAAGCTTTAGATAAAGATATAGAGAATAGTAAGTAAAGCTTTGGAAAGACATGTAACATGCATAGGCTCCCCCTACATGTATGCAATCATGTGAATATGGAATATAGGAGCATGTGAATGCATAAACATGACAGAGTAAGCAATGTGTTACATGTATCTTGGCTATATGCATCAGAGCGAATGATGTGAATATGATAAATGTACCTTCATGCTCATGAGTCCTTCTTGCAAATAGTATGTACATCAGCAAGAATTTCTCATACACATGACTATGATGCATATACTTACCTTGTGGTCTTGATTTGGCTTAGGATGGGATGAACCTGCATAAACAAGGTTAGATAACACAGATACACCTACTAGCTAGAGCAAACAAAAGAAACCACAAGAGTACCAAGACTGGGATGACATGTAGAGTGAGTACTAAGTACCACATTGGATATAGACATGTCCCCAAAGGTAAAGATGTGCAATAAATTCAAGGATTTCCTTCCCTTAGATGTCTTGCTCCCCCTGAATCTAGCATGGGATACTGGGAGAAGATAGGGAATAGAAAATCAGAGCTCAAAGGAAATAAACAGAGCTAATGCAAACGAGCAAATATGAACGTGTCCTGCCCCTCTTGAAGACATGTGACTTCTCTCCTCTTGAACACCAAGCATCTGGGGCCGTTGATGATTACTCTTTCTTCCCTTAAGTATTCTCTCCCCCTATAGATATGATTAAGCTTTGATGTGATCTCTCTTTCCCCCTTTGACATCAATTTCCAAGAAGGGTTCTTCTGGATTTTTGTCCTGATGGGTTTGGTCCTTGAGTCACAGAAAGAAGCAGCAAGTTGAATGGGATGCTGGTCGAGGACAAGATTCATTGAGTGGAGCTAGATCAAAAAGAATGTAGAAACAAGTGGCAAGATGTCTTTCCTGTAGTGAAATCGGTGACACCGAGTTGTATGGTTCGGTTGTACCGAGAGGATTCGGTTGGACCGAAAGCATCAGACCGGTGAGACCGAGTTCATCGCAGAGAAAACACTTGTCACCTCAGCTCACTAGACAAGTAAGATCTCACAAGGATTTGCAAGGAATTAACTGAAAGATTTGCAATGAATTGGATGCAAGGAATGCAGAAAAGAGAAGAAACTAAAAAGGAGTCTAGATGAAGTTGGAAACAAATATGCATGAGACAAATGCAAGAGCACAGAAAAGAACACAAGAGAACTTTATCTAGAATTGGTCGGCGACAAAGTCACCTATGTTAGAGTATATTGACTTAGGAGTCAAGTGAGATCACTTGATCATAGGTCATACTCATCATTTAAGCTCAAAATGCCATTTTTCGTTTAATCTTTGTGGTGTATTCACATCTTGTCGAGTTGCTTTGACTCATGACTTGGAGTAAAGCTTCTCTAAGATGGAATAACATACCTTGGGTAGTGGTGTTGATCATGATCATGTAGTTGAACTTGTGTGGGTTGCTCAAGGTTGATGTAGCTCATCAAGAGTTGGGAGCGCCACTTAGAGTTTGAGTTCATCTACCTACATGGGTTAGTTTTTGCAAGGAAGAGCACTTGTGTATCCAAAATGACAATCATGAAATTCAACATAGAATTTGTCAAAGGATATGTTTGAATGCTTGTGTGCTTCCTTGTCTTCATCCACCATTGTGTAGAGGCTTGGTGATATAGAAATTGCTCAAGATGTGAGTGAGTTTCAATCTCATAGATTTAGATTCATCCAAGTACCTACACGAGTTAGATAACATGCAAGGTGCAAATATATCCAAGACATAAGATAGTCAACATAAGAGAAATATCAAGGATTAGTCATAGGCTCATGCCTTGCATGTATCAAATGGAGTTCCTACTCCAAGTTTGAAGCATCAATGTTGTTCAATTCACCTCTTAACCTGCAAAACACTTTCTCATCAAGTGGTTTCGTGAATATATCAGCTAACTACTTTTTGGTGCGAACATGCTTAAGATTAATGTCCCCTTTGGCAACATGATCTCGAATGAAATGATGACGAACTTCAATATGCTTAGTTCGAGAATGTTGCACGGGATTGTGAGCAATCTTAATAGCACTTTCATTGTCACAAAGTAATGGAACATGTTTCACAGATATCCCCTAATCTTTAAGAGTTTGGGTCATCCAAAGTAATTGAGCACAACATGATCCAGCGGCAATGTATTCTGCTTCGGCGGTGGATAAGGATACCGAGTTTTGTTTCTTGGAAGACCAAGACATAAGAGATCTACCAAGAAATTGACAAGTACCCGAAGTGGACTTTCTATCAACCTTGCCACCGGCATAGTCCGAGTCGGAGTAGCCAACAAGATTAAAGGAGGCCCTCTTTGGATACCAAATGCCAAAATTTGGTGTATGGATTAAGTATCTCACTATCCTTTTCACGGCCTTAAGATGACATTCTTTAGGAGCGGCTTGATATCGTGCACACATGCACACACTTAGCATAATATCGAGACGTGAAGCACATATATATAGCAATGAACCAATCATAGAGCGATAAACCTTTTGATCAACCGGTTCACCATCTTTGGTTAAATCAAGATGTCCACTGGTAGGCATGGGTGTAGTCATACCTTTGCATTCTTGCATATTGAACTTCTTTAATAAGTCCTTGGTGTACTTCGTTTGAGAGACAAAGGTACCTTCCTTAGTTTGCTTGATTTGCAAACTAAGAAAGAATTTGAGTTCACTCATCATCGCCATCTCAAACTTCTCCGACATTAGCTTTCCAAACTTTTCACTAAAATGAGGGTTAGTTGATCCAAATATAATATCATTGACATAAATTTGGCACACAAATAGTTCTCCATTAACCCTTTTAGTAAAAAAGAGTAGAATCTATTTTTCCAATTTCAAAGCCTTTTTCAATAAGGAACTTGGTCAAGCATTTATACCATGCTCTAGGAGCTTGTTTAAGACCATAAAGAGCTTTGTGAAGTTTGTAAACATGATTAGGTTTCTTAGGATTGACAAATCCGGGAGGTTGCTTAACATAAACTTCCTCCTCTATTTCACCATTTAGAAAAGCACTTTTAATGTCCATTTGGTATAAGGTGATATCATGATGATTAGCATAGGCAAATAAGATGCGAATGGACTCAAGTCTAGCAATGGGGGCCATAGTCCATACCTTCGACTTGAGTGTAGCCTTGGGTGACGAGACGTGCTTTGTTGCAAACTACTTGACCATCTTCATCTTGCTTGTTGCGAAACACCCATTTGGTACCGATGATGTTGTGGTTGTTGTCGGGCTTCTCAACTAATGTCCAAACTTGATTTCTCTCAAAGTTGTGTAGCTCTTCATGCATGGCATTTATCCAATCTGGATCTTCCAAATCTTCTTCAACCTTCATAGGTTCAATGCTAGAGATGAATGAATAGTGTTCACAAAAGTTAGCTAAACAAGTTTTTGAGCGAGTGATTCTCCCGGTTTGGATATCATTGTAGATTTGCTTGACGGGATGGTCTTTAGCAATTCTTGCTCGAACTCGTGAAAGCTTTTGCTTGGATCTTGGTTGAACATCTTCTTCATCTTGTTCTTCTTCTTGGCCTTCTTCGTTGTTGACGTTGTCGTTCTCTTGTCGTGGTGGAGAAGGAGGTTGTTGGCGTTCATCTTGGTGCACTTCCTCGTTTTCGTCATCTTGGTGTGTCCCACTTGTGGATGCTTCCGTATCAACTCTTGGTTCACCTTGTCGTGAGGTAGAAGCTTCCACTTGGATGGATGAGATACTCTCCTTCACCTCCGTTGGACGAATCTTGCCAATAGACAAGTCTTGGATTGCTTCTGAAGGGTCTTTGTCTCCTACATCAATTGGCAATTGCTCTACTTGCGAGCCGTTAGATTCATCAAACTTCACATCTACCATCTCTTCAACCTTTCGGGTGAAATTATTGTAGACACGGTATGTGTGAGAGTTTGAGCCATAACCAAGTAGGAAACCTTCATGAGACTTAGGAGCAAATTTAGAATGATGATGCTTATCAAGAATGTAGCACTTTGAGCCGAATACTCAAAAGTATCCAACTTGTGGTTTGTTATCGGTGAGGAGCTCGTATGCCATCTTGCCGAGTAGCTTGTGAAGATACAAGCGATTTGTTGCATGACAAGTTGTCTCAACCGCTTCCACCCAAAAGTGCTTTGGCGTCTTGTACTCATCAAGCATCGTTCTCGCCATTTTGATGAGTGTCCGGTTCTTCCTTCAACAACTCCATTCTGTTGAGGTGTGTACGTAGCCGAGAACTCATGTGAAATCCCTTCTTCGTCAAGAAAGGTGTCCACATTTGCGTTCTTGAACTCCGTTCCGTTGTCGCTGCGAACCTTCTTGATTTTCACTTCAAATTGATTTTGGGCCTTCCTAGCGAAGTTTTTGAAAATGTTTTGGACCTACGATTTATCATCGAGAAAGAACACCCACATAAATCTTGAAAAATCATCAACTATAACTAGACCAAAAGAATTTCCACCAAGACTTTTGTAAGCGTTAGGACCAAAAAGATCCATGTGAAGTAGCTCGAGTAGCCTCCTTGTGGTCATGATGTTCTTCACGGGATGCCTTCCTCCACCCTGTTTACCTGCTTGACAAGCGTTGCAAAGTCTATCCTTATCAAATATGACATCGTTAACGCCAAGGATATGATTTCCTTTAATAAGCTTGTCAAGGTTTCGCATACCAACATGACCTAATAATCTATGCCATAACCAACCTTTGGAGGATTTAGCAATTAAGAAAGTTCTAGGTTGAGCCTTTTTAGTGAAATCAACAATGTAAAGATCGCCTCTGCATATACGGGTAAAGACTATTTTATGATTATCTCTACGAAACACTTGGCAATCTACTTCAGTAAATAGGACATTGAAACCGAAATCAGCAAGTCTAGATACTGAAAGTAAATTGTAGCCAAGAGATTCAACGAGCATGACATTTTGTATGGAGCTATCATGTGATATGGCCACCTTACCGAGGCCAACCACCTTACCCTTTGAGTTGTCACCGAAAGTGACATACTTTTGAGGACCATCGTTTTCAGCAAGCTCACGAAACATGTCTTTATCTCTAGTCATGTGATCAGTACATCCACTATCAAGAACCCATTCCTTTCCACCTGCCATATATCCCCGAAGATTTGCCATAAGACCAAAGTGTCTCATTGCATCATCAAGATCAAAATCACTATCATCATCCTCGTCATAGTATCCATGTTCAACATCGTCATGTGGTGGATCAAATCCTAGAGAGGGTGATTCGTTAGAGTTTGACAATGATCTTCCTTATGAATTTTAATAGCTTCGGAAATAATATCACTAATAATTCCAACATCTCCTTTGGCACGCATAAGGTTTGTAAGCTCAAATAGACAATCACCAAACATAGGATCATTGGAATTTATCTTACTCAAGGCAATAGACTTATGGAGAATTTCATCTAGATTTTTCAAGGAATAATTTGGAAAGTGTTCCTCAAGAAATTTCCATATGGTGTAGGCACACTTAAGAGTAGGGAAACATCCAATCAAGTTTCTAGGCAAGCCTCTAGTGATAAGATTAACAATTCTAAGATTGTGAATCATGTCAATTGACTCATCAAGGGTAGGATGCATGGGACCAACATGAGGTGCACAAGGGCTAGCATTATACTTGTTCAAATGATATTCATTGAAAATCACAAGCATCTCATTTTTCCACTCATGAAAATACTCTCCATCAAGTATAGGCACTCTATGTCTAAGACTTCCCAAAGTAGACTCATCCATCTTCCTCCAATGGTGTTTAAACCAAAGCAATGGAGACCAATGCTCTGATACCAATTGAAAGGATCGAGAAGAGGTGTCTAGAGGGGGTGATTAGACACTAAGTACCAAAAGTTGCAGTTTTTAATTTCTTTAAGTTGAAGTGGAGTTTTGGCACAAGTTTAACAAGCACAATACATATCAAGCAAGCATGCAAAGAGTATATGAGCAACGGAAAGTAAAGCATGCAACTTGCAAGAATGTAAAAGGATGGGATTGGAGTGTGCAAACGCAATTTGGAGACACGGAGATTTTTGAGACGTGGTTCCAATAGGTGGTGCTATCGTACATCCACGTTGATGGAGACTTCAACCCACGAAGGGTAACGGTTGCGCAAGTCCACGGAGGGCTCCACCCATGAAGGGTCCACGAAGAAGCAACCTTGTCTATCCCACCATGGACGTCGCCCATGAAAGACTTGCCTCACTAGCGATAGATCTTCACGAAGTAGGCGATCTCCTTGCCCTTACAAACTCCTTGGTTCAACTCCACAATCTTGTCGAAGGCTCCCAAGTGACACTTAGCCAATCTAGGAGACACCACTCTCCAAGAAGTAACAAATGGTGTGTTGATGATGAACTCCTTGCTCTTGTGCTTCAAATGATAGTCTCCCCAACACTCAACTCTCTCTCACAGGATATGGATTTTGTGGAAAGAAGACTTGAGTGGAAAGCAACTTGGGAAGGCTAGAGATCAAGATTCATATGGTAGGAATGGAATATCTTGGCCTCAACACAAGTGTAGATGGTTCTCTCTCAGAAAATGTATGTTGGAAGTGTAGGTTCATTCTGATGGCTCTCTCCATGAATGAAGAGGAGGTGGAGGGGTATATATAGCCTCCACACAAAATCTAACCGTTACACACAACTTGCCAATCTCGGTGGGACCGAATTGATAAACTCGGTTGGACCGATTCAGCAAATCTAGTGACCGTTAGGATTTTCGGTGGGACCGACATGCAACTCGGTAGGACCGATATGGTTAGATTTAGGGCATAACGTAATCTCGGTGAGACCGATTACACAAACTCGATGAGACCGATTTTGGTAATAAGCTAACCAGAGAGTTGGTCAGGTAAACTCGGTGGGACCGATTCGCTCATTTCGGTGAGATCGAAATGTTATGAAAAGGAAACAGAGTTTACGTTGCAATCTCGGTAGGACCGATTACGCAAACTCAGTGAGACCAATTTTGGTAATAGATCCATAGAGAGATATTGCAATCCCATCTCGGTGAGACCGAGATCCCTATCGGTGAGACCGATTTGCCTAGGGTTTGTGGCAGTGGCTATGACATCTGATCTCGGTGGCGCCGGATAGAAAGAATCGGTGGGGCTGAGTTTGACTTTTGGTTTAGGTCATATGTGGATGTGAGAAAGTAGTTGAGGGCTTTGGAGCATATTACTAAGCACTTTGAGCAAGAGCCTCATTAAGCAACACCTCATCCCTCCTTGATAGTACTGGCTTTTCCTATAGACTCAATGTGATCTTGGATCACTATAATAGAAAATGTAGAGTCTTGAGCTTGGAGCTTGAGCCAATCCATTTGTCCTTAGCATCTTGAAGGGGTTCCACATCCTCTAGTCCATGCCACTTCATTGTTGAACTTATCTGAAACATACTAGGTAAAAGTGTTAGTCCAACAAGAGATATGTTGACATTAATTACCAAAACCACCTAGGGAGCACTTGTTCTTTCACCTTCCCTCCTGCTTCTCCCTTCCCTTTTTCCTATTCCATGTGTGAGGTGGAATGCTACTAGGACTAGGGAGTCCTAGTAGGACTCCACACTTTGGGCATGCCCTATGAGGGTCGGCCTCCTCCTCCCTCCATCCTTTATATACGTGGCCAGGGGGCACCCCATAGACACACAAGTTGATCATTGATCCCTTAGCCGTGTGCGGTGCCTCCCTCCACCATAATCCACCTCGGTCATATCATCGTAGTGCTTAGGCGAAGCCCTGCGACGGTAGCATCATCATCACCGTCATCACGTTGTCGTGCTAATGAAGCTCTCCCTCGACAGTCAGCTGGATCAAGAGTTTGTGGGACGTCACCGAGCTGAACGTGTGCAGATCGCGGAGGTGTCGTACTTTCGGTACTAGGATCGGTCGATCATGAAGACATATGACTACATCAACCGCGTTCTCATAACGCTTCTGTTTACGGTCTACGAGGGTACATGGACAACACTCTTCCCTTCTCGTTGCTATGCATCACCATGGTCTTGCCTGTGCGTAGTTAATTCTTTGAAATTAATGCATTCCCCAACAGTGGTATCAGAGCCAGGTTTATGCGTAGATGTTATATGCACGAGTAGAACACAAAGGAGTTGTGGGCGTGAGTATATACATATTGCTTGCCTTTACTAGGTTATTCTTGATTCGGCGGTATTGTTTGATGAAGCGGCCCAGACCGACATTACGCGTATGCTTACGCGATACTGGTTCTACCACCGTGCATCGCACACAGGTGGCTACTGGGTGTTTGTTTCTCCAACTTTAGTTGAATCGGTTTCAATGAACAGGGTTCTTTCTGAAGATCAAAAAGCAATCACTATACTACGTTGTGGTTTTTGATGTGTAGGTAAGAACGGTTCTTGCTCAGCCCATAGCACCCACGTAAAACTTGCAGCAACAAAGTAGAGGACGTCTAACTTGTTTTTGCAGGGCATGTTGTGATGTGATATGGTCAATACATGATGAGATAAAAATTGTTGTATGAGATGATCATGTTTTGTTGAAGTTATCGGCAACTGGCAGAAGCCTTATGGTTGTCTCTTTATTGCATAAGATGCAAGCGCCAAATAATTCATTTACTTTATCGCTATGCGATAGAAATAGTTGCAAGAGCAATAGTTGGCGAGACGACCATGTGACGACATGTTGATAGAGATCAAGATGATTGAGATCATGGTGTCATGTCAGTGACGATAGAGATCATGACGGTTCTTTGGAGATGGAGATCAAAGGCGCAAGATGATCATGGCCATATCATGTCACATATTTTGATTGCATGTGATGTTTGCCCTTTATGCATCTTATTTTGCTTAGTTCAGCGGTAGCATTATAAGATGATCTCTCACTAAATTTCAAGGTATAAGCCCTGAGTATGCACCGTTGCGACAGTTCGTCGTGCCGAGACACCACGTGATGATCAGGTGTGATAAGCTCTACATTCACATACAATGGGTGCAAGCCAGTTTTGCACACACGGAATACTCGGGTTAAATTTGACGAGCCTAGCATATGCAGATATGGCCTCGGAACACTGGAGACCGAAAGGTCGAGCGTGAATCATATAGTAGATATGATCAACATAGTGATGTTCACCATTGAAAACTACTCCATCTCACGTGATGATCGGACATGGTTTAGTTGACTTGGATCACGTGATCATTTAGATGACTAGAGGGATGTCTATCTAAGTGGGAGTTCTCAAGTAATATGATTAATTAAACTTTAATTTATCATGAACTTAGTCCTGATAGTATTTGCATAACTATGTTGTAGATCAATAGCTTGCGATGTAGCTCCCCGTTTATTTTTGATATGTTCCTAGAGAAGAAATAAGTTGAAAAATGTTAGTATCAATGATGCGGACTAGCTCCGTGATCTGAGGATTATCCTCATTGCTGCACAGAAGTATTATGTCCTTGATGCACCGCTAGGTGACAGACCTATTGCAGGAGTAGATGCAGACATTATGAACGTTGGACAATGCTCAGTATGATGACTACTTGATAGTTTAGTGCACCATGATTTATGGCTTAGAATCGGGACTTCAAAAATGTTTTGAATGACATGGAGCATATGAGATGTTCCAAGAGTTGAAATTGGTATTTCATACTCATGCCCGTGTCGAGAGGTATGAGACCTCTGACAATACTTTGCCTACAAGATGGAGGAGAATAGCTCAACCAGTGAGCATGTGCCCAGATTGTCTGGGTACTATAATTGCTTGAATCAAGTGGGAGTTAATCCATATAAGATAGTAATTGACAAAGTTCTCTAGTCACTATCACCAAGTTACTAGAACTTCGTGATGAACTATAATATGCATGGGATAACAAAAACAATTCCCAAGCTCTTCGCAATGCTAAAATTGGCAAAGGTAGAAATCAAGAAAAGCATCAAGTGTTGATGGTCAACAAGACCACTAGTTTCAAGTAAAAGGGCAAGGGAAAGAAAGGGAGTTTCAAGAAGAATGGCAAGCAAGTTGCCACTCCCATGAAGAAGCCCAAAGCTAGACCCAAGCCTGAAACTGAGTGCTTATACTGCAAAGGAAATGGTCACTAGGAGTGGAACTGCCCTAGATACTTGGCGGATAAGAAGGATGGCATACTGAACAAAGGTATATTGGATATACATGTTATTGATGTGTACTTTACTAGGGTTTATAGCAACCCCTCGGTATTTGATACTGGTTCAGTTGCTAAGAGTAGTAACTCGAAATAGGAGTTGCAAAATAAACAGAGACTAGTTAAGGGCAAGGTGATGGTGTGCGTTGGAAGTGATTCCAAGGTTGATAAGATCACCATCGCACACTCCCTTTACCTTCGGGATTAGTGTTGAACCTAAAATAAATGTTATTTTGGTGTTTGCATTGAGCATGGATATGATTGGATCATGTTTATTGCAATACGGTTATTCATTTAAGTCAACGAATAATTGTTGTTCTATTTACATGAATAAAACCTTCTATGGTCATACACTCAATATAAATGGTTCATTGAATCTCGATCGTAGTGATACACATATTCATATTGAAGCCAAAAGATGCAAAGTTAATAATGATAGTGAAATTTATTTGTGGCACTGCCGTTTAGGTCATATTGGTGCAAAGCGCATGAAGAAACTCCATGCTGATGGGCTTTTGGAATCACTTGATTATGAATCACTTGATGCTTGCGAACCATGACTCATGGGCAAGATGACTAAGACCCCGTTCTCTGGAACAATGGAGCGAGCAACTGACTTATTGGAAATAATACATACTGATGTATGCGGTCCGATGAGTGTTGAGGCTCGCGGCGGGTATCGTTATTTTCCGACCTTCATGGATGATTTGAGCATATATGGGTATATTGATAACCCACAAGTATAGAGGATCGCAACAGTTTTCGAGGGTAGAGTATTAAACCCAAATTTATTGATTCGACACAAGGGGAGCCAAAAAATATTCTCAAGTATTAGCAGCTGAGTTGTCAATTCAACCACACCTAGATAACTTAATATCTGCAGCAAAGTGTTTAGTAGCAAAGTAATATGATAGTAGTGGTAACGATAGCAAAAGTAATATTTTTGGGTTTTATAGTGATTCTAACGGTAGCAATGGAAAAGTAAATAAGCGAAGAACAATATAGGAAAAGCTCATAGGCATTGGATCGGTGATGGAGAATTATGTCGGATGCGATCGATCATGCAACAATTATAACATAGGGTGACACAGAACTAGCTCCAGTTCATCAATGCAATGTAGGCATGTATTCCGAATATAGTCATACGTGCTTATGGAAAAGAACTTGCATGACATCTTTTGTCCTACCCTCCTGTGGCAGCGGGGTCCTATTGGAAACTAAGGGATATTAAGGCCTCCTTTTAATAGAGTACCAATCCAAAACATTAACACATAGTGAATACATGAACTCCTCAAACTACGGTCATCACCGGTAATGGTCCCGATTATTGTCACTTCGGGGTTAACAGATCATAACACATAATAGGTGACTAAAGACTTGCAAGATAGGATCAAGAACTCACATATATTCATGAAAACATAATAGGTTCAGATCTGAAATCATGGCACTCGGGCCCTAGTGACAAGCATTAAGCATAGCAAAGTCATAGCAACATCAATCTCAGAACATAGTGGATACTAGGGATCAAACCCTAACAAAACTAACTCGATTACATGATAAATCTCATCCAACCCATCACCATCCAACAAGGCTACGGTGGAATTACTCACGCACGGCGGTGAGAATCATGAAATTGGTGATGGAGGAAGGTTGATGGTGGCGATGGCGACGGATTCCCCTCTTCGGAGCCCCGAACGGACTCCAGATCAGCCCTCCCAAGAGAGTTTAGGGCTTGGCGGCGGCTCTGTATCGTAAAACGTGATGAATCCTTCTCTCTGATTTTTTTCTCCCCGAACATGAATATATGGAGTTGGAGTTGAGGTTAGTGGAGCGACAGGGGGGGCACGAGGTAGGGGGGCGCCCAGGGGGTAGGCACGCCCCCACCCTCGTGGACAGGGTGTGGGCCCCCTGACGTGGATTCTTCTTCCAGTATTTTTTATATATTTCAAAAATAATCTCCGTTGATTTTCAGTTCATTCCGAGAACTTCCATTTCTACACAAAAATAACACCATGGCAATTCTGCTGAAAACAGCGTCAGTCCGGGTTAGTTCCATTCAAATCATGCAAGTTAGAGTCCAAAACAAGGGCAAAAGTGTTTGGAAAGGTAGATACGATGGATACGTATCAACTCCCCCAAGCTTAAACATTTGCTTGTGCTCAAGCAATTCAGTTGATAAACTGAAAGTGATAAAGAAGAACTTATACAAACTCTGTTTACTCTTGTTGTTGTAAATATGTAAAGCCAGTATTCAAGTTTTCAGCAAAGATTATGAACTAACCATATTCACAATAACATTTAGCTCTCATGTTTACTCATATCAATGGCATAATCAGCTAGCGAGCAATAATAACAAATCTTGGATGACAACACTTTCTCAAAACAATCATGATATGATATAACAAGATGGTATCTCGCTAGCCCTTTCTGAGACCGCAAAACATAAATACAGAGCACCTTTAAAGATCAAGGATTGACTAGACATTGTAATTCATGGTAAAAGAGATCCAGTCACAATCATACTCAATGTAAGCTAACAGTAATGGATGAAAATGACAGAGGTGCTCTCCAACTGGTGATTTTTAATAAGAGGATGATGACTCAACATAAAAGTAAATAGATAAGCCCTTCGCAGAGGGAAGCATGGATTTGTAGAGGTGCCAGAGCTCAGTTTTGAAATAGATACGAATAATATTTTGAGCGGTATACTTTCATTGTCAACATAACAACTGAGAGATCTCGATATCTTCCATGCTACACACATTATAGGCGGTTCCCAAGCAGAATGGTAAAGTTTATACTCCCCCACCACCAACAAGCATCAATCCATGGCTTGCCCGAAACAACGGGTGCCTCCAACTAACAACAATCCTGGGGGAGTTTTGTTTGCAATTATTTTGATTTCATTTGAGCATGGGACTGGGCATCCCGGTGACCAGCCATTTTCTCGTGAATGAGGAGCGGAGTCCACTCCTCTTGAGAATAACCCGCCTAGCATGGAGGATACAAACAGCCCTAGTTGATACATGAGCTATTCGAGCATACAAAACAGAATGTTTATTTGAAGGTTTAGAGTTTGGCACATACAAATTTACTTGGAACGGCAGGTAGATACCGTATATAGATAGGTATGGTGGACTCATATGGAATAACTTTGGGGTTTATGGAATTGGATGCACAAGCAGTATTCCCACTTAGTACAAGTGAAGGCTAGAAAAAGACTGGGAAGCGACCAGCTAGAGAGCGACAACAGTCATGAACATGCATTAAAATTAATCGACACCGAATGCAAGCATGAATAGGATATAATGCACCATGAACATAAATATCGTAGAGGATATGTTGATTTTGTTTCAACTACATGCGTGAACATGTGCCAAGTCAAGCCACTCGAATCATTCAAAGAGGATACCACCCTATCATACCACATCACAACCATTTTAATAGCATGGTGGTACGCAAGGTAAACCATTATAAGCTCCTAGTTAATTAAGCATGGCATAAGCAACTATAATCTCTAATTGTCATTGCAAATATGTTTCTTTCATAATAGGCTGAATCAGGAATGATGGACTGATCATATTTACAAAAACAAGAGAGGTCGAGTTCATACCAGCTTTCCTCATCTCAATAAGTTCATCATATAATCATCATTATTGCATTTCACTTGCACGACCAAATAGTGTGGAAAATAATAATAGTGCACATGCATTGGACTAAGCTGGAATCTGCAAGCATCCAATTCAAGAGAGAAGACAAGGTAATATGGGCTCTTTGTTAGATCAACAATAATGCATATAAGAGCCACTCAACATTTTCATCATGGTCTTCTCCTCTCGACCCCCAAAGGAAAGAAAAGAAACAAAACTATTTACACGGGAAAGCTCTCAACAAGTAAAAGAAGAACGAGAAATATTTTTGTGTTTTCTTTTAATTACTACTACTATAGGCATGGAAAGTAAACTAACTAAAATCTACAACTAATTTTTCTTTTGGTTTTTCTTAAGGTTTTTCAAACACACAAGAAGAAAACGAGAAAATAAAAATAAACTAGCATGGATGATACAATGAAAGAGTATGAGCACCGACAACTGGCATGAGTGTGTGAACATGAATCTAATATCGGTGAGAAATACGTACTCCCCCAAGCTTAGGCTTTTGGCCTAAGTTGGTCTATGCCCATGGATGGCTTGGTGGATATCCGAAGTTGAAGTTGGGGTCGTACTGAGATGCATCAGCTATTGCTTGACGAGTTGCATCTTGGAGGCGGGTGCCTCCGTCATCCTCTCATACTCGGTCGCCTCCTCCCTGGTTATAACATATCTCCCTTTGCCTAAAAGTCAAAGAAGGCAGGAGCAGGGAGAGCGACGTGATAGGTGCGTCGTCTGTCAAAGATTAGTCGGTACTGGAGGAACTGATTGTTCCTCTCAACAAAATGATGACGAACCATGGCATTATAATCTAAATAAGCAGGAGGCAACTCAATATCATCTCCATGTATGGGTATCTCAAGAAAATCAGCTAAACGGGTTGCATAAATTCCACCAATGAAATCTCCATTAATTTTGTTATTATGCAACCTGCGTGCAACAATGGCCCCCAAGTTATATTGTCTATCTCCTAATACAGCACTCTTGAGAACACTAAGATCTGGCACACACATGTGACATGCCTCATCCTTACCATTTATGCATCTACCTATAAAGAGAGCAAAATAATGTATAACAGGAAAATGAATGCTCCCTATGGTAGCTTGCGTGATTTCCCTAGATTCCCCCACAGTTATACTAGCAAGAAAGTCTATTCAGATTTGCGAGGTTCACTAGCACTACCCCACTGTGGGAGTTTACAAGCAGTGTTAAAATCTTCTAAGTCCATGGTATAAGATTTATCATAAAGATCAAACAGGACAGTTTGAGAATTGCGTGATGATGAAAATTCAAACCTTCTCACAAAGGAATCAGTGAGGTAGTAGTACTGACGGCACTTATCTGCCACGAAGCTCTCAAGATCGGCATTACGAACATATGCTTCAAATTCCTCCTTGATTCCTGCTCGAACCATGAAGTCCTCTGACGGCCATTCACAAGGCCGCACTTGAGCATCCCTTGGTGGTTCATTGTCTAGCTCACGTATTGCGGGCCTGGGTCCTTGCTTCCTTGAGGAACCACCTTGGTACATTTTCCTAAACATATTTCTTCCTCTGGAAAATTTCTGAAATTTTTAGTAACTTAAAATATAAGTGAATCAAACTCAACAAAATTGATAGCAACTACTCCTACAAGTGCCTAGAGGATATATCATGCATTAAAACTACTTTTGACCACATAAATTTGACATGCAAGCTCAAGAACAGGGTCACCTAAGCAGCAAAAATTTGCAATGAATAAAGCACTAGAACAAAAACTAATTGGACCATTGGAGGAGTCACATACCAAAGAACAATCCCCCAAAGCAGTTTTGTGAATGGAGCTTTGAGCAAGGAGATCAAAAATGGCAGCAAGATGAGCAATAACTCGGGTTTGAGCTGGCTAGGGATTTTTTGGGAGGAGGAAGGAGTATGTGGTGGCTGGAATAAGTGGAGGGGACCTAGGTGGGGTCCACGAGGCAGGGGGCGCGCCCAGGGGGTGGGCGCGCCCTCCACCCTCGTGGGCACGTGGCTGCTCCCCCTACTGTGTTCTCAGTGCCAGATATTCTCAAATATTCTAGAAAAAATCATAATTAATTTTCAGGGCATTTGGATAACTTTTATTTTTGGGGTATTTTTATTGCATAGATAATTCAGAAAACAGACAGAAAATACTATTTTTACTTTATTTAATTTAAATAACAAGAAGTAAAAAGAGGGTACAGAGAGTTGTGCTCTCTAACTTCATCCATCTCATGCTCATCAAAAGGAATCCACTAACAAGGTTGATCAGGTCTTGTTAACAAACTCATTTCGAGTAACATGAAACCGGAGAAATTTCGAATAACACTAGGTTACCTCAAATGGGATATGCATGTCCCCAACAATAAGAATATCATATTTCTTCTTGACAGTAGGAAGAGGAAATTCAAAACCTCCAATAGTGATTGTTGAAATTTTTCCAATAGAATTGATATTGTGGACTTGAGGTTGTTTCCTCGGAAAGTGTACCATATGCTCATTACTATTAACATGAAAAGTGACATTTCCTTTGGTGCAATCAATAACAGCCCCTGCAGTATTCAAGAAGGGTCTTCCAAGAATAATGGACATACTATCGTCCTCGGGAATATCAAGAATAACAAAGTCCGTTAGGATAGTAACGTTTGCAACCACAACACGCACATCCTCACAAATACCGACAGGTACATCAGTTGATTTGTCAGCCATTTGCAAAAATATTTCAGTAGGTGTCAACTTATTCAAGTCAAGTCTACGATATAAAGAGAGAGGCATAACACTAACACCGCCTCCAAGATCACGTAAAGCAGTTTTAACATAGTTTCTTTTAATGGACCATGGTATAGTTGGTACTCCTGGATCTCCAAGTTTCTTTGGTATTCCACCCTTAAAAGTATAATTAGCAAGCATGGTGGAAATTTCAGCTTCCGGTATCTTTCTTTTATTAGTAACAATTTCCTTCATATATTTAGCATAAGGGTTCATTTTAAGCATATCAGTCAAGCGCATACGCAAAAAGATAGGTCTAATCATTTCAGCAAAGCGCTCAAAATCCTCATCATCCTTTTTCTTGAATGGTTTAGGAGGAAAAGGCATGGGTTTCTGAACCCATGGTTCTCTTTCTTTACCGTGCTTCCTAGCAACAAAGTCTCTTTTATCATAACGTTGATTCTTTGATTGTGGGTTATCAAGATCAACGACAGGTTCAATCTCTACATCATTATCATTGCTAGGTTGAGCATCAACATGAACATCATCATTAACATTATCACTAGTTTCATGTTCATTACCGGATTGTGTTTCAGCATCAGAAATAGAAATATCATTGGGATTCTCAGGTGTGTCAACAACAGGTTCACTAGAAGCATGCAAAGTCCTATCATTTTTCTTTTTCTTCCTTTTAGAAGGACTAGGTACATCTACATTAGTGCTCTGAGAATCTTGCTCAATTCTCTTAGGATGGCCCTCTGGATAAAAAGGTTCCTGAGTCATTTTACCACCTCTAGTCATAACTCTAACAGCATTATCATTCTTCTTATTATTTAATTCATTGAGCAAATCATTCTGAGCTTTAAGCACTTGTTCTACTTGAGTGGTAACCATAGAAGCATGTTTACTAATAATTTTAAGTTCACCTTTAACATTAGCCATATAATCACCCAAGTGTTCAAGCATATCAGCATTGTGTTTCAATTGTCTACCAACATAAGCATTGAAGTTTTCTTGCTTAACCATAAAGTCATCAAACTCATCCAAGCATGGGCTAGCAAACTTAGTAAATGGGATTTCATATCTATCTAATCTATAGAGAGAATTTACCTTTACTACCTGTGTCGGGTTATCAAGACCATGTATTTCTTCAACAGGCGGCAAATTAAGACCATGTATTTCTTCAATAGGTGGTAAATTCTTAATATCTTCATTTTTAATACCTTTTTATTTCATAGATTTCTTTGCCTCTTGCATATCTTCAGTACTGAGAAATAGAATACCCCTCTTCTTCGGAGTTAGCTTAGGGGTTGGTTCAAGAAGTGTCCAATTATTTTCATTTGTCAACATATTATTCAATAGCAATTCAGCTTGATCAACAGTTCTTTCCCTAAAAACACAACCAACACAACTATCCAGGTGGTCTCTGGAAGCATCGGTTAGTCCATTATAAAAGATATCAAGTATTTCATTTTTCTTGAGAGGATGATCAGGCAAAGCATTAAGTAATCGAAGAAGCCTTCCCCAAGCTTGTGGGAGACTCTCTTCTTCAATTTACACAAAATTATATATTTCCCTTAAAGCAGCTTGTTTCTTATGAGTGGGGAAATATTTAGCAGAGAAGTAATGAATCATGTCCTAGGGACTACGCACACAACCAGGATCAAGAGAATTAAACCATGTTTTAGCATCACCCTTTAATGAGAACAGAAATAACTTAAGGATAAAGTAATAGCGAGTTTTCTCATCATGAGTAAACAGGGTGGCTATATCATTTAATTTAGTAGGATGTGCCACAACAGTTTCAGATTCATAGCCATAAAAAGGATCAGATTCAACCAAAGTGATTAACTCAGGATCGACAGAGAAATCATAATCCTTATCAGTAATAAAGATAGGTGAAGTAGCAAATGCAGGATCATATTTCATTCTGGCATTCAAAGACTTTTCTTTAAACTTAGCTAATAATTTCTTAAGATCAGATCTATCATTGCAAGCTAAGAAGTATCTAGTAGTTTCTTCATCTGTAACATAACCCTCAGGAACAACAGGCAATTCATATCTAGGGGAGAATCTTCATCATCACTTATATCAATATTATCAGTTTCAATAATTTCATTCTCTCTAGCCCTAGCAAGTTGTTCATCAAGAAATTCACCTAGCGGCACAGTAGTATCAAGCATAGAAGTAGTTTCATCATAAGTATCATGCAAAGCAAAAGTGGCATCATCAATAACATGTGACCAATCAGAATCAATAGCATGTGTAGGTGTCGCAAGTTTACTCAAAACAGAAGGTGAATCAAGTGCAGAGCTAGATGGCAGTTCCGTACCTCCCCTCGTAGTTGAGGGAAAAATCTCGGTTCTTTGATCTTTCAAGTTCTTCATAATGATAAGCAAATATAAATCCTAAGTGACTCAAAGAATAGAGCTATGCTCCCTGGCAACGGCGCCAGAAAATAGTCTTGATAAACCACAAGTATAGGGGGTCGCAACAGTTTTCGAGGGTAGAGTATTCAACCCAAATTTATTGATTCGACACAAGGGGAGCCAAAGAATATTCTCAAGTATTAGCAACTGAGTTGTCAATTCAACCACACCTGGATAACTTAATATCTACAGCAAAGTGTTTAGTAGCAAAGTAATATGATAGTAGTGGTAACGATAACAAAAAGTAATATTTTTGGGTTTTATAGTGATTGTAACAGTAGCAACGGAAAAGTAAATAAGCGAAGAACAATATAGGAAAAGCTTGTAGGCATTGGATCGGTGATGGAGAATTATGTCGGGTGCAATCGATCATGCAACAATTATAACATAGGGTGACACAGAACTAGCTCCAGTTCATCAACGTAATGTAGGCATGTATTCCGAATATAGTCATACGTTCTTATGGAAAAGAACTTGCATGGCATCTTTTGTCCTACCCTCCCGTGGCAGCAGGGTCCTATTGGAAACTAAGGGATATTAAGGCCTCCTTTTAATAGAGTACCGGACCAAAGCATTAACACATAGTGAATATATGAACTCCTCATACTACGGCCATCAGCGGTAATGGTCCCGATTATAGTCACTTCGGGGTTAACGGAGCATAACACATAATAGGTGACTATAGACTTGCAAGATAGGATCAAGAACTCACATACATTCATGAAAACATAATAGGTTCGGATCTGAAATCGTGGCACTCGGGCCCTAGTGACAAGCATTAAGCATAGAAAAGTCATAGCAACATCAATCTCAGAACATAGTGGATACTAGGGATCAAATCCTAACAAAACTAACTCGACTACATGATAAATCTCATCCAACCCATCACCGTCCAGTAAGCCTACGATGGAATTACTCACGCACGGCGGTGAGCATCATGAAATTGGTGATGGAGGAAGATTGATGATGACGATGGCGACGGATTCCCCTCTTCGGAGCCCCGAACGGACTCCAGATCAGCCCTCCCGAGAAAATTTAGGGCTTGGTGGCGGCTCTGTATCGTAAAACGCGATGAATCCTTCTCTCTGATTTTTTTCTCCCCGAACACGAATATATGGGGTTGGAGTTGAGGTCGGTGGAGCATCAGGGGGGCCACGAGGCAGGGGGTGTGCCCCCACCCTCGTGGACAGGGTGTGGGCCCCCTGACGTGGATTCTTCTTCCAGTATTTTTTATATATTCCAAAAATAATCTCCGTTGATTTTCAGGTCATTCCAAGAATTTTTATTTCTGCACAAAAATAACACCATGGCAATTCTACTGAAAACAATGTCAGTCCGGGTTAGTTCCATTCAAATCATGCAAGTTAGAATACAAAACAAGGGAAAAAGTGTTTGGGAAATTAGATACGACACAGCCGTGTCATATATCTACTTGACGAAACATAAGTCTGAAACATTTGAAAAGTTCAAAGAATTTTAGAGTGAAGTGGAAAATCATCGTAACAAGAAAATAAAGTTTCTACGATCTGATCGCGGAGACGAATATTTGAGTTACGAGTTTGGTCTTCAACTAAAACAATGTGGAATAGTTTCACATATTCATGCCACCTAGAACACCACAGCATAATGGTGTGTCCGAACGTCATAACTGTACCACTATCGTTTTGCGGTTATGCATTAGAGACAACTGCATTCACATTAAATAGGGCACCATCTAAATCCGTTGAGATGACACCGTATGAACTATGGTTTGGCAAGAAACCAAAATTGTCGTTTCTTAAAGTTTGGGGTTGCAATGCTTATGTGAAAAAGTTTCAAACTGATAAGCTCGAACCCAAATCAGAGTAGTGCATCTTCATAGGATACCCAAAAGAAACTATTGGGTACACCTTCTATCACAGATCCGAAGGCAAGATATTTTGTTGCTAAGAATGGATCCTTTCTAGAGAAGGAGTTTCTCTCAAAAGAAGTGAGTGGGAGGAAAGTAGAACTTGATGAGGTAATTGTACCTTCTCCCGAATTGGAAAGTAGTTCATCACAGAAATCAGTTCCAGTGATTCCTACACCAATTGGTGAGGAAGCTAATGATGATGATCATGAAACTTCAGATCGAGTTACTACCGAACCTTGTAGGTCAACCAGAGTACGGTCCGCACCAGAGTGGTATGGTAATCCTGTTCTGGAAGTTATGTTACTAGACCATGACGAACCTACGAACTATGAGGAAGCGATGATGAGCCCAGATTCCGTAAAATGGCTTGAGGCCATGAAATCTGAGATGGGATCCATGTATAAGAACAAAGTATGGACTTTGATTGACTTGCCCCTTGATCGGTGAGTCATTGAGAATAAATGGATCTTCAAGAGGAAGATGGACGCTGATAGTAGTGTTACTATCTACAAAGCTCAAATTTTCGCAAAATGTTTTCGACAAGTTCAAGGTGTTGACTACGATGAGATTTTCTCACTCGTATCGATGCTTAAAAGTTTGTCCGAATCATGTTAGCAGTTGCCGCATTTTATGAAATCTGGCAAATGGATGTCAAAACTGCATTCCTTAATGGATTTCTTAAAGAAGAGTTATATATGATGCAACCAGAAGGTTTTGTCGATCCTAAAGGTGCTAACAAGGTAAGCAAGCTCCAGCGATCCATCTATGGACTGGTGCAAGCATCTCAGAGTTGGAATATATGCTTTGATAAAATGATCAAAGCATATGGTTTTATACAGACTTGTGGTGAAGCTTGTATTTACAAGAAAGTGAGCGGGAGCACTACAGCATTTCTGATAAGTATATGTGAATGACATATTGTTGATCGGAAATAATGTAGAATTTTCTGGAAAGCATAAAGGAGCGTTTGAAAGGAGTTTTTCAAAGAAAGACCTCGGTGAAGCTACTTACATATTGAGCATCAAGATCTATAGAGATAGATCAAAACGCTTGATATATTTTTCAATGAGTACATACCTTGACAAGTTTTTGAAGTAGTTCAAAATGGAACAGTCAAATAAAGAGTTCTTGTCTGTGTTGCAAAGTGTGAAGTTGAGTAAGACTCAAAGCCCGACCACGGCGGAAGATAGAGAGAGAATGAAAGTCATTCCCTATGCCTCATCAATAGGTTCTATAAAGTATGCCATGCTATGTACCAGACCTATTGTATACCCTGCCCTGAGTTTGGCAAGGGAGTACAATTTTTGATCTAGGAGTGGATCACTGGACAGTAGTCAAAATTATCCTTAGAGGACTAAGGAAATATTTCTCGGTTATGGAGGTGATAAAGAGTTCGTCGTAAAGAGTTACGTTGATGCAAGCTTTGACACCGATCTGGATGGCTCTAAGTCACAATCCGGATACATATTGAAAGTGGGAGCAATTAGCTAAAGTAGCTCCGTACAGAGCATTGTAGACATAGAAATTTGCAAAATACATACAGATCTGAATTTGGTAGACCCGTTGACTAAACTTCTCTCACAAGCAAAACATGATCACACCTTAGTACTCTTTGGGCGTTAATCACATGGTGATGTGAACTAAGATTACTGACTCTAGTAAACCCTTTGAGTGTTGGTCACATGGCGATGTGAACTATGGATGTTAATCACATGGTGATGTGAACTATTGGTGTTAAATCACATGGCGATGTGAACTAGATTATTAACTCTAGTGCAAGTGGGAGACTGAAGGAAATATGCCCTAGAGGCAATAAAAAAATTATTATTTATTTCCTTATTTCATGATAAATGTTTATTATTCATGCTAGAATTGTATTAACCGGAAACTTAGTACATGTGTGAATACATAGACAAAACAAAGTGTCCCTAGTATGCCTCTACTTGACTAGTTCGTTTATCAAAGATGGTTATGTTTCCTAACCATAGACATGTGTTGTCATTTGATGAATGGGATCACTTCATTAGGAGAATGATATGATGGACAAGACCCATTCGTTAGCTTAGCATTATGATCATTACAGTTTCATTGCTACTGCTTTCTTCATGACTTATACATGTTCCCCAGACTATGAGATTATGCAACTCCCGAATACCGGAGAAACACCTTGTGTGCTATCAAACGTCACAACGTAACTGGGTGATTATAAAGATGCTCTACAGGTGTCTCCGATGGTGTTTGTTGAGTTGGCATAGATCGAGATTAGGATTTGTCACTCCGTGTATCGGAGAGGTATCTCTGGGCCCTCTGGGTGATGCACATCACTATAAGCCTTGCAAGCATTGCGACTAATGAGTTAGTTGCGGGATGATGCATTACGGAACGAGTAAAGAAACTTGCCGGTAACGAGATTGAACTAGGTATTGAGATACCGACGATCGAATCTCGAGCAAGTAACATACCGATGACAAAGGGAACAATGTATGTTGTTATGCGGTTTGACCGATAAAGATCTCCGTAGAATATGTAGGAACCAATATGAGCATCCAGGTTCCGCTATTGGTTATTGACTGGAAATGAGTCTCGGTCATGTCTACATAGTTCTCGAACCCATAGGGTCCACACGCTTAACGTTTTGTGACGATTTATATTATGAGTTATGTGATTTGATGACCGAAGTTTGTTCGGAGTCTCGGATTAGATCGGGGACATGACGAGGAGTCTCGAAATGGTCGAGACGTAAAGATCAATATATTGGAAGGATATATTCGGACATCGGAAAGGTTCTGAGTGATTCGGGTATTTTTCGAAGTACCGAAGAATTACGGGAATTCGTATTGGGCCTTAATGGGCCATACGGGAAAGGAGAGAAAGACCTAGGGTGGCCGCGCCCCTTCTCCATGGACTGGTCCGAATTGGACTAGGGAAAGGGGACGCCCCCTTCCTTCCTTCTCCTTCTTCCTTCCCTTTTTCCTATTCCATGTGGGAGGTGGAATCCTACTAGGACTAGGGAGTCCTAGTAGGACTCCACACTTTGGGCGCGCCCTATGAGGGTCGGCCTCCTCCTCCCTTCATCCTTTATATACGTGGCCAAGGGGTACCGCATAGACACACAAGTTGATCATTGATCTCTTAGCCGTGTGTGGTGCCCCCCTCCACCATAATCCACCTCGGTCATATCATCGTAGTGCTTAGGCGAAGCCCTGCGATGGTAGCATCATCATCACCGTCATCACGTCATTGTGCTGATGAAGCTCTCCCTCAACACTCAGCTGGATCGAGAGTTTGTGGGACGTCACCGAACTGAACATGTGCAGATCATGGAGGTGTCGTACTTTCGGTACTAGGACCGGTCGATCGTGAAAATGTACGACTACATCAACCGCGTTGTCATAACGCTTCCGCTTACGGTCTACGAGGGGACGTGGACAACATTCTTCCTTTCTCGTTGCTATGCATCACCATGATCTTGCGTGTGCGTAATTTTTTTTTGAAATTACTGCATTCCCCAACACCCGCCTCATGAGCTGCACCTCCTCCTCGGCGGCCATCGGATGTGGGGTCTATCCACTAGGTTGGCACGTATC